>NW_027526422.1:188890753-189270753 GCF_048455015.1 Haemaphysalis longicornis
CAAGGACACTCTAGAATGGTACCGGACCAACCGCCAGACTTTCCCATCACCCCACCCTAATCTGACGAGGCAGGAAGCAGTTATGTTTAGACAGCTACAGACTAATGCGCTAATGACTCCGGTGTTAGCTAAAAACATTTGCCCAGAGGTGTTCCCGAATGATGTGTGTGTGCTGTGCAAGAAGGATAGGGCCACGGCAGCCCATATCCTGTGGGACTGCAGAGTATATCCAAGTGAAGCTAGTACAGCCTAGACGTTCCCGCCGCACCTAACAAGTGCGGCTATGAGCAAGGACTACGAAACTCAACATATGGCCGTCCAGCAGGTGTTGGACGCCCTCAAACGTCAGCGCCCCGAAAGTGCTCTCTACACCGGATGCGTTGCATGAGTAGGTGACTGACAACGAGCGGCAGTCCGACACGACGTAAGGCAGCGTCCAAGTTGCAGGACAAATAAAGATATTTTCTCTCTCTCTATTTCTCCCACGTGATTCCGCTCATCAAGACCATTAATTTGATACCCATCACATCCTAGCGGAATCAATTTGAATGTTAAACCAATCAATGACTAACCATGACTATCTCATGATATAGCCCTACCACATTTTTTGTCCCACGTGATTTCTCTTATTGGAACCTTCAATATGATGCCCCGGACACCCAGTGGCATCATTGTGAATTTTAACCTAATTTATGACCCATTTTGACTATGGCATTAATAATCAGGAAGCACGTGATTACCCTCATCGAGACCTTTAATTTGATACGCCACACGCCCTAGCGTCATGAACTTGAATTTTAAGCGAATCATGACTTACCATGACTACGTCATGATATATCCATAACGCATTTTCGTCCCGAATGATTCCCCACATCGAGACCTTGAATTTGATGCCCGAAATGCCCTCGCAGCGTCATTTTGAATTTTAACCCAATCTATGACTCATTATGACTGCCTTATGACTAGAATCAGGAAGCATTTTTTTATTTACCCCGCGTGATTCCGTTAATCCGGACCTTTCATTTGATACCTTACACGCCTTAGCCTCATCAGTTTCCCTTTTCACCCAATCTAATGTGGTCATTATTCTGTCTTAAGGTGCGCTGCCCAGTCAATTCAGCTAATTCATTTGAAACAGCAGAAAGGACAGCCCCCGCCCCCATTTCCCCCCGGCTCTCACCTCTTCCTTTGTGACCCCTAGTATATCAAGCCGTTAACAGTAGCAGGCGAACAACCAGCATGCCAGCGCCGCCGTGTGCTTTCCCACCACCCTTTCCCACGCTTTTAGTGGATCCGTCAGGAGGAAAAGTAAAGACAACCCTTTTTTATGACCTCACCAGTCAATTATCATTCATGCGCCCAGCCGCGAAAATAAGGTATACAGCAAGTGCTTTTGGCCATGAAAATTCAACAAGAAACTAAAAAAAATCAGACACCCCCTCCCTCCCAACCGATCATGCAGATCGTGATTGGTGCCGTACCCGCAGGTAACCTGAATTCCGAGCCCGCAGTAGCTGCCTGCTAGGCTACTCATATGTACTCAAACTCAAAATGGACTCAAAACTCATATGTACTCAGAACTCAAAATGTACTCAAAACTCAATATGTACTCAAACTCAAAATGTACTCAAACTCAAAATGTACTCAAACTGAAAATGGACTCAGAACTGACAATGGACTCATACTCAAAGTGTACTCAGAACTCAAAATGGACTCAAACTCAAAATGTACTCAGTACTCAAAATAGACTCAAACTCAAAATGTACTCAGAACTCAAATTGGACTCAAACTCAAAATGTACTCAGAACTCAAAATGGACTCAAACTCAAAATGTACTCAGTACTCAAAATGAACTCAAACTCAAAATGTACTCAGTACTCAAAATAGACTCAAACTCAACATGTACTCAGAACTCAAATTGGACTCAAACTCAAAATGTACTCAGAACTAAAAATGGACTCAAACTCAAAATGGACTCAGAACTCAAATTGGACTCAAACTCAAAATGTACTCAGAACTCAAAATGGACTCAATCTCAAAATGTACTCAGTACTCAAAATGGACTCAAACTCAAAATGTACTCAGTACTCAAAATAGACTCAAACTCAAAATGTACTCAGAACTCAAATTGGACTCAAACTCAAAATGTACTCAGAACTCAAAATGGACTCAAACTCAAAATGTACTCAGAACTCAAATTGGACTCAAACTCAAAATGTACTCAGAACTCAAAATAGACTCAAACTCAAAATGTACTCAGTACTCAAATTGGACTCAAACTCAAAATGTACTCAGAACTCAAAATGGACTCAGAATTCACTAGGTCTCAGGCGTACTCAAACTCAATCGGACTCAAACTCAGTCGGGATCACTCGGCTCAAACTCACTCAAGCTCAAACTCACCATGCCACACTAGCATCGCGCTCACTCAAACTCAAACTCACGCGTGAGTTGGAGTCAAAATGATTCTGAGTGAGTGGACTCATCAGTGAGTTCGCCGACCTCTGGTTGCGACAGATTATCGACGGACGGTCGCGGCGAAAACCAGATTTTGTCGCTTGTCGCATCGCTAGCAAAAATCGCTCCATGTGGTTACGCCTTTGTGTGAGGCGTGATACCTGAATACCGGCGTAACGTCATGACAGAATGTGGCATCATGATAAAAATGACGTAACCAGCGATGGTGCTACTGAATGCGAGGTCACTTCTGATGAAGTCACTGTCGTTTAAGTTTCGACCATGTGCTTCAGCGATGAAGCAAACGGTGCAGGACGTACCCTTGCCGTCAATAATGACTGAAACGCGCAGAGTACGCCTACACGCACCGTAGCAATAACTATTAGCGATGAGATGTTCGAGTAGCGCCCCCTGGCTGTGACGTCGGCTTAGGGACTCGAGCCGCTGTCGTCTGCTGCACTCCGCCTGTGAGGGGCAGCTGCGCTTGTGCTAGAAATCGCCCGCTCAGGTGCTTTAGTGCATTAAAAAGCGTATTTCTAGTAATTCAGTTATTTTTACCAGCTTCTGACACATCTAAATAATTTCAAGCTGTGTCCCCCAGAAGTTCGATACACACGAGGAGAGAGAGAACTTTTTCAGAGCATCGGTCAGAAGATCCTGTGTAACTCGTCCTTTCTAGCTTATTCGGAAAGTTCAGCGCTCAGAGCTCCTCGATAACTATTCAAAATGCGTAGGCTTCCCTACAGTATTTTTGAGATGCTCTTATGAAGACTCAGCAGTCTAATGCTATGTACCAAGCAGGGGGGCCTGCACGCATATCGTACAGCAGGAAATAAAGCGGCTGTATTCTATTTCTTTCGTTGTTGCTGACTTGTATCAGATAAACGTTTATTTTTTTCTGTGCCCAACCCATTATTTTTCTGCACCATCACAAACATCTCATTAGTAGGTTTGGGGATTTTTGGGAGGCTTCCCTAGATACATTCCCTTCACAAATTGGCTTTCGTTATGGCTGCGTGCAAGAAGGTGCATATCCGCAGCGTGAGTTGTTTATTTACATGCAAATACAATGAGAAGGTTTGTGCTACGCCACCGCGATCGCGCCCCAGACAACTTTGTCCAGAGTACTCGAAGGCGGCTTTTGTGCTGCGAATTTCTATCGTAACCATCGTTATCATCACGACTTCACCCTCGACCCGAACAATTATGACATGATTACGGTGTTGAAGCCTTGATATACTCGCTAACTAACGCAGTGAATAATATAGGGGCATATATTACAAGAATTGAAACCGATGAATATTTCCAAGCAGCTCTTCGTTGTTTTCCAATCCTTCCAGGCGTAAATAACTAATCCTGGTCTTCTCGGTATGGCGTTCTATGAATTGAAGAAAATTGCTTGCCTGGGACTGTAGACCCGGCCCACTAATCAGCTCGATTTTACTGTTCAATAAAGTTTTCTCTTCCTCCTTATGCTCCTCCTCCTCTTGGGGGCAGTTCTCCTATTACACATATCTGAATATTCGGAAGACATGGGTGTTGGAAATGTATACCGAAATAACCCTCCAGGTCTGAACAAACATAGTGTTACTGTATCTTGACCGCAGACATGACTCGTTTTGCTCAATAAACATCCATGCTGATTTGAGGCCTGATACAAAACAACCACGCGCCTGTACACACAGTAAGTTTTTTTGAACTCAACCCACATTTTTTGCGCGCCATAGTGCATTTCGGCATACTTTCATGCCATGACAACGCAAAGTGATGTGAAACAATACTTTCGACCGTTCGGCAAGGTTGCAAAAACTGTTTTACGTTACATAGGATTACCGGGAATCGTAAAGCCGGAAAGCCTCTGCCAAAGCCGACAGCCCCGAAGGCATGAAATTTGTTTTGGTCTTGTATTTTCCCTGTTGTCGGTTACTAGAAGCTGGCTGTTCCCTTTGTTCGAAACGTTGCTTAATACAGAAGCTGGCATCTAGCTCCTACTCTTCGCGCTCCACACAGGACCGGCTTCGCAAGGAATGGGGCGATTCCGGCAATGTTTCTTCCGTAGCGGCATCCAAAACTATACTTTAACACATGCCTTGAGCTAGTTTGAGCGATTTGAAGTCTATCATTTGGATGAAAAGTTACTCACTCGCACAATATGGTGCGGACAAGCATCAGACGTCAACCGAGCGCAAAAAAAAACAGCAGGGAGAGCGAACCCAAATGAACCAGACGACATTTGCGAGAATCCCTAAGCCGACGTCACGCAGGCGCGCTTCGCAGCGCCGCCCGTGGTCGCGCTCACCGCCAAAAGCAAGCGCAACGACTGAACATCAGACGATGTCCAGTCGTAATTGTGAATTTGAGCCTGTAGGACTGACTCTTGCTAAGAGGCAATCAATAAGTACCTGTCGAGTCAATTGACTCCTGTAGCGGACGCCTGAGCTGCACAGATGGGAGACGCAGAATACTGCATGCAGAGCCCAAGCAACTTGAACGTATTCAGCCTTGATGCAACATTCCAGAAAACGTCGCTAATCCATGGTGTTCTCAGTGGCCGAAAATCTGTATCCCAAATAAGCGTAAGTTACCTGCAGTGTTATTTGCATCTCAAAAACTTTTGAAGTGCGTTGAAGGATCTTTTAACATGCAACGCATACCTTATTAAAACTTCGCAATATATTTGTGTTCTTTAAATCAGGTAAGAACGCGGCGCGTTTGTTTTTATTGAGTCGGTATCTTGAAGTTGTGCTCAGACACTTTCTAGGCCAGGTGTGATCAGTGGTGGTAAGTTGCGTTAAGTGTTCCGGCAACTAGTGCAATACAGAAGTTTCAAATTATCTGTATCTGATTTTTGCCTGGCATCGCTGGCCAAGCGGCTGTGCTGTAGCACTACTGGTCGACGGCTGCCAAGCGCACAAACAGTATTCTGTGACGTCATCGAAAAGTTGTCGGAACGTGGCTAGGGAGAGTCGCCACTCCTTTGCATGTTTTATTTTGATACCTCCGTAACTTGTTTCAAGTTTGCGATAAAATCAACGTCACTGCTACCTGACAAAACAGCCTTTTTTTAATAAACGAAACTTCTATTTTATCTTGATGGCCCCTTTACCGGAGGGTATAAAACTGGCGTCTCTTCGCTAGCTAGCGCTGAAAGTCGAGGCGTGCAAACGGAATTGGAAACAGTTTCAGGCAGTTTCCCAGGGAAAACGGGGCGATGTCAGGGGCCTCTTAAAGATTCTCTGCATCGAAACACAGCGACCATTGCTCACTTACAATCGGGTGCCTATGACCAAACCTTGCCGACGACACGTCTTGTTCTCCTGATACACCCGAGAAAGTCAGCCGCTTTCACTGCCAGCATACAGAAGTCTATTCACTAAACTTGAGTCGTACACTGCTCACAAAGCCAAAGCGAATATGAAACGCGAGTTCAGTTGTACCGCAGGAGTGTTTGAAAGGTCATATAAAGCCACATACGCTATGGTAGCAGCGTCTACGTCTTTCAGCACCACGGCAGTGTGGTTTTCAGCGCCCAGAACACCCCCTACAGGGCACATGGGCCACACGCTCTCTGTGAGGTTACAACTGTCCACGTCAACTGTCCACTGTCCACGTCGAAAATGCGCATCACAAGCAACAAAACGTCTGCTGACTTCTCTGCGAAGTGCAGAACTAGACCAGTATTTGTGAATAACGCACGCAAGCCTTCGCATCAGTGCTATCATCATCATCGTCATCATATTCGCCCCATTCATCTTTTTCAGAAAAGCAAAGCTTCCTACCTCTACCAACCAAAGGTTTCGTCGTGTGCGCCTCAAGGAACTCCCAATCAGGCTAAACATTGATTGATTGATTGTGGGGTTTAACGCGCCGACGCAACGCAGGTGATGATGCGCGCCGTAGTGGAGGGCTCCGGATTAATTTTGACCACCTGGGCATCTTTTTATCGTGCGACGAAATCTCGTACACACGGGCGTTTTTGCTTTTCGCCTCCATCAGAATATTGGCCGCCACGGCCGGGAATCGAACCCGCGACCTTGTGCTCAGCAGCACAGCGCCTTAGCCACTGAGCTACCGCGGCGGGTCCAACTAGACTAAACAAAGCTACTGGCACCGCCAGGGATTCAACCTGGGCGTGAGCCTGTCGTCTTAGCGACTACGCTACGCCCACAAGTGGAGATGGGGAGACAGACGGTGGTTTTGATTCAGCGGCTGTGGAGGGGGGGGGCGCTCTTTGTTGGGGACAATGAAACAAGAGTGTAGGGGAAGCAGTGAGAGAAATGGCGTAGAAGCCGCGGTGCCCTGCCCTCTTCCTAACCCTTGGAAAAAAAGCTCCTCTCCGTTTTCTTTCTGCCGACGTTGCTTTCGGGACGCAACCCCCGCGAACCCAAGGTAAAACCTGGGCCCGAAGACAAGCTGAGCGAGAGCCCGTCGCCTTAGCGACTAAGCTACGCCCACACGTGAAGACGGGAAGACAGACGCTGGTTTTGATTCAGTGGCTGATGTGCCGGAGGGCGCTCTCAGGCGTGAATCGTAGGTAACGGCTGGCAGAATCTCTGGTTTCACTCTTTGTAGAGTCATGTGTGCGAATTCAATAAATCAATGATTGCCGGTTTCCTGGCGCAAAGCCACCGAAGGGCAAAGAGCGCCAAAAAAAGTGTTAAACACTTGTGTTAGGCATAACAAAAAAATACAAAAATAAAAATAAAAACGAATAAACTACAATGACTTAGAGGATGAAATGAGTGGTGCATAGGGCCAGGATAATCATGGGTGGTACGAAATGAGCTCTAAAAATTTGGCCTCAGAAATTCAAAAACCCACTTAACAGAAAACATTGGTTCGCCGCCTAAAAAGTTTGATGAATGCAGTGGGATATGTCGTCTGTAGAGTGCAGGGAAATGTACGTGTGTGAATTCAAGTGATGTCGAATTGTTGTGGGTGTCGCTTACAACTTTGTTTTCAAACCAGCTTCACAGCGTGAATTGGAGCCAATTTTTTTCCCATCCACGGGGCGTAGCAAGATGGTTGCGTGTACAACAGTAGCCTCACCAGTTTCATTAAAAACCGTTTTCTCTCTCCCGGCAGCAGTTCATTATCTTCGACCTTTTTTTCCCTCAAGATACATGAAGTGGGATGGAGCGTGATGGCTTCCATTGCAGTCATGCCGGCAAACAATTAGGCGTAATGAGGTAGTACTCTCGTTCTAATCCTCCTACTTACTCCAAAACATATTAAAAAGCGCGTGTATTGTCGCTAGAGTAAACCAAAAGCGGCAGAATGTAATTATGATTACCGCGAAACGATAACTCGGGTAGAATGCTGTGAACTTGGTTCCTCTCGCGACAGATGACTGCATACCGGTTAACGTAAGCGTTATGTCGACGCACTCATCAGACACAGTGGGGTCCGGAGACTCGCTGTAATAAACCATCGCAAGTCACTCCGTATTCCATCGCTTTATTTGAACCGACACTCATTAACGATCACTTATAGGGGATAGAGTGGTGTACTGCAGCTTTTGCATTTTTTAAACAATCCTGTCATCAGGAAGGGCTAATTGTAGAGAGACAGCTGTCGGCAGTTGATTATGAGCGGCATTTGCTCTGAACGCTGCCCGGGGTCATGAGCTTATCACCGCCCTTATGAAAATTTCTACGTCCAGTCAAAAGACAGTCTGCGTCCCGAAGGAAACAGACTGCGTGCGTCCTGTGTGTTTCCTCTGTGTTGGAATTTCGCCACCGACTTTCTGCGTACTCCAAGTGTCCCGTGTGTTTCCGTCCTCCATGCGTCCAGTCTATCTCCCAAAGGCAACACAGACACCATACGGCCTTTGTGTGTCCCCTATATGTCTTGAAGGCAACAGACCGCATTCGTCCCTTGTGTGTCCCCTGTATTGAAATTTCGCCACCGACTTTCTGCGTCCTCCAAGAATCCTTTATGTTTCCGTCCTCTACGTATCCCACAAGCTTCCACCTTTTGAGTGCCCTTTGCATGCTGTCAAATAACAGTGCCCCACAGCCAGCTGCATGTAGAAAATGTCAGCCAGCTCCACAGTCACTGTTTCATGCTGCAGCTGTTTCTGTAAGAGCAAGCTGACGAAAATCACATGAATCACACGACTCTTGCAAACCTGACTATTTTATTCAGGTTGGATCCATACGTGCTGCTGCCGCCTGCCACACCAGGTGTCGCCTCATCTTTACCCCTCACAGGACGGGATAGCCACTGCCACGCTTGAACCTGAAATGACAAACGCATTGATCGCATATGAAGGGGTTTAAACAAACACGTCTCAAACATTTGCTGGTTATGCTTATAAATATAAAGGAGTGTTCCCATACAAAACTGAACCAAGTATCCTGAAAGAGAAGGTATAACTTCTAGGTTGCAAAATTAGCCACAAAATTTAGACCACATAAATTAACTAATGAGCTTACGAACATCAAATATGACATACTGTTACATAGGCAACACAACCCAGAACTAAGTACTGTTTAGATTCATGGCCTCCTCATGACGGGCATTTATACAGCCTCGCAAGAAATTTGAGATGAGATTATTGCAGCAGCCCTGTGGGAACAAAGCAATATGGGGGGGGGGGAGGGGCAACATAAAATTGCATGAACATGCTAAGACAGGCATTGATCAGTCATCATCATGAGTAGTTGCTTGTGTCTACGCGTTCTTTGGAACCTATAAAGCCAGCAGTTTTATTGTGCATTTCGTTTACGAGACAGCACTTGCATTGTCTAGTTTGTTTGTCTGTGCTTGCTTACAAAAAGCAAAATGTACATCACCATGAACTGACCAACCTCTAGGTTGGCTCCTCACTTTTTATATTTCCTTGTGTCGATGGGTAGCAGACACGGGAACAGAAATAAAAAACAACCCTAGAAAAACGTGGTGGACAGCACACTTGCACCCATCATTGCACGCGTGCCACGTGGTCACTCATCCCAACAGATGTACAGTGCACGGAGTGACCCCCAAGCAGCGAAAGCTGGGCGTGGTCGCTCTGTACTTTGTGAAAATACAAGCTACTAGAAAGATTTGACAGATAGCACAAACAGTGCTGGTGCGCCAACTTTGCACCATGGCACGAATTTTTCAACGTACAACAGAAAACGCACCGGTATGTCAGTGACACCGTGGAGGAGAAATTCGAAGACAAACCAGGACATCAGTGACAGTGAAAGGGTTAAAGCGGTCGAATACAGCAAATTTAATTTCAGGGTTTATGCTTACCAGCAATGAGGAAAGCTACCGCAGTAACTTGAGCTGACTACTCTGTAACGTGCACTCAAATGCTAAAAACACACAAGCATTTTTGCATATGTTTGCACACAGAGCATTCATACTGTTCGGAAATAATGCAGGTTTTTCCTACTATAAACATCATAATATTGCCCCCAACCACGCCATTTGATTTGTTTACAAAATATTTTGTTACAAGCACCTGGCCACACCCTGCAATCTTATCCTTTTTTAAGGGAACCGTCTTTTTCCCCTTTTTCCTTTGTATGCTGCACCAGCAGTCCTGTTTGATATGGAAAGGGTGTTGCTTTGCGATCCCTATCCTAGCTTTTCCTGTTTTTTATTGAAAATGTTCTCGATCTAAATAATGAGTGCAAAAGAAACCCTGCAGCATTCAATTCACCAACGCTCATCCATGCACGTCCCTTTGCTGACTCCTTCGAGGTTTGTGTTTTTTATGTTTACTGCGGAGCACAAGTTTGCTCCGATAATCTATATTTTAACAAAAACCCTGCATTATCAGTGGCTACATAACAATATTCCAAACAAAGTCTGATACACAAACCAGAACCCCCCACAGCTCTTTCTTCAATTGCTGAGTACCCTTCTACAATTGATTGATTGTAGGGTTTAACGCGCCGACGCAACGCAGGCGATGAGGTGCGCCGTAGTGGAGGGCTCCAGATTAATTTTGACCACCTGGGGATCTTTATCGTGCACCGAAATATCGTACACACAGGCCTTTTTGCTTTTCGCCTCCATCAGAAAAGCAGCCGCCGCGGCCGGGAATCGAACCCGCGACCTCGTGCTCAGCAGCGCAACACCTTAGCCACTGAGCCACCGCGGCGGGCACCCTTCTACAATTAGGACCATCATTATATTTGCTAGAGTAAATAGCTGTTCGGGGGGGGGGCTACGATGGCCAGTGAGACTCATTACACTACATGAAACACAGTGGCAAAAAGGCACGCAATACACCCTTTTCACTGCTAGGCACAAGTTGCATCTAGGGCATTGAAGTGAATTCACCTAAATTCTATTTCTGGGTGCATGGAATTGTTTCACTCATGTAATGTAATCCATAATATGACTTTTGAGTAGAAGTCTAAAGATCTAGTTCATCTGTAACAGGCGGTAGAAGAAAAATCCCCACACACTGTCTGTGGGCACCACGCAACTACCAGTGAACAAGGGTGACAAAGTCGTTATTAATTAATTCATGGAGCAAGGACGCAGCCCTGATGTGACAAAAAAAATAAGAAAGGTACCAGGAAGTTTCTCACCCTCATCGGTTCCTTAGTTTTTGCCCCATCTCTGCAATGTTCTTATGTCTTAATATCACTAAGGTACCACAAGAATGCCACAATGGTTTTCTATGTTTTCATGTTCTCTCAGCCTTCAAAATCGAGATTTTCATGAGCCGTAATGAACTCCACTTACAGGTCGTGCAGGATAGATAGAAACAGGAGGCAGCCAATTCTTCTGGTAGCTCACAACGTACATCCTCCATGTCAAACACCTGGCCCTGTAAAAAATGGAAGTTCAAGTAGTAAACAAGCCGTAAATATGCGGTATAATGCCGTGAAATACTCGCTCTGACAGGACATGACAGAATTTGTTTTTTGTAGGTGCAAAAAAGGCACCTTCAGTTCTTTCAAGCTAAAAAATAAGTACAGTGCTAACTGATTGAAACGCAACACTGCGAGCGCGTGGCTGCCAATACATGCAGCGCCGTCCATGGACGCCGCTGTCGCTGACAGCGCACCGCTGTCGCTGACAGCGCACCGCTGCCCCGCTTATTGGCAACCGGAAGCAGCAAGCTTATGGTCAAAACACTCTCATCCTCATGGTATACCACAATGCAACACCTAGCTTCCACGGGCGGCGCTGCATGTAGCGCAGGCCACGCGCTTGCAGTGTCGCGTTTCAATCCGTGAGCACTGTACATACATGACAATCCTTACAAGGCTTTCAGCCATACTTTAAAGGAACAGAAGCATCCTTACACTGAATTAATGTGAAACTAAGCCTATTAAATATCCCTAGGTGGCAGAAATCTGTGGCCCAGATTCCACTGTGCAAGCATATTCTCTGGTCCAGAGGGTGCGAAACGTGGTTACGGCTTTTAAAGGAGCCATGAAGAGAAAACACAAGTTTGGTTCATTCAAAGGATTCCGTTGCTAGAATCACGCTGACACCATTTTTAACATAAACTCCACTCAAATAAGCTACAAATTAGGAACAAAGGAAATGGCCATGCGACCCACTAGCTCATTTCCTGCAACAGAACCTATGTCATACCAGCCAGCTCTGCAGTTAGCGGAGGGCGGCAACAGCAAACGCGAATTAGGCAGAGGCTATAAGCTTGCCGAACGAACCATTTGCGCTTAAATTTAGGGCACATTCTTTTTACAGTAGTAAGAATGGTGGGACCAACAGTAAAGGTTAGGAAAGCACACGTAAGCATAGAAGTACCGATGCGTACTGCTGTTGGTACTGCGCGCACTATGCTTGGTTTAGCTGCACAGGACTGCGGGGCTTTGGGGTTGTCTCAGACAACAATGGCCGATTGACACAAGCAACGGTGTCTTACGTGACCATATTTGTGGAGCGAGCACTATGTTTCACGAAACGATTATTTTCTCGCTGAACAAAAATAAGCCACGTTTAAATACGGTAAAAACAAAACAAAAGCAGAAAGCGGCTTGCCACGATATGGTGGCACCATCTCGGTTAACTAACGGTAAAGAAGGTTTCCCGATCGGCTGCAGAGCGGTCGGTTCCTGTGATGTCATTGCAGACCCTGAAAATGCACGATTTAGCGGGAAAACCAAAATTTTAGCTTAAATTAATGAATTTCTCAGTGAATAAAGCATCGTTTGCATTTGGACAAGTGCTGGGGGCACCATACCACACGAAATCTTTCGAATAACACAAACTTGTATTTTGTCTTCATGGCGCCATTAAAATTCTCTCTGAGGCACATGGTGAACGTCTCAGCGTGCCAATACCTCCAAGGGGTAGGCAAGTTGAAATGCTGACGAAACGAAAAAACAGGATGGTGAAGGAGCACGGTGGCAAGCCCACGCCCTGTTGAATCTTTTTCGCACCGTGATTGTATCCCCATCACATGCATATTTGTAAGAATCAACATGTTTAACCCATGCTCAACATGTTACGGTCAACACAATTTATGCAAGCCAGCTACAAATAATGTCACACCACACAAGAATTTCTGTCTGATCATGACGATGCTGGATGAGCTTAGGAAGGTGGAAAAATTTCTTGCATTAAAACAGTGAAAGCTGCCCTGTGACTGCACCAGCAATGCAGGCTGGAACAGCATGTTTTCAAGCTGCGACGTCTAAACAATTATCTGGTCAAATGTTCACTGCCTAAAGACCTTGTGCATGTGGTACTACTTATAAAGTTGCTAGCAATGCTTAAATGTTGAAAATTCAACGTATATGCAACTCTTACGTATTATAACTACAAATGTAATGCAGCCTCCTTGCATTTCTTTACCCGTAAACGAAAACTACCCGTTAGAACAATGCTAAGCTGCCTACGTCCTGTAAAAAAATATACTGTGGGTCAACTGCCTCCTTAAAAAAAAAAAAATCGGTGAGTGGGCGTTTTGTTTTACAACCATTAACGCAGTTTTTTTTTTTTTTTTTTTCATGCAACAAGCTTTAGCGTCGAATCCACCCAAGCCAAGCGGCGGCCGCTGGGCCGTCAGCATAATGTTTTCGTTGCCGGCAATGGCAAGGGGGTCGATCACTCACACAGCATACTGGCCGCCGCTCCTGGAAGCTCATTATGACCGCACCGACGCAGCCGGTAATTTACAATAAAAGAAGCGCGGGGAGCCGAACACCAAGGAATATACTCAACACGTTTAACAAAACAGCACTGCGGCAACGCGTAATAAAATTTTAACATGCACCACGATAAACAATCACTTACGGCAGAACACGCAGCATTTTTCACACGTCGCGTCGACAGACTGGAACTTGCAGTAGAGACTCTTGATTCACGTAGGCACGCACAACTTGTCAGGTATTTTGTCAAATGGCGACCTCGATGTGCGTTTGCTACAGCAGCGCAGTACGGCGACGACACAGGCGCTTTGCCAGCACTCACGATGTTTCAGGTGGCACAAGAGCACTGACACGTAATATTACGGCAGGAGGAGCACGTAGTAATTCACGTAACACCAGCAAATCGAAAACAAACCACCAAAACCACGCACAACGAACAAACCACGTCTTTTCTTGCGCACCGATAACAATGACTGCATATATGCTAGCCTAGACTAGACTTATTACTACAGTTGGCTATCTAGCAGTCATAGAGTTTTAGCAGTTACTTTCTTCCTTCATCATCACCCCTGAAGCAAACTAGGCAGACGCCATTATAGTATTTTGTTAAAGTTGATAATAGCAAACATATATATAATGGCAGTATATTTTCTTGATGCGAGCAACGTCTTTTGTTGTCGTAAGTTGTTGCTACTCAAAAGCGAATAAAAATGGATTAACAAACGAAGTTATTATCATCGTCATCTACATCTAGATTGACTGTTTTGTGTTTTGTTCAGCGTCCAAGCATTCACCATTCACTGTTTGTGGGCTTTTCACAAACAGAACGGCCGGATAAAAAAATTATTCCCCGCAGACATACGCAAACACACGCGCACGCGCATACGCATACGCACGCACACACACACACACACACACACACACACACACACACACACACACACACACACACACACACACACACGCGCGCGCGCGCACGCACTCACGTACGCACGCACGCACGCACGCACGCACACACGCACACAAAAGCACCGTGCGTCAAATCCACGCAGGCAAACAATTCACTCAAATGGAGGCTTAGCAAGACTATGTGAGCTCAAGTATTTAGACCTAGGTTTACGACCTAATCGTGTACTGTTTTGGTGGCTTGGAGGTTAAGTACTCGCCTACTGATTCAAAGGGCGGAGGTTCGAAACCTCGTCAGTGACCTTTTTTTTTTTTTTTTTTAACCGTGCCTTAATTAAAGTTTTTCTGCCTTGGGTTATATTTTGACATTGTTGTTGCTCTTGTTGCTCTCGTCTGGCTGTGTCCCTTTTTTTTCTGTCGCAATATATTTCTACCGCAAGCTCTGCTCCAAAAAACAGTACACCGCTCAGCATTTAGTTGCAAGGATAAGCCATTTTACAACGACCCTGAAGGAAAGCACAGACTAGGACAATCGGAAGCCACTTTTTAGGTTGTTTTTGTTTTCATTGCTTCGTTTTCTATTCGGCTTTTTGTGTTCTTTTTACTTTTTCTGGTCTGTATATTCTTCTCCCTCCCACTTTTTTTTCGTTTTCGTAATGGGAGGGACGAGGCACTTCGAACAGCCTCGTTCAATATGTATCCTTCTTACGCCACTGTTTCATACAAACGTACCAGTTGGTAATATTAATTCTGCGAATTTATCAGACCTCACTAGCACGAAATAACGTATACAGTGCTGCAGAATTTCCACAAACCATCGGCATTGTTTCTTACCATCTCTAGCCAAGCCAAAAAACTTAACCTTTCGAGTATAATTAAGGCTTACATGCTCGACTTTATGTTTACTAGAGGAAGCACAATCTTCAGAAAAAGAATGTAAGGCAACAAATAGTTATCCTTCCTCCCAGTGTCCTAGAGGCAACACAAAAGACATAAGTCAGTCTTTTGACTTCATTTTGCCTTCAGTACATACATAAGCAACAGGATTACGGCACACAGAAGAATTAAGACAGCAAATTCAAGTTCTATCTTACAGCCTTTGTCCTAGAGGCAACACAGGGGAAACAGGCCAAAGTCTTTTGACTTCATTTTGCCTTCAGTACATACATAAGCAACAGGATTACGGCACACAGAAGAATTAAGACAGCAAATTCAAGTTCTATCTTACAGCCTTTGTCCTAGAGGCAACACAGGGGAAACAGGCCAAAGTCTTTTGACTTCATTTTGCCTTGAGTACACACATGGGCAATAGCATTGCGGAACTCAGAAAGAGAAGAAAGCAAGTCATTTTTAAAGTTTTATACCTCTCATCCGAAATAAAATCTTCGTATAGAAATTTAAACTTTGTCTTTACCATAGTACATATAAAGGTAAAACATCATGGCTGTTTATCCGGCAGTCTATAAAAAGTACACAGCCTGTTTATGTCCTAGAGGTAACACAAAGGAAAAGTCAAAAGAAAGGCCACACAGTCAACATGCAGGAGACACAAAGTAAACAGAAAGGAAAAGTTCATTTTCATAAGGGCGGTAGCTTGACGGGTGTTCGTTGCCCGTATAACCAGTATCACGGCGCATTTTCCGCCAAGAAGAGATCACAGACAGAAAGAGATTTCTTTTATCGTTCGAATGTACCAGTGAGCGAGCGAGTGAGTGAGTGAGTGAGTGAGTGAGTGAGTGAGTGAGTGAATTGTAAAAATGGTTGGGTTGGGTCTGGCGCCAGGCGTCGCAATTGCAAGCAACTACAGAATAAATGACCTCAACTGACACATTGTGATTGTCTACTCTCTTCTACCTGATGTCTACCTTGTTCTCACAGCGCAGTGGTGATGCCACAACTCTGTGATCCCATCAGCACCGTAAAGTTGATGCCGTGCGCAGGGCCTTTCTTCTTGCCCTGAGGTCGCAGTCAGCTAAAGTTGCAAATGAAATAGAAATAAAACCTGGGCGCACCTTACGTGGCACTGTCTGTTTCCAGTGGCAGAGTGCACTGCTCAGCACCGACACGGACATCCAGCTTCGCGCCGTCTGGATCGTCAAGGTCGCCGCCGAGACGCAAGGACCCTTGGTCGTCGTTTAAGAAGGAAGCCGGTTGACTCCCTTCCACGTCTCCTCTCTTCCAGCCGACATCTGGACATAAAATGTTCTCTCCCTCTCCCGTCCTGGGCACGCTTATAATGTACGAATTTCCGATTTTAAAGGGCTCTAATCTCTTTACTTGTCTCGTAACTTCAGTCATTAAGGCGTTTGTGAGTGGGATACTGTCATCCGTAGAGACCTCTTTGCTGATTGATTGCCTTGTGTAATGTTTGTTACCCAAAGTAATCTGAAACTGAAAACTTCAAAACTGATGGTAAAAAATGCTGTCGATGTAGGCTACGTTAGGGTGGGATGTAATACCAGTAAAATCTCAAATTAATTCCAGATTAAGCAGGTTGATTCCAAATTCTTCTTCCTCGTTTTCTCGTTTTGCGATTGCAGAGTATTTTATGCTTTTCGCGTCTATTGAGAAAACACAAATTAAAAACCGTGTTTGTCTTTGTTTTTTTATTCTGCTCCTAAACAACGTGTTAAGTTGATTTCAAAAATTTTATCACAGGACTACTAGTAAAGCAGCAGCAGCGGTAAGTCACGATGCTGTCGTTTCTAGGCAAACGAAATCGAATATTCCTGTGAAATATTTATCCTGTGGACATAAATATTACACGCGCTAGATGGTCAACGCTTACCGAAAT
Organism: Haemaphysalis longicornis; assembly: GCF_048455015.1. Classification (NCBI taxonomy): domain Eukaryota; kingdom Metazoa; phylum Arthropoda; class Arachnida; order Ixodida; family Ixodidae; genus Haemaphysalis; species Haemaphysalis longicornis. The sequence goes on from NW_027526422.1 coordinate 188,907,986, forward strand.
GCCTGATCAAAGCCTCTCTAGCGCTTGTCGCAGGCAGTCACATTGCCGACAGCATACCGAGTGCTTCGTGGCATTTACACGTCTCCACAATGCGCGAGTAGAAAAACAGCGAATGTAATTGTGCAAACAGTTCGTTTGACATGAGAACTGAATGCTGATTTTGCCTGCTTTGCTGCGTTTGCATCATCGCCCATTGTTGTGTGTCCAAAGACTAAAACGTGATATTTTAGCAGGCGGTAGAACTGGTAAAGGAAAAGCCCTGACTTTAAAATCTACTTCCCGGCGGAGTCTGACGCCCTGGCTTTGTGACAGGCAGCCGGAAAAAGTTGCTAGCGATGTTTGACAATCAGCTTACAAAAACGGAGTTCCCATAACCTATATAGTAGCGAAAGGAGGAAAAATATAATTTACAAATACACTGCGAGGAATTTGCGGTCAGCGAGCTTGTTTATACCGCACGTCCTCTACAACCTCTTCTGCATTGCGGGTTGGTTAACGTTCCATCTGCAGCCCATCACTTGCGAGGGTCTAATGCTGGACTCAGTTACAAAACCTTCACATCTTCTTTTAGTCGCATACTAGTTTTTTGTAGTGTTTAAAATTGAGTTATTTTTTCTCTCGTTCAATTTTTTTATCGTTTTTCTGACTGCATTATACATTTTCAAAAACAGAACCATCACAAGCAGAAATGACGCAAATAGCGACTAGATTGTTGAGCAATTCTTTCTGTCCCGCGCAGCAGACAATCGGGATGACAGTCGAGATGATGCAACACGGAAGTCTTCAGCGTTCCGGAATATATCCTCCGATATTTTACTTTATTCTTCGTGGCCAGTTCTATATCTGTCCGCGTATAATTTCGGTGGTTTTAATTTTCCCTGCGGCTGAAATCCCGCACACAGAAATATCTGTTGTATTGCGTAACGTACTTCACAAACCTGCATTAGTTTTCCCCACTCCCAAATTTCCAGGACGAACATTGCGTTGCCACTCTGCGGAATACAACTGCCGGAGTTTCGACAGTCGGAGTCCCAGCCCACGCGGTGTTTTCTCGCGTTCCCTAGTGTTCCCTAGATCTGGGGAGGCGCCTCGGAGATTGGCGCCTCCTCTCTTTCTCTCTCATCCTCTATTCCGCCTCCTCTTCCCTTCATCCCCAAAACAGAGAAGAGTAGTAGATGGTCAGAAGAAATGCAGGGAGGAGAAACGTTCAAATGCAGACCACGCGGCGCGCTCCCTCCTCCTCCTCCTCCTCTTCCCCCTCCTCCTCTACTCCGGACCCCCTTCCGCCTCCGCTCCTCCGGCCGGCGGGCCGCAAAAGCGGCGCGCCGAAGTTTTGCGCGCGGAGAAGGCCTCTCCTGCGCGCGGCCCTCGCCATGTCCCGTCCGGTGTCCCTGGTGAAGCGTCGCCAGGGTGGTCTGGGGCTCGTGCTGGGCCCGGCGCCTGCTTCCAACGCGTACGGCGGCAGCCCCCGATGTAGTCCCATGAGCTCGCCGGCCCGGGCCCGGAGGTCCTCGCTGGCCACGTGCGGCGTGGGCGACGCGCCGGGAGTGCGCGCCGTGGTGCATTCTGTGGTGCCCGGCGGCGAAGCGGACCGCACGGGCCTCATCCGGCCCGGAGACGTGGTGCTGCGCGTGAACGGCACGTGCCTGACGGGCTACGAGCACGCCAACTGCCTGCTCGGCCAGGTGCCCGACGACGCGGCGGTCACGCTGGAGCTGGCCTGCAACGGGGACGCCTTCGGGTCGGCCTTCTCGGCACACGGGTGAGTCGATGACGACCACGGACCTTGATAGCTCCGCGACGGTGACGATAGTGAAGTTTCGTTCTGATGATGCCGAAACTCGGAAAGCACGTGTTTCAGCGCTCAGCGATGATTCTCGTGCGCTCTCTTACGAAAGCGCTGGAAATGATTAGCCCGCATGCTATGGTGACTTCCACGATTGTTAGTGTAATGTGGCGGTCGGGTGCGCACTCGTCTTCCTTGTGGCATTTGCGGTAAATATGAGAACCCGCACATTTAATCCATCCTCGATGTTTTTGCTAGTCATACTCATCCCGTACGCACTAAATTGCGGGAATGGAGTAGAATCGTGCCGGTTGCTTTGATAACTGGTCTGAAGTGCTCAGATAATAGGTGCATGAAACGATCCTTGGAAAGACACTTCCTGGCACCGCGTGTTCATCACAGACTGCGACTTTTTCAGAAATAGGCGTTGTAGACTGCGTGAGCGGCGGATGTTTGCAAATGATCGCGTGGGATTAGTGCCGACAACAACTTTGCAATATTTATTTCTGAAACCCACTTGCCCCGTTGTATCGCCTGAAAGCGACATCGTCAAGCCAAGAAACATTTCAAGCCAAGTAGTATTACGAGCGAAATTTGCGCGCGATAAATGCGTCAAGTTCCGCGCGAACTTTCATCTGGCGAGAACGACTGGTCATATTCGTTTTCGTGTTGCGATTTAGTAATAACCCCTTACACTGACCAAGCCTATTGTCACCGGTTTTATGTTATTGTGTACCCTTGCGATGCACATAACACGCCAGACATTGCTCAGAGGAAGCTGTCGATCGTGCCGTTAAGACGTTTTTTGTAAGACCTAAAAGCCAACATTCTTCGTACCTCTACATCTTTCCTTTTTTTCGTTTTCTTTAGTTTTTCATAGCGTGCATTCTAACAACTTTACGGCAAGAATCACAGAGACACGCATTTCGTAAATTTTATCCTTCTAGCTTTCGCGTGAACCGCTTGAATGGGCCGCCCATGCTGATACTTTTTAATATTTTGTATCTTTTTCGTTGGAGCACTTGTATAGAAACACGTTCTATTCAAGAGAAATGGAAGAGGCAATAAAATGAAACTGAGATATTTACGGCGCTGATCTCTCCGATAGCGCACCTGCTGTTCGCTGTAGTTTAATAATTCCTTTTATATTGAGCCCCTCCTTTCAAAACTTGTTTCTCTTTGACTGCGAACTCTTGCTTTCAAGTCTTGGTATATGTTTCCACCCTAAAGCGTTGTCCTTAGTATGCAGCCCTTTTTTAAGCCCACATGCCTCGAGCAAGGGTCGTTGCGTAGACACAAATTTTCGTGCGCTTCGCAGAAATTTCATTCTCGGCAATCCACGGTCAGACGTCTCTTAAGGAATTATCGGCGAATACTAGTGTTCAAGGTAATAATTACATTTCAGTGTGACATCGGCTTTCGAAATATCCTTACTCAATTCGTATGTGTATACACCCCTCATTTCTGCGTGCAGTCAATATATAGATTGCACGGGAGACAAAATAACTGGGCAAACTCTGGAGCGCGAACGTGGACCCTGAATCGGGAGCGAAATCCTCAAAGTCAAGAGCCCGGGATCTGCGGCCTGATGCCCTATAGGAGTTGGTGGTATCTGCGCCGCTACTCCTAATATGTTTCGCGCCTGAATCCTTACCACATGTTGTCAAATCGCACTATCAGGTTCAGTTTTACAGGTGCTCGCTGACGTGTACACACACCAAGCAATTCCACAAAAGCCTCGTGCGTGAAATACAAACGCGTGAAACGGTTCGGGCTTTCGCCAACGTCAGTTCTATTGGGCCATGGCGACGTCTCGTAGAAGGCTACATCGCTTCTCTACCGGATATGCCAAAATGCCTCTCAGTCTGCGGAATTGGGTGCAAAATAGGAACAAGCATATATTTCGACATAAGCAACCTCATGCCAGTGTGCACGAAAAAAATGAGGAAAAAGCTAATTTAGATGTGTTCTCGTGTTCCGCTTAAATCACTAATTGATGACAGGCCGTTCATCCTAATTGGGACTGCGGGTTACACAACTTTTACCAAATCTAGCATTTTGAACTCTACTAGCTCGCTCGAGGTTTTTCGGTGAAGATGCTCGGCAACCGACCGCAAACTGCATCCTTCAGCTCTTACAGCGTTGAAGCGGTTGGGGAGAAGCTGCAAAGTTTAGGACGCGTTGGTTTGGCTAACGTACGACATGAAATTTACTGCACTGCGAGAAAGTGCAATTAACGGTAGGCTGGTGGCACCCGTAGCGTTGACACGAAGGGAGCCGGCTGCGATCCCATTTAGTGCGTTCGGCGCTGCCTTCGCCTTTCGTTGTTTTAAGGGCCGCACGTACGGCTCACTGAAAGGTCTCCAAAAGCTCCAAGACCTGAGAAATTACGCGGTTTTCATCAGCGCGCTACAACATTACTCTTCCATGGGTAAACGCCGGTTTAAATAGCGTTTGTTGCTTCTTTTCGCTTTGTTCGCACTTTTTTCACAATCTTACTTTGAGCAAATGAAAACCATCTGAGCCGCGCCGCTATTGCTGATTGTCGTTGCGGTTGAAGTTGTGACGCAGATCTTTGTGAGTGGGTTCGGCCTTAACAGTGCGAACCAAGAGCCAAATCGCACACCGTATACAAAGCACTGCAATCCCCGCATTCCCGCTTTTATTTTTATTTTTCCAACAAACACTACACGTTCCAATAATATACACGTCTGCACTCATCGGCCATTGGTTCAAATGACGCGTATGTGCCAACAAGGTAACATTTTCTTGAATTGAGGCTTTTGTTTCCATTAAAGAACAATGTGCGATCCGGTAGGCTTGGTCTCTTCACGTTTGTTTTTACTGATACATATCGCATGAAGCCCAACTGTTAATCTATAACACACAGTGGTTGATTTTTTTCCTTTCGGGCTATAAAATTACTGTTAATATATAACAGACAATGGTTGATTTTTTTTTTCTTTCGGGCTATACAGTAATGTCTACCTGATAATCACTGAAGTGGCGTCCTTCTTAGCAAGGTCTACTGTTTTGGAGAGTTGGTTGGTCATATTACACGGTTAGATGCTGATTAATCTTTCTTGAATTAGTCTACATTATTTTATGCCTAATCTTTCTTCAATTATATACTAGCTCAAAAAGCTCTGTTAATCATCGCTTACGGTCTTGCCCGACGGTGCTCGCGCTCGCAAACAACAGGTCTTATGCCTGCTTTTATGCAATTCAGGACGCAGTTATGAAGTCGGTTCGGGCCGCGGACGCGAATGACGGGGTGTACGGCACGCCGTGAATGCTGCCCATTCTTCGCAAGCCATTCACACTTGGGAGCTCCGTGTCAACGGCGCTGACAGGCACAGACCGCGGGGCCCGCGAGCAGCCCTACGGCTTCCGGGTGCGCTGTGCAACAGAGCACGCGTGACCTGCTCTAGTTATTACGCCGCAGTTAGCACTAGCTATCATTGCTAACTAACGCCATTGTTGAGCACTGCCCGTTGCTTTTGCGTATGTTGTAAAATAATTGCATGATTTACCTTCGTTTAGGGAACAGGCCTGAGACCCTGATTTGAGATATGGCTACAATGGGACTGGAAAAAACGTACTACAGATGAAGGTTAGAAGACATGGTGGGGCTGTCCGATTTACAGTCTCGGATTCACCACGGGTAGTCCGCGGGTAGTCCCAGGATTTCCCGCGCCATAGAAACATTTGAGAAAAACGAATGCCGCCGCCAAATCTCACACTTTCCCAAGCACCGCAATCCCGCATTCCCGCCTTTTTTGCAAGAAACAATAGGCTTTCCAGCATTATATATGTTTGGGAACTCAATGGTGAGTGCGAGACTGATAATTGGGGAGCCCCAGTAATTGTTTGAAGTTTCTGTTCCAGCTGGTTGCAAACATTGTCCTAGTGTTCAGATAAGCATTCGTCGTCTATGGGGGGAGCATTGCCCGGAGGTTCACAAGGGAACAGTTTCATGCCAAAACACGTGAAAGAGTGGGGTGTGCGTCTATCACTTACTACACAAGGTCGTGTAGAACAGTTTGGGGCACCAAAGTTGTTAAGCCTTCAGATTGTGCGTGGATTTCCTTAAATGGGCTGTACGTACGCTGTTCAGAATTCTTGGCCTGCCAAGTGACTTAACACGTTCCTTGGCAGTTGACGAGAAGGGACAATACCAAATTGCGTGAAAGAGATTGGTGGTATTCGGCACTGCACAGAAGGTACATTTAAACACCAAAGTGTGATTTCTTCTCGATTTAGAAGTGGTGTCCGGTGTTTAATTAAGTCTGGGAGTGCAAAACCACATAATAAAACGATTATTTTTATTCCTTCAGTGGCAATGCATTCAGGAGTAAATGCCGATAACTTCAGTATCCGTCCTCCGTACATTACTGCGGTGGCCTCGTTTCGTAAAAAGTGCGTCAAGCTTATCTGGCCGGGCATTTATTGAAATCACGGGTGGTGAATTCAATATGCTCTTAAGAACTAGTTGAACGCCGATTATATTGGTTGGGAAACATTTGAACAAGACTTGTTGCGGATAAAAACTTAAAGGGTAACGCTGCTGAATTTTTGTTTGTAGTACATCTCGTTATACGGGCGTATTCTGGGGCGTTTACGCTTACGCATTTAACTCCGTATTTTTAACCATACAATGCATTTGCAGAGCAAAATATTAAGATAGGGGCCCAAAGCAACAAAAGTCAACAACATTTATATTCACACGTTGGGCGTGCATGCCTCATGCTCGCGAGCCTGTTGGTAAAGACGAGGACCACCAGAAAGTGTTCCATAGAACTAGATAACAAAGATACCACACATTCATGATCATATGAACAGATACAAACACCAAACCTGACAATATCGATACGCGAAAAGGCGTCGTTGTTGTGTGTTCTGATTTTCCACGGTTTTTATCGTTTTGTGCTTCCCACTGTTAGAAACTAAACGATAGACGGCAATGGCAAAGCCGAAATTTTACGTGCAGACTTGGTACGCTTGGGAGCGGGAAGAACTAGCCAAGAAAGTTCACTGTTTCAACAGCCGCATCATCCAGCATCGGTCTGCCATGCGGATCCCATCGAAGCGATAAACACAGTCAAAAACGGGTACGAGGGCTCGTTCTGTTCATATTTTCCGTCCGTTCTATCCCTGCTTTTGCTGTCGGGGTCAAACCCACGACCTCATGCTGAGCCGCCCTACTTTTTAACCAATGATTAGGTGTGGTTGGTTCAGTTGGGCTTACAATATTGTGGCTATGTTTGTATATAAAGGCCCCCGCAGTAGACTAGCGATGTTTCACTGGTGCATACGCGTAACGCGTCCTGATCTGCAAACACTTCATAAGGGCACAAAACTACGAATGGTCATCCTCGCCCTGGTTTCTGCTGCATCTGTCATTTTGTGTCACTCCTTGTAATAAACATCGCCCCAGGTATACCAATTCACTTTACTTACTCCGCTCATAAATTCCCTGCATCGCGCTGATGTGTGAATGTGTGTTGTGGTTGCTGCTGAATTCAATGGTCGATTCTTGTAGGCGTTGTTTTGTTCAGCGTTGTCGCGTATGGAGGAATGCACGTGCCTTGACTTTTTTTTCTTTTTTGCAGAATTCGCAGTACAGTTTCACTACAGTCGAAAGCAATAAATAAATCTTCCTAACGTTTTCAGAACTCTAAATTCCTTCTTGACATGGGTACCAAAAAATGCGAAGTTCAGTAACCCATATATCTGCGCACAGTTTTCTTGTGCGATTGTGTGTACGTAGAAAAGTGGCGCCAAGCCCGCTTTTTGGGGGGCTTTGGTACAGTATGGTTTTTAGGCTATAGTAAAAACCCGCTGTACACCATGGCGCAACAGTAGCGCTTGGCGTGTCATCTCTTGCGCCATGGCGTCTCGAGGTCCTTCCCCGCTCACCCCTGCCCTCAGAGGTGCTTCGAAATGTGAACGGAAAGCGCTTGGTTCACGCAGGCGTGATATCTTCCGTCGCGTCGTCGGAGAATGTACAAAATAAAACATAACTCGAGCCTATTGCGCCACATAACAGAGAAAAGAAATCGACGCGTCACAAAATCTTTCTCTTTTGCACTGACATAATCCCGCACGAGCGTCTCTGTCTGTTTAAAAGCTAAAAAGACGCGTGTACTCAAGTAGGCTTTACTTCGTTTGTACACAGTGCCGGTAAGCGGGACTTGAGAAGGGGCAGGCGTCGCGATTGTATACGCCTCGAGGCGCAGCGACTCGTGGCCCTGTTATTCTTTAAGGCATCCGGTTGCTCTTGTATGCGCGCCCAGCACTTGTTCGTCGGGGATTTCGTCTTCGAGACAAAAAGCCCTGTTGTACCCATTGCGTAAAACTTGGCCTAGGATGTTTTTCTGTGTGCGTTTATGTTTGGTTACCGTGCCAGAGTACAGCTCGCGCATAGAGTTTTGAAAAAGGAAAGTGACAGTTCCTCCTTTTCTTACCTTCTATTTAGTTTGCCATATTTTTAAGCGGTAGTTGCTATTGAGGTGCCCAGCTGTTATTGCGTCTATTGCGTCGAACAGCCCTGTTATTACGTACACTTTAAACGGGTGGCTGAGGCCTCTGTCAGGCCACCTCCGCCTTTAGTCTCAGCCTCCCCTTGGTTTTGCCAAGAAATATAAATCAAATACTCAAATATACACAGAACGAGTTGATTCTGAAGGGTCTTTTTTTTATTTCGGAACAGTATACCATTTGGGCTACCATGTGAGAAGAAAGCGGCTTGCAGTAACCGCGCCGGCCTTCCTGAAACAAAACGAAGAAACACTCGTTCCTTGGTTGCGCAAGAGTATCTGCATTCCATTCTTCCTGGCATGCCACCAAAAGATAGCTATTCTTGCTTCAAGAGCCTGAGGGAAAAATACTAGCACTTGGTCTTCCTGCCACCTTGACCCTTCAAACCAGGACGCCGGTCATTTGTAATAGCTCGACAGTACGTGCAAAACGGCTGTTCCGTCTCAGTCAAAAGTCCAAATGCAAGAGTAATAGAGGGAAACATTCGCCAAAGCGTGTGTCTCGATTTTTTGGAGGAGCATTGCAAATATTTTAGCTGCAAAAGTGCGGGAAGCTGCAAGGACAAAGCTACGTGCTGAGTGATTCTTTAACGATGACAGCCGTAAATATGAGTGCTGATTGTAATTAAAGCAAAACACTTAGCAGTTTCCTCAAACGCGAAAAGTGACCGTAGTCGTCGTCATCGTCAGCGACAGCACGAATAGTGCCAAAATGAGCGTGGCTGTAAAGTGAAAATAAATTTGTTTCGTGTGGGATTTGAACCAGGGTCTCCAGAGCAGGATCCGAGTGCTGTAACCACCACTCATCCATTTTTCGTTAAACTTAGCACATCTGCTTCTATTTCCAATCATGGTGAATGCGTGATCATTTCGGGGTTGCGAGCAAGCGTGTACGGTTGAGTAGAGTGCAGAGTCGTGTTGTTTTCATCTTGATATGGTTTCTCGTCTTCTCCGGAGAGGTCTTCTGTGCCCTGGTTGTTGTGGATGAGACTTTTTAGATACGTTGCTGTGGTTTATTTTACCTCCGTTGTACCTATTAAGTATCGAAGCGGCCGGCATCTGTTTCGGGCGCAAAAAGTATCTTAAAGAATTGTGGAAAATAGTGAGCAATCCTGGTGGCTGAGTTTTCTTGCATTATTTGCTGCCTCGTGCGTTAGCCAGTCTATTCTGTGGCGTATTTTGTCATTTGCTCTTCGATTGTTCGACCGTGTGGGTTGTTCTCGTCAGCCTCCCAAAAGCGTTTGAGATGAACACGTATGGCGGGGCAGTCGTGGATGAGCGTCAGTCCTTTAGTTCGCTTTTTCGCAGCCTACATTTCTTATCTTCATTTGTCCCTCTTGTGGTTGGAGATCGTCGTTCCGGTATATGTTGAAATTTCTCGTAATTTCTCATTCTAGCAGTGCCTTTTCTTCGCATTTGGGCTTCGTGCTGCCCGAGCTGCAATTGAATTCCGTAATTTCCACTGTCCGCAAGGCATTTCCGGGTGGGATCGTTAATGCCTTATGATAGTTTAACTTATCGGGTAGTCCGTCTGGAGATACCATTCCCCATTCTTGTTGGAGTAGCAATTCGGTTCCGCAAACACCCCTGATATCAGAATAGCGTAAAGGCGTTGTCAACCATTTTTGTTATCCCGTTTAAAGGACGAAATGGCATAGCGTGCATTAAACACTCGGACAGCTATACAGGCGTAATCTTTTGTACGCTGCTTAACGGTGTTTCCAACACCGTTACAGACTATTCATATACAGGCGATCCATACCTCCGACCGAGGTTAAAGAAAAAATGCAGGTTTACGTCTGCGTAGTCGGAGCGATCTGGGAAAAAAATGTTTCTAAAGAAGACTGACTTGCAAGAGTATGCGCCTGCGCTGTTTCGGGTCCGCAGTGTACGTGTCGCATCGTTTTAGCTGTATCACGGCCACTCGATCTCTCCACTAAAGGGGGAGATCGAGTGGCCGTGGCTGTACGTTTTTGATGTCTGTTTCTTCCCGTTCGAAGACTGTTGGTGTGTGTTTATAAGCAACAAAAGATAATAAGCTCCACTTGCGTTATAAGATCGGCAATTCCGCTGTCATATCATGGTTGGTTTGATGGGGAGCCTTTAAGGTTCCCCGCTTTGCCATGGCTTCCAATCGACTCTGGACGACATTGTGCCAGGCGGGATGCTGCGGGCAGGGGCATTGTGTTTCCTGCGGTTTTTTTTAGGTTTGCTTTCTCGTTAGCTTCCTGTCGTTGTTCTATCGCGGTTTTCTAACCATCCATTGTCTGTACGGCTTCTCGGATAGGTTTTAGAGCCTTCCTACACGGAAGTTGCGATAGCCGCTGCAATACACCGAAGCTCTATATCACCAAAAGTACAAAGATTGAAAGAACATTGTTTGTTTTATTAAAGATAATAAATTCCTCTGTGCACTTCAGCCTGCTCCGAATGCGAAAACTTTATGGTTTCCCCCCGATACGTACGCAGATTGAAGTGCCTGCAGCAGAGTATTTGTTATTTTGTTGCGTTTTATTTTACGTAATATTATCCGAATGTGCTCCCCTTCCCTGACGCCATTGCTTCCTCAGAATCAGCGTTCTCCGTGGTTCCGATGCACCCGCGGGGCGGCTTGGAGCCCTTCATTCTAATGGAGAAAAAGATGGTTGCAAGGAACAAGAGAAGCATGCGTAGACTCCGCTCGCACCGCACTTCTCCTTTCTAGATCTCTTGCTCTCTCTCGCTCTTTCTCTTCCAGTCGAAATATGCTCTCAGGGAGATGTACTACAGAAGGATCGACATTTGGGCGAGTTGGTATTGGTTGAAAACCTTCGTAAAACGACGCAAAAACACAGACATTATCGAAACAGCAACACCACATAAGCACTACAACCTAAATTTGTGGTCATGTAGAAAGAAGATTGGCGAAATCTGATCTCGCACTTAAAGAGAAAAGCTGTAGTGTTAAACACAACGTCCCCGTTCGTCAGGTGAACGATTGGTGTTGTCTATCAAATTCCGATTGATTGTGGTCACGTTCATGTTGGTCAGGCCGGTCGTTGTAATAATATTATATTATTACAACACGAAAGTTCACTAAAACGTAGGACGTATTCTCATGTCACTAGGCATTGTTCTGAACACGGATGCGTTCCGCTGTGTCCAGATACCACCATCATTTCGGTTCATGGGAAATCATCGGGAAAACTAGGGTAATCATCGAGGCATTCCACATTACAAAAAAGAGGTGATTCGTGCATTCGTGAATCATCGATAGCTCTGCATGAGAAGGAATTTTTGTTTTTGTATCGGTCAGTTTGAGATTTGTATAATCTTCTGTGCGTCATGATGTGTGGGGACGTGGGTTTAGTTTTTAGTACTTATGTAGTGATCCGGTTTCAATAAAATTAGGTGTGAGTAGAGCGTTGTCCCCTACAGTGTCTGTTTTTTTACGCTGTTCGAAGATGTTCTCTCAGGATAAACAGGGAAAAGAATGGGACAAGCCTCATGGTTTACACGGTTGCCGCGGGCTGAGGCTACCACGTCCTCCGAGGCTTAGCCAGGATCATGACGTATTCCGTTTTCCACCCTGAAACATTTAATCTTCACCGTGCATTCCTGCCTGGAATGGCCCTGAAAAGAGGAGGATCGCTGGCATCAGTATGTGACATCACTTGAGTGGATTTCGATACTACAAGCATTAATCCGAACACGTAAAGATAACGTCTCGTCCCGACTTTACCGGCTATTGCTCGTTTGGACGACAGTGTGGTTTTTCAGGATACTTCTTCACATAACCCCTGTAAACCGCGTGGAAATTCAAAAATAACGGGGGTGAATATTCGTGATAATGCGGAAACCCCGACTCCAACGTAAAGATAACGCTGCACTTGTCCTGTGTTGCGAATAATAAATTTGGAATGTTTACTTACTGAAGTGTTCAGGAATTTTTTTTACTGTCGCCAGCAAGCCTTCTTGGTTACGAAGCCATTTATTTCCCAAAAATTCGCGTTCAAGAGTCAATTATTCAATCCACTACCATTACACCATAGCCGCTGTTCGGGAGCGTACCGGATTTTGTAATTGTGACCGCACCGTCACAACTTCAACTGCGCCCGCACTGTAGATCGTGCGCACTCGCGTCCACTGTGTGTCACGGTCGCGGAACTAAGGTTTTCTCTTCTTGCTTTTGGTTTATCGTAACTTCCTTAAAACTCTCAGCACGACCGCCCACAGGTGCTTCGAACATCGGCGTAAGCAGAATAATTTCATGAATCATTTCGTTAACATGACCCTCTCATGTTCAAAGTAATCGGAGATTTCTATACAGTTACGGGGATGAGTGCACCGCATATTCGACCCCCATCGTCCACTGCCAGCTCATAACTAGGGCTGGCTTTCGTTTGAAAAGGCACTTGTATAATTTAAAAGAACTATTTGTAGCTAGCCATCGCCGATATTGCCGCGAATTTTAAACCATCTAGTAGAAAGTGCTAATAATATACTAGTAATTCACCTCTGTTATAATTTCATCATATCTTGCTTCCTTGCCAATCTCATGCCAGTACAAGTGCCATCTGTTAGCTTAAGGCGACAATATCCCAGGTTAAGGGCGTCGCCGGAGCTTCGGGAATGCGGAACTGTATAGGCGAGAAAGTAAATATATTACAGCGAAGCTGTTTTGCAAATCGTAATTTTGCGTGTCCGCACTTAAAAGTACCAAGAAACTTCCGAGCGCGTGCACGTGAGCGCGAGCCTCGCAGCGACAGCCTGGCAGTTAGCAAAACCAAACAAAACGCCTAGCGCTCGTGTGTGCGTGCATCGCGATGACCGCCCAGCTGCCTGGTGCACGTTTGTCAAGCCAGGCATACCCACTTAGGGAGACTGGCCACGATTGGCTAAAAAAAAACAAAAAAATCTGCAGCGCTCGCCGTAATCGTAGCAACACTTGGTCGGAAAGACAAAGACACGTCATAGCGTACGCCCTTCGAAAGTGATGCCCAATGATTATCAATACCGAAAAAAGGAAAGAAACTCGCATTCATAGCAACAATCATGGAGTAAAGGTCGTTACGGCAGCGAAGAAGAAGCAAATCGGCTGCAATCGTGGACTAGACCCGGCGTCATGGTACTCACGGTTGTGTAGAGCTTCGCTGCCTTCAAGTCTTACGTGTTAGTGTAAGCTCCCTTCAGTTTTGTTTTCACCATTTCCGTCAGCATTGAGGCGAAGTGAATCGATTGTTAGACCACCTGAGGGCACCATATACTAATCATTCCGAGCACGTCGAGCGCCAGCTGTTCCGACACTTGGCTACAACCGACGCCTGTACGTGACGCCGTACAGTGGAAATCGTTGAACGGGAAAACTATACCGGGTACAACTGAAGTGCTTAACTTTCATTCGATTACAGCCCCCCGTTGTGTACGATTGGGATATAGATCGGGGCGACAGCGCGGAAGCGTGGCGCTCAAACCTCGCCGTCCATGAATCAAAAACGCCTAAACTTAACGCGATAAATCACTGGCGTTTCGACAACGCTTTCGCCGAAGATCTTCCGCGATCGAATCGGAAAAGATCGAATGCGAGGGGCCACTGCATCGTTATGTAGTCCACACCGATCCGTTCAGACAAACAGACATAACCTTGCCTTCCCGTATAGACTTTCTGAATCATGTTTTTAGGTATATCTGTTTCATAAAAGCAAGAAATTGCGATCTACAATAAGCATTGAGAACATCTGGCTGAATGCTGTCTTACAGTTAAGAGCTGGACAAGCGGCCTCTTCAGGGGGTAAACTTGCCTCGCCAACATTCGTCGATTCTAGAAACTCCGAGCCTACTGTATTACCCTTAATGGATGGCGAGCGCCTGCTTCACGAAATGCATGAAATATATTGCTGAGCAGCGCTAACGAAAACTACAGACTGTACATGACGTCATCCCGCGTTGTCGCATAATCATTTGCGTATCGGTGAAAACTATCCCGAACTACACGCACATATCCAAACGCACACGAGCATCCCGTGGACGTGTTCTGGGAACACCTTCTTTCGCCATTTCCTTAAATACCCAACCGCGCTCTTTCGTTTCCGATTCCGAGAGAGCGCGATGATTGATTGCGTCTAAATAAAGGATGCAGCCGTCTTCCCGCGTAATCCACATCGGGGAGATCGCGAGTCGAAATAAGCTCCATATACTTCCCAGCCTAACGTTCTCACGCCGAAACGCGGAGCCTCCCCCTCTGAGCCTGCGCCTTCGACGCATTCGCGGTGTGTAATATTCGACCGAGGGTTCGGGCGCCGCATCACAGCGCTTCGTGGCATAGATGACAGCAGTCCTGGCGGAGCTACACTGAGAACAGGGGTTTGTGCGTGGTCGCCTTAACGCCCAGTGTTCACACGTGGCTCGGTCGACGCCGCAGAGACGTCGGCAGCACACAGCCGCAATCATTGATGCTATTCAGTGAGCCGATGCGTTAACGAGTGCTTAAGACAGCGCAAGCGGGCCTTGTTATCTAGGGGACAGTGGCCCGGACCCCTATCTCTGGGTGTCTGTTGGGGCGCCGGGGTGGTGCGCCATGCATTAAACATGATGGCGCCCCTTCTGCCTTCCTTTCGTTGAGCTTGTTCGCATCTCTTCAAAGCTGCGGAACATTTGTTCAGGAAGTAGGGGTGAAAAAAGGCGAAGCGGGTGGAAAGAAGACGAGCGCAATATACGTGCCAGTGAATGCGAGAGCTCGGCTATATGCAAAGGCGGAGCCATGGCTGAGCTTTGACAACTTAAGTAGAGAAGGAGCGAAAATGAAAATAAAGGCCGGTCGTGCGGTGCGGAGAGTCACCATCCTTTTTATATCGGTGCTATGGCTGACGAAGTGATGTTAGCGTTGTCAATTGTTCTTGGAAGGGTTGAAAAAAGAGCAGCCAAAACAGGAATCAACAAACCTAGCGCGGCGCAGTCATTGCTTCCGATAAGTAGGTGCGTTACGTCTGAACACGCGTACAATACGTTGAGAATTCCGGAGCTTTCACATGGTCAGGAGCAATCGGAAGATTGGCTTTCTCGTTCTTGGGTGGCTGGGTCTTCCTCTTTCTTGGAACTAAAATTACAATATTTAAGCTCTTGCGGTGAGGTATGTGAACTTCTTGATTCGGAACCACGGTGAACGAGACATGTAAGCGCTGCTTAGTGCCTATACGTTTTTAACTTGCGGGCATTTTATGCAGTGTCACCACTGCAGAAGTTTAGGAATTTGTCCAAAAAATTTTATTGGAATCTTTCGGCCATGTGAGCTGGGTCCAGCAGCAAGAGATATGTGAGCAGCGTGAATCCGACTGATACTTGCGGCGGCGTCGCTTGCCTGTGCATGCGTCCCACCCAACCTAGACACAGGATGTCAGTTGAGATACACGCCTTAACGGGGCCATGAAGAATAAATACAAGTTTGATTTATGAAAACACTTCTTTGTCCCGATAACAATGACATAAACGTTGTGGCAGAGTTCCAACAAATACTCGAGATATCGAAGAAGGCATATGAACCCGTGTAGACTCCCCATCCACCGTCCGGATATATTTCTATGACGTCACGGAATCTTGTTTGTGCGATTGGTGGCCTCCGACCAAAGTCATCGCTAAGGAACATAATTAGCGCGATAATGGCACCACTTGAACGAGAATGTGCGTTTTAGTGTTAACCAAAAAAACGCAAAGAGCGTTTTAGTGATAACCAATAGTACGTCACCTTAGCAGGAACTTTCAAAGTTTTTCAACATTTCTTACGTTTTTTCTCCTGAAAAAATGCCCTTCATTGCTGGAACTGAGCTGAGTGAGTTTCAAAATGCTTATTCGTTAAATTTTAACGAAGTTGGATTTTTTCTGCATAGCGCCTATAACGCCTCAACTGCTACAGTTTCTTTCCGACGGCGTCTTTCTTCGTGTAGAAATCATCCAGGTAAGGCGTGTGCGTTGGCTAACGAGCTCCCTTTCCGCTCTCTAGCGCCGACTCAGCCATGCGGCAGCGTGTACCTGTGCCATACTCTGCCTTCGTCGCGGCGACGAATTTCCCCAAGTAACGGTGTCCGGGTCTCGCCTCTTTCTCGTCAGGCTTCCGCTAACCTGACTAAACACGAGAGCCAGCCATGTAGGCCTTCAGCTACGTTCCGGCTCTGCTAAGAAGTGACGTCTAAAGTGGGGCACAAGGGCAGGCAGTGAGGGTTTTTTTAATTTCTCGTCTACATTCTCCTCTAATATTAGCCTCCGGGGCTAAGAATTGTAGTTGCGGACGGGACGACGCCGTGTACATAATTGTAAACAGGATGTATGTCTTACAACTCTCTTCGAATCACAACGAAAGCTTACCACCTCGTTGAAACTGAAAGCGATTCTGAATTAGGAGCGGGCTTCGTCACGTCTCGTCCTTTTCACGGCGATTTGTCGCCTCCGCAGCATCTAAAATACCCACGACAACGTGAAACTGAGTGCAAAGCTACACGAAATATACAGCGTGGCGGTTAACTTTTAGGGTACGCAGCAAAATTGCCTTCAATACATTTCACTATAGGAGACCACTCGGCCTCGGCCTTTCACTATGATAATAGAAGGAAGGTCGAAGAAAGATGCACACTCGCTAGCGAGCGTCCTTTGTTCGTTTTTTCGTCCTCTTTTGCGTTGGCTTCGCTAGTGAAATGTAGGTCAGTCAGAACCAACCAGCCCAACCTTCCGCCTTAGCCAAATTGTCTGCAGCATGCCAGTTTGACTTTTTTTTTCCGTAGAGTAACAACAAAACCCAAGTCGGCCTAATTGACCTGAAATGATCGTCACATCGTCGCGCACACTCGTTTTGAAAAAATCACAACTTAAGCCCGTTCTACACGGGGCGAATTTTCCTGCGAATTCGCTGCTGCGGCAAATTCCCAAATGCCAAGCGGTTTTCACAGGGGACGTTTGGCCGTTTCAGACTTTTGGCAGTTTATCCCACCAACAACAAAAGATCGGTTTCCCGCACGAGTGGCGCCGCAGCCACGAATTCGCAGAAAAATTCGCCCCGTGTAGACCGGGATCCGGACGACACGGCGGCCCACTTGGCAGCTTCCAGAATCGATGCAAAAACGGTCAGTGACGTCGCTCGGCCTCTCGTCTTCGCCTTCACCTAATATGTAGACGTTGCATGTTGCAATGCCTTCTCTTTAACCACCCCCACCTAAGAGTAATTAAATGAATGAATGAATGAATGAATGAATGAATGAATGAATGAATGAATGAATGAATGAATGAATGTAATGCAGAGAAGAGGCTAAATAGCCCTGTGGGTAGGGGAGGGAAAAGGGACTGCAGGAAAGACATCACAAACAGATGTAATAAATGCAACGATGTTTTATTCAAGTGTCCTTATACTAGTTGTTGTTTCTCGAGGTCCCATTAGAGCAACGCACACTTTGTCGTTCCCCTGTGGGCGGGGTGTCTCCGGCATAGTTCTTGGATGCACATATGGTTGGTGTAACAAGATAGAGGCGCAGAGGTGTTCATTTGTGACTGGATGACTGGGAAGGTGGTTGGTCAGCGATTAAACCATATTATAGAGACCGTTTTTAGGGAAAAGCCAGTGCTTTCTTTTAATATTTCGGGGTTTGCCGTAACATAGTCGACATACTGTAACGCTGACGTTGGAAACGTGGCGCTTCCGAGTAACTGCGCACGGCCGTCTGAAAAGGTTGCACATGACCAAATAAGATGAATTAAGTTGGGTGTCTCGCTGCTGCCGCTGTGGGGCATGTGAGTAAGAAGTAACGCCTTGGGTTTGTTCTCTTCAAAGAGTAAGAGAAGAGGTCTGCGACATTTTGGCCCCACTAATTGGTGAAATCTCTCTCATGTGAGCAAGCCAAGCTTAGATATCGCTGACTACATTTCACGTGCGGACTCAGCGGAGAAAAAACACGCGCATTTTCTCCCCGATTACGCGCTTGACGCAAATCTAACTAGATTTTATCCTATTTCGCTGGAATTTAGATAATTTGACTGGGTGGAACTTCTGGCACCACGTTTTCCTTTCTTGTTTCCGGTGGCAGTATTGAAGAAGTATTTCAGCGCATTAACAGTGTTTCTTTTGTTCACGCACTCCCCGCTCCTTATTTCTCTTTTTGCTCATTACAGATGGTGAAAGCTGTGATCTGTTTCGTGATTCGGAAATGACCGACGGTCCCCGCTCACACGGACGATTACCGACCTTTATCTTTCTCTTGCTCTGCTTTGTTTTTTTCCTGACTCTTTTTTTAATATTTTTGGTTTTCTAAAAAGATTCTCAAGCGCGAGAAGCTCGCAGACCATGCAGCTGAGAATTCGCAGAAAGCAAAGGAGGCGAACAGATCGCGGAGAAAGGAATGCCAGCCATGCGCTGGCGCGTGTTCGCATGCCTGCGTTTTTGTAGAGTGAGCAGCAGAAACGCCTCCCTGATAACAATGCCGCGCACCTCATATCTTTTTGTATTATTCGCGCGAGAAGACTGGCTAGAGACCGACCTTGTTTCAACTTCCAAATGGTAGAATAACCCGACATTATTTGGTTTTGTGCTGTTGAAAAGAAAGCTTAGTATTTTTTTCGGGAGAATAACAAGCAGGCTTGTTGCTGATGGAGGAGGTGTTGGCGGCGCCGTTCCAGACACGCAGAGCACTTGTTACTTCCGCTCAGCTTGCTACAAGAGGTTCAACCTGCACCTTCCTTTCGCGTCCGTTCCTTGGGTGTCCCGGTGGGGCGAATTCATTATACTAAGCTGCATAACATAATGTGTAGACATTCCGTGTTCCGCTACGGAGAGTCGGCGTCGGTGGAGAACTCGCGCAAAACGGGGATACTTGGGCCATTTTGGGAGAAAAAGCAAGTATCCGAAGCATCATCATCATCACCGTCACAATCATCAATACCACCACCTTCATCACCATCACCCTACTTGTGTCCACAGCAGGACACCACGAAGGCTGTCCCATCTCATCCAGACGTCCCTGTCCTAGATATTTTTCCATCGAGTAATGGTTTTACTGTACTTATTTGTCGCGTTTCGAAAGCCGTGTTTGTCGTGCAAAAATACACCGGAGCTCTAAGACTGTACTTTGGAGGGTCCTAATGGTTACTTGACCCCTTCTAGATGATTGCACAGCGCAAACGACAAGATCTGAAGAGTCTTTAGAACGCAGGTCTTTCCCGCTGTGCAGTCATCAGTCCACAATGGGTCACCAACTCCGCCAACTTTCCAATGTCTGGCTTTATTTTGCCCCGCCCAAAATCGTACAAATTTGGTTCTAAGTCGATGCACATGAACGTTCTCGTACCTGGCCTCCGTCTGAAAAAGAGCTTCCTCTTCTGGGGGTCAAACCCGTGACCTCATGTGCAGTAGCATACCGTCTTCGTCACTGACAGTTAATTTTTTAGATCACATAATTTCGCAGAAAATCTAGTTACGGCTCTGCCATGCGCGCAGTCACTCTCACGCATGCTGCTCGTGTGATTTATATGGAACTTTTTGTTTCCTTTGTTGGTAATTTATAACGCTCTGTAAAAGTGTAGCTGCGCTAGTGCTGGACTTAATAACATCAGTCAACAATTTCACTAGACTGAGATAGCCTACTTAAACGCCGCCCCTCATGTGGAGTGGCTCAGGCAGAGTAGTTGGTGTTTCGCAATGTCGCGAGAATAGAAGTTGGTCGATAATCCGACGTCAAGGAACGCGGCTCATTAAAAATTACTACGCCATTTTGGTGCCCCACAAACTTCGCAAAGAACGCATGCTTTATTTCATTAGCGTATTGTGTATTCACAAAGTCTGTTTGAGCTGAGATAGTGTGAGAAATGTGTGACTATGCTTAGAAATATAGCGCAATAAAATACCAGTTCGAATCAGGCGATGTTCTGCTTGCCACAAAATCGAGAGGTCCTTCGCGGTCGTTTCTCCCGCATTATGGGCGGCGAGGGGAGCTTTTGGGCGGGTTGAAATTCCATTTCGCAACGTGTAATGCGCATAATTTCAGACGAATGACGAGGAGAAAATGACACGGACAATCGCTTGTCCGTGCCATCGTCTCCTCGTTGATTCGTCTTAAACACGGCGCTTTAGGCGTTGCGAAATCGAATACCAACAACTTACAAAAAGCTATGCATGACGACTTCGCCTACCCCTCGGCATTCCACATCGTTCATCTAATTAATTTTACAAAGTTATGATCAGAGATCGCGCCTAATCTGCGAATTCTGGCGTAATAATAAATACGAACAAAACTGACATTTCCGCAATCACGATCTTTTGAAAGCCCGAAAGGCAAATTTCAGCGGATTTTACATTGCATATTCAGATCGCAGCGTGAGCAAAATTATTTCCCTTCAATCTGCGCACGCGTGGAGCAGTTAACCCGAATAATGTCTGTATTCTTTCTTTTTGAAATAAAGGTATCGTGGTTTGTAACTAGCACTCTTTCAGCCTCCATTTTTACATTGTTGTTACAGTGTCACTCCTTAGAGGCTGTCCACCCGCCCCGGTGGCTCAGTGGCTAAGGCGTTGCGCTGCTGAGCACGAGGTCGCGGGTTCGATTCCCGGCCGCGGCGGCCGCTTTTCTGGTGGAGGCGAAAAGCGAAAACGCCCTTGTGTACGAGATTTCGGCGCACGTTAAAGATCCCCAGGTGGTCAAAATTTATCCGGAGCCCTTCACTACGGCGCGCCTCGTCGCCTGCGTTGCGTCGGCGCGTTAAACCATACAATCAATCAATCAGCTGTGCGACAGTGAAGTTGAAAGCGGCGATGGTAGTATAAGCAGGACTCGACGGATGCCTGAACGAGTCGCTGTTTCCTTTCAACATTATTGCTGTTATTTTTGCGCTAACGAACATTGAGCTTCAGAACAACTGAGAGCACATACGACAACAATTAAGCAAGATTTATCCCACAGTCGCGAACAATGCTAGCTTCAATTAGGTTCCTCTTATTCGAAGCTATTTTTAGACACCCATTTTCCGGACGCCATAGTTTCTAGTATAGCGTCGAGCGCAGTTTTTTTTTTTTTTAACATTGAAAAAGTAAGGATATGGACGCAGCGGTTCTGGTGGATGCTATAACGATTTCCGTACGCATGAACACTAGACTCAAACAGCGACCAAAGACAAAGTCGTGGCAGGACACAATAATAAGCAGAAAACAGCGGAGGCATACGCAACACAAATAAGAAAGCACTGACACAACGCTTGCTGCTGGCTAGCTGGTCTCTACGCCGCCGTCGTACCGGGAGAACCTGTCACGGTGCGGCGCCCGGTACACTGTCCGTGCGCTCGCGCATGCGCACACTTGTTCTTCTGATGCACAGCATGTGTTGCTGCGAAGATTTGTTTGTCACGGCACATGTAGAATAATAGGGTGTAAGTTTGGAGGAGCCGCTATTTCATGCTGTATGTTCACTTCCGAAAAAAAAAAAAAAAAACAAGACGTGTCGCGTGGTTTATCCTCAGTCCTCGTCTTTTAACGAGAGCGGACGTACAATATTTCGAAGCTTCATTCAAGGCAAACAATAAAAAAAAACTACTGTTTTTATTGATTTTCGCTTCAAGAACGTAAAGGAAGCACGTTTATTGCCAAGCCAAGTAGGAGAGAAGCAGTTCTAGCTGCTACGGCGGCGCCCGCAGCGACAGATTTTTCTCCAGTATGTATTCGTATGAAAATGTACGGGGTCAACAAATCATGTTCAGCGTTCTAGCTCACTTGCGACCTTGCTTTGTACGCCCACGCATTATTAACAGCCCATGCTGAGCATGGATATGCCCGGTATCTGGGATCTGTCGTATTTTCCGTCCGCCTTAGAGCGCTGGCGCGCTCAGCATGTCTGAAACGACACTGATCAACTGACGTAGGCGAAACTATCACTTACCCTATATGCCGGGTCATACCGAGTATTTCACGAAACGATTGCACTGAACCGTAACAAAATGCGACACGTTACAGGTACAATCAGATGTAAACGGAGCACGGGAACGGTAACCGAGTGCAATAGTGACACTACCCAGGAAGGTCGACGATAACCAATGCGGGAGTTTGGTTACCATCAAACAAATATTTTTAATAATACGAACTGCACGTTGCCTTTATCACCTCTTTCATTAGCACGTTTCCGCAGTGTCTGTAATTTGTTGGGACGTCAGGTTGTGCTCCTGGGCCCAAGGACTCGGGTTCGATTCTCGGCCGCGGCGGCCGCTGTTATGATGGAGGCGATAAGCGAAAACGCCCGTGTGTTCGAGATTTCGACGCACGTTAAAGATCCCCCCCAGGTGGTGAAAATTAATCCGGAGCCCTCCACTACGGCCCACTTTATCGCCTGTGAAGCATCGGCGCGTTAAACCCCACAATCATTCAATCAATCAATCAATCAATCAATCAATCAATCAATCAATCAATCAATCAATCAATCAATCAATCAATCAATGTCTGGACGTCAACATTACTATGGAGTGCAGCCTTTTTTATGTGATGGGGCACCTTTCGAGTTTACGGTATAACGATGACCTTGTTCTTATCTTTTCAGGAAGGCGTAGAGTCGTACAGTGGTAAGAATGTTTTCAAGCTCTCCACGAGGGGCACTATCAAATGGGAAGGGTTCCCCGCTGCCGACCGGCGGCCCACATGCTCATTACGGCTGAACGCGACTTCCTTCCACTCAGTCGCTAATTTCGTCACGTATTTCGTTTAGCGCACTGCATATCGGCGTCCGAAACTGTGGTCGATAGAACTAGAGACGGAACGGTAGCGGTGTTCAGGCTCTCCTTTTCTCTTTTGCGACTGGCAGCTGTCTACACCCCGCTTTTCTCTATCACCGCCGTGAACAAGTAGTTTCCATCTGGCAAATCTAATGGCTGCAGCGAATTACACGACACCTGGATTGATATAAAAACGCCTTCAAAGCCGGACTAGCGGTTTGCACAATGCTGATGTCGAAATCCCACCGTCACTGTCAAGATGCAGGACGCGTATACGCTGAACGAATGGCTCAATGTTTCCAAACGTAGAATACTGATGTAATCATTCAACAGCAAATTCCAAAGGGGGACTCGAATGAGTAGGTGCGTGGTCCGTTATAAGCTGTCATGATTAACGAGATTAAAGAGAGAGCGAAAGAGAGAGCGAAAGAGAGGCATAGAGAGATAACTCTAACGATGTAGAGAAGTCGGCCTTTTACTGTGGTTGAGCAAATGTTCCGCGCAAATGACGCAGTTGCGCGATCCATCGAAGGCTGCCATTCACACTACACCATTAAAAATTTCTATTTCAGACCCACGTCCCGCACACTACAATGTTTATGGTAGGAGGACGACTATTTTTACTACGCGTTATATTGCGCCCTAATTCAACGTTCTCGCCCGCCTTAAAAGCTTGATGAAAGTCAAGGCCACATTGATTTTTCTTAATTATATTTTAAAGTGAAACCTTTTTAGTGGTCCTGATGGCGTCCTGTGAAAAAAGTAATGCGTTTCCCCGTAGACCGGTGGGTGGACAGAAAAGCTATGATAAGATCTCTGTAAACACGACGCGTGCGTGAAACTTGGCTTCCAATGTGTCATTGCGGTCACTTGAAAATCGCGAAAATGCAGCGGTTCTAGATTTAAGACGATACACGCATCGATCAAGCGTATACGTTTATCTCATAAACCACGCATGGGCATACGTCTAGATAATTCGTAAGTGCGTTTACTTAGTTCGCGAAACGTCGTCGCACGGGTTCCTTCTTCGTTTACTAGTTGCGCCACCGAAGGTTTGACGATCGATTGGACGCACTTTCCTTGGATTGGACGAAGCTTTCGCGTTTCTCTCAACTTTCGTCAGGAAGGGAGGGTAATCTTTTTTTTTTTTTCGCGGACTCTACTACGCAGCATTTGATATGCGACATCGGGAAACTAGGAGTTTTCACGACCTCCGCCGCCTTCGCCTGTCTCTCCTGCCCCGCACTTTAACTCGGCTCCGTCCACTACGCGCATGTCATCCGGCCACCTGGAAAAGCGAAATGACGCAACGAGCTTTCCAATAACTAGGGGGCCTGTCCCGGTTAATTCCTAGAAAAAGTTTCAAAGCTGGGAGGTAATCCGTATATTCCAGCTTCTAGCTGTGTTGAAGCGTTCGAGGTTAATCCTAAATAGTATACACAAATTTGCAGGTAAAACATGGCATGTTACGAGTTTTGTGTGAAGAAAGCTTAATGTGCATTGATTAACTACCAATTTTGAGGGGGAGACGTACAAACAACCCGAAGCGTTATAGAAATGTTTCCACTGTTCTTGGATAAATGGGCGGGCACAGAGAATAAATTTTGAATTAATAGAAGACCTTTCGAGGTTGATCTTTTGAAAAGGATTCAAATGAGCACGAGGTCGCCGGTTCGATTCCCGGCCGCGGCGGCCGCTTTTCTGATGGAGGCGAAAAGCAAAAACGCCCGTGTGTACGAGATTTCGGCGCACGTTAAAGATCCCCAGGCGGTCAAAATTAATCCGGAGCCCTCCACTACGGCGCGCCTCATCGCCTGCGTTGCGTCGGCGCGTTAAACCCTACAATCAATCAATCAATGAAAAGGATTCAAAGCGGCGGAAAGTCAGTTGTTTTGGGGAAAGTAATTAAGAGTTTATTTCAGCGCTATTTGGAGACGTTATATGCCAAGCGCGCACTATCTTTGCTCACTATTTTAGAAGAACTAAATGCGGTACACTCTTCAAACTTGCAACAGAACGTGGCGCTTATATTATCAGTCCTTCACGAGCAAAATTTAAAATGCGGCGCTTATTTCCAGCCTCTTTTTAAAAAATACTAATGCAATCGCTCCAAAGTGTTATGACTCATGTCTAATGAAGTTTGTTGCTGTTTTTACGGCGTCGTGGAGGAACTGCATATTGCTGCACAAAGTTTACATTGGCAGAGAGTGGTGCACGTGCTGTTGGTGACATTCCGCTGGCTTAGCCTTTCTGGGAAAAGTTTGGGTTGTTTTTAGAGACGCGAAGAAGAGAGAGAGAGAGAGAAAATTCTTTAATGAGACCGCAGAGGTCAGCCCAGCACAATGCGGGGCTTGCTACTTCAGATGGTTGGTGAACATGAGATGGGAGTTATATGCTTACATGAATAATACAAATAAGAAAAGGAAAAAAACAAAGAAACTCCACCAGACAGACACACGCACACACACATAAAAAAAAACAAGAAACGTCAGAGGCAGTCACAGGCTGGAGTCAAGTCCAGAGTCTCTGAGAAAACGCACAAGAGCTTTAAAAACCAGCACCGCACTGTCTTCGCTGTTCTAGGTTGAGTGTTCTCGTCCGCAATAAACTTCGCGCTATCGTTCGCGCCGAGTTGAAACGTGGGCAAACACAGAACAGGTGCGCGGTGTACGAGGAGACCCGAAGAAGCTCGTGACAGTAACGCTTCCCTAGAAATGGGGTTGGAGTTCTGCAGGGTCGCACAAATGTGCTGAGTTTTTTTCCAGATAATTTCATGGAGGTACCTAAATGCGAAAATTTTGGCTTCTCGCGTGTCTCGCTGCCTGCCTGTCTGTAACTCAAGTTGACTACTTGGGGAAAAAATGCCCGCGTATCTGCTTCTTTTGCTGCCATTGAACTGCCGTCATGGCTCATATATGTCCCAATTATTCAGGGCGAAATATGAGAGGGAATAACGGCTGGCCGGTTAAAGGACGAAATATAGGTATATAACCGACAGCGATAGCGTTTTTTTTTAATTAAGAGTGGAATTGGTTTTTGCGACAGGAAACGAAAGCACATCTTCTACGTGCTATAAATAGTGTCGAAGAGAGGCTGGATAAGAGGAAAAATTTATACAGAAGTGTCGACCCGCGCTGTTGCAAACAGGACCGAAAACAAAATACGAAGTTGTAAAAAGATTCGCGCTGCTTTAAGGGGGACTCACCTGATCACGTTCCTATGGGACTTATTAATTCATGACCAACAGGCTTAAAAACCATTGTGCGAAGATACAATTTTTTTCCTGATGCACGAAAATGTCCCCAGCTGCATAGTTTTCCTCGTTTAGAAATATATCAATTCTTCACCGAAATACAAAGTAAAGAAGAAACACATTTTGGTTTATGTAGTTTTTACTAGATGGCGCTAGCTGTCTAGCGAGCGGGAGTTTTATTTCTTTATTTCAGTACAGACGGGACATATTTCCGAAATAAGCAAACTAGGCAGTTTGGAGCCTTTTCATGGATCTGTAAACCTATTAACATTGGTGCACGGTGGTTTTCTAGCGCGTGGGTTATGACGAGGTAAGACCCTTAGGAAAGCGGTAAGGTGAGTCTCCCCTAACTGATGACGCGGGAGCAGTGTTAGCGCGAGAAAGGTGACTTCAACACACCTCCGTTGCATTCGTCACGGGAAGAGTGAGAGGGGGAGAAGGTGAAAAGAGGAGAGGAATTACGGTGGAGGCGCGGCAGACCATTATCGTCTATCGACGAGATTTGCAACGAAGCATGGAGATACCATACTCAGCCCATTTTCCTTTTGTTTATGTTTCGGAAAGTTGAACATTCGCCGCCAACACTGTACAGTAACTTGTAGCGTATGCATAATTAAGCTCTCAGCAGGGGAAGCATAGAGTAAATATATACGTATGAGGGCTTTATAAGGCTCAATAAAGTTTCGCACTACTACTATACGTATCATGGTGTCGAAACGAAACCGAATCGAACCGAAAACTGGAACCGAGCCGGTGTTTTTGCGGAAACCGAACGCCAACCGTCGTTTTTTGAGCCCGCTCAACCCGAACCGCAATTTAACCGGAAAATGAAATAATGGTTAACGGTTCACGGCGACACGGTTTGGCCATCCGTTTGTTGATAATGCGCAGTCAGTGTTATTTGAGGTTTTCTCTTTTACGCAAGATCACCTTTGTAACCTCTCACAGACTTGCCTTCTTCAGATGAATCGAAATACCAGCAACATGGAAAGTGGTGTGCCCACTAATTCAGCAATGGTATGCTTCTGTATGGTAGCGCGTGTGGAGTGGAAGGTTGAGTGAAAAAAATGACACATGACCACCGGCATACTGAAGTGATGTGAAACATCGACTGTTCCCTTCTTTTGTTGCAACTGTATGGGAGCACTCAGTCAGCAAGGTGGCTTCACTGCGCAACGGTGAAGGCCCACACCCTAAACGTGCCTCCTTGTTGCATTTCATAATTTGCATACAAAGCTCACACACCTGGAAAGTTTAAACGGTTGACAAGCGTTACCTGCAGGAGTGGTTCAGTGGCCATGGCACTGGCAAGGATGCATATTCGATCACCGCCACCGGCGGTCATTTTTGTGATGTAGACTAAAAATAAAAACGTCTATGTTGACATTTCGACCTGCGTTAAACATTCCCAGATGATCAAATTTTTTTCTGCCGCACTGTAATATACATCTAACGCAATGGTATCAAACACGGCAGTATTTTTTTTTTGACAAGTGTATTTCTGCGGGACAACCAAAATAAACGGCCCATCATTTGGTTTACAGCAAAACTGTATACCTCTACTCCCCGAATGGTTTCATCGGCGTGGGCAAAAACGATATCTGCGCGCAAAAACACCAAGGCGCCAAGACCTAACACGCTGAGTGCATGCATCAGGCTCATCATGGCATACAGCATAGAGCCCAGAATTCCTTTAAGAAAAATTACGAAACGACAATAGAAATCGCATTATGGATATGCTAAAGCGCCTGAGAAAAATGGGCCCAACATGTGTTCCTGGTAAAGATTATGTTTGCAGATTAGCTTTGAAGACTAGGCAGGATCTAGTGTCACTAAAGAGAGCAGTGCTTGCCCAAGACGCCGAGAGCATGCGTGAGGCTAGGCCAGGGCTAGGATTTGCCGCATCTTTGGGCCCACGTCTGCTGCAGAAATGCTGTTACACGCGTTATCTTTTATTCGCATCCGGAATGACGTCAGTCGCGCGCAGCCGCCGAGCAGGAAGGACAAGCTAAGCCTACCAGAGTTGACCGACTAAAACGCATAAACAACAAAATCTCGGGTTGCCATATATCGTCTCAGTGTAAACAAATGTCAAGTAATGGGAACAGACAAGTTTTTACGGCGGCGACACGGAACATTTGGAGGAAAGAGTGCCGATACTCTGTACGCTTATCCAGTGACACTAGCCGAGCGCAGCCGAAAAAAGCCCGCCGAGACGACGAGAAGCATTTCATACCCTCCTCCATCACCATTTGTAGGGGTTGACAGCATCTTTGCTGGACATCAACTTTTGCAGGGCGGGATGGCGTCAACTTTTTGAAATATTCCGCGCATCCATAGTTCATACACGAATAGTTTACCATATTTTTCGCTGTCTTCAGCCATAGAATTGGCGCAAAGCCATGCGATAGATTTCTTTAGACATGCCTTTGTTTGTCCGACATTTCACATAATAAAACTTGTCGTAACTGCGCACACTAGTTTCTCAGGGTGCGTAGAGCTGACAAGGTTTACCAGCCATTCATCTTCTTGCATTGACGTAAGAACTTTGTTACAGACCACTCTCGCATGTCACTGCAATACGACTACAATGTCATATTCCGTGCTTTGTAGCTATAACGCTACACAAATTGTACAAATTTTTTTGAGGTATGTGATAAAGACAACCTTGGCTTTGATTTGTGAACGTTGCTAGAAAATCCAAGATGTCCTTTTTATATGTATTTCTATTTGTTTTCATATTTGAGCGATTTACCCAGCTTATATGCAGTGCAGTGCATTTTTGAAATAAAGCAATTTTTGGCTACATTAACTAAAACTGACACGAACAATGAAAAATGGCGGAAACTAATAGTAAACAATAAAACTCCCTGGTGGTTAGACGCAGGAAAACAGGACACGTCGTTTCGTTCTTGTTTTTTTTTTAAATGTCATGTTTGCTCTTTTTATTGGGAATCATTCCTACCGAAACTGTAACAAAAGCCGGAAACTGATTTAAATAAAGCAAAGTATCGACAGAAAAGAAAAC
Source organism: Haemaphysalis longicornis (assembly GCF_048455015.1). Lineage (NCBI taxonomy): Eukaryota > Metazoa > Arthropoda > Arachnida > Ixodida > Ixodidae > Haemaphysalis > Haemaphysalis longicornis. Next base: position 188,937,292 of record NW_027526422.1, read on the forward strand.
CTATTTCGATGGCTGCAATAGCTTGTGTTTGACAGAGTTTGAAGTTTTGAATTTCGTGGGATTCGTCCAACGCATCTGTGACCCGGACCGGTATTCGGTTTTTTTTTATTATAAAGGAAACGTCTTTCTTGTCGGGACCAATAACCCGAGATTAACAAATTTTCGCTCAAAATTAAACACGTCGACCCGTATCTCGTGCAAACACCGCAGACTAGTCCCTAAGTCAACATACAGCCTGGGCGAAAACGTGGCTGGTAAACCTCCACTACTCCGTCCGGTTTCCTTAATATTTGGCCCCATTGTGTAAAGCTGTCTTTGAAATAACCCTACTGGTAAATTGCAGTATTTTTGAATTTTTGTTCACGTTTTGTTTTTATGGTGGCTCTAAACTACTAAACATTTTCTTGTTCGCGAACCGGTTCAAAGATTGATTGATTGATTGATTGATTGATTGATTGATTGATTGATTGATTGATTGATTGATTGATTGATTGATTGATTGATTGATTGATTGATTGATTGATTGATTGATTGATTGATTGATTGATTGATTGATTGATTGATTGATTGTAAGGTTTAACGCACCCATGCTTCACAGACGATGAGGAACGTCGTAGTGGAGGGCTCCGGATTAATTTTGACCAACTGGGGATCTTTAACGTGCGCCAAAATCTCTAACACACGGGAGTTTTCGCTTTTCGCCTCCATCAACCTGTACAGAGCTTTCAACCGGTTCGCGAACCGGTTCGGACGTGATTTCATCGAAGCGGAACAGAGCCGTAACGAAGTGAATTCACTCGAACCCGTAACCGAACCAGTACTTTTTTTAAGTTCGAAACACTGATAAATACTTCAAAGTTCGTTAATTTGAGACCCCAAAGGGACGCCATTTCAGTTCTACTTGATGAAAGTTCGAACCAACGAAAGCGAAGCACAAAAGCCGTAAAATACGATTGTGCAGGAGTAGTAGTAGTAGTAGTAGTAACTTTATTTTGCCCAAACGTTGTGGGGATTGCACAGTGCTTCGAGGTCTGCCTAACCATACAGACAGGGGGGATGGCGAAGCCCTGCGTGGCCTGACCCGTCTCCTCCCGCCGGACAAATGTTCAATAAAGTCATTGCTCTCTCTCTCTGCACCACTGAGCTGTTCGCTCAGTCATCTAGACAGCGGAGCTCCCGGTGTTTTGGGAGCTCGGTGTCTTCAGCCAACTGGGCGAGGGCTTCTTGCACGTGGGGAGCTGGGCTAGAGATGGCAGCCTCCCACTCTGTTAAGGATGATATGTTATGAAGGATGGGATGATTTCTTCTACGTGATGCGGGTATTAATGGGCATGACCAAATGATGTGGTGAAGTGATGCTCGTTCCACAGAACAAAAGGGGCAAGCGTCCTTATATTCGCCAGGATATATGATGGACATGAGATGCGGAGTGGGGAATGGTAATGTTTGGAGCTGCCTGAGAAGGACTGCATGCCTTCTACTGAGCGATGGATGCGGTGGTCGAAAAATTGCCCGATCCTGGCGGAAATGGTCAAGGATATCGCCGAAAGTATGGAGGCGGTCCAATTATAGCCGAAAGGTTGCGGGATATCTTCAGGGGTTCTATGAGGCTCTCGGCGAACCATATCTCGAGCAGTCTCATTGGCTCTCTCATTTCCCATCAGGCCAGAATGTGCCGGTGACCAGATGATGCGGAAGGTCCGGCTATGAGGTGTGGGCCCTTGCGAGAGGGTTGCCAAGGTTCTAGATGATACCCTGCCGTTTAAAAAAAAATTAGTACGGCCGATTTAGAATCAGTTATGATGTTAAGATGCGGAGACCGGCTGTGGGCTATGGCTAGACCGATTGCCATTTCCTCTGCCTCTGTGCAGGAAATGCAGCTTACAGATGCTGTAGCGATGGGGCTCCCCTTGGAGTCGACCACCGCTAGTACCGATGCGTTCCTGTCTTGATATGGGGCGGCATCGGTGTATACCACAGGAGACCACGGTGGGTGTTGTTTGGCAAGGGCCTTCGCTCTTGCCTCACGGCGTTCCTTATTGTGGATGGGGTGCATTCGCCTAGGCGTTGGGGACACTCTGATGACATTCCTCAGAGGAGACGGAATGGCAACAAGTCGCGTGTAGTGTGGTGTTTGGGGTACCAGGCCCAAAGGCCTCAGGATGCACCGACCCGCAGAGCTGCGAGAGAGTCTATCTAGCTGTGCGGTTCGCTGTGCCTCTATAAGTTCGGAGAGGGTATTGAGTATCCCGAGGCGCAGTAGGTAGAGCATGTCAGAAAGTGAATGCTTGAAAAAGGCCGCGGTTGAATTCGGCATTTTGTAGCGTAAGCTACACTGGCGGAGGTTGAGCAGTTTCGCGTGGACCTTGAAGGGTCGTGCTGCGGAAGCGCGAGGAGCAATGGATTGGATAAGATAGGATTGGATTGGATTTGGATTAAATTCGATTGAATTGGATTGGACTGGAAATCCAATCCAATTGGAGTACGAGTGTGCAGAGAATTGGGTCTGCACATTCGCCGGTCTGCGCATTCCAGAGGAGTGACGACATAGCCGCGGCCGACACACTGGCGCCGGCGCGTGCCCAGCTGTGCGCCTCCATTGCGCAGTAGCCAAGTCTGACGGTCTGCCCGAGGCGCTTGATAGCTGTTTCGTGCGGCTCCTGTAGAGCCATGCTGCGCATGCGCGAGGAACAGTGATTTGACTGAACTGGACCGCACTGAATTAGATTTGACTGGACTGGACTGGACTGGACTGGACTGGACTGGACTGGACTGGACTGGACTGGACTGGACTGGATTGGATTGGATTGGATTGGAAGTTGTTTTAGCAGCAGTAAGCATGATAATCAGCTAATCCTAGACAACCAGGAAAACTAAAAATAAGCAGCTGAACCTTAGATCACGCTATGTATATCCTGGAATAGCCGAGATAAGCCACTGCTAATTTTTTGTGCTCGCAGGTGAAACCTAGAACTTTTTTCTCTAAAGAGCGAATCTACCATAAGTCCTCCATTTCGCCTACTCCGAAACTGAAGAAGAGACGGGTAGCATTTCATCCGGTCATTACTTCCCAGCAATGGCCGCACTGGTTCTTCGTCCGCCACCCCCTCGGGGACACTCGCAGCGACAGGTTTTACCCTTCTCACCTCAGCAGTGATACCATCTTTCATCACGCCTCACACCCTGAACTCGCATCCACATCGACCTAGTCCGCAAAGAAATTCATTCCACAACGTTCGCTTCGGGGATTTTAGATTGCCTTTATCCAATATAACTTCTCTGTTTTTATCTCCTTTCCGCAGGTGACGCAGACTCATTTGCAGACCGCGGTGTCGCTTTTCTGGCCGTATGCCAGGCCCCAGGCTACCGTTATGGTTACGCGTAGTTGTAATTATCCGTGGCGGAGGCCCCTCACATTCGAATTAACGGGCTTTTCAATACAAAGGCTTCTTTGGACACTTGGCCGCAGCAAACAGCGGAGTTCGAAGTATCCATAAATTTGAGTCATTAACGAGCTTTCACTCTATATACAAAAAGGAAGACCGGCAATCTACTCCAACGGAGGCATACGAAATAGGCGTTTTTTACTACCATTAGAGAATTTAACATTTTTCTCGTATTGTAGTAAAACCAACCGTATCATTTCCTTGGCGTTGTAGGCTGCGGGCATTTCTTTCTGTTTCCTCAACGATCCTCTCACTCCGAACTGTATAACTGCACACACACACACACACACACACACACACACACACACACACACACACACACACACACACACACGCACACGCACACACACACAAACACACACAAACACACACACACACACACACACACACACACGCACACGCACACACACACACAAACACAGACAAACACACACACAAGTCGTTTCCCGCTCCCTACCCATGGGAAGTGTTATCTCAGCAGGTGCTGTGGATAACCACCATTCCAGTTTTTTAATTAAATAAGACGGGCCCCTAGGGTAGGCATATGGTTACGGAAAGCCCCAAGAGATTGCCTCTGTATTCTAACGCTCGAAAATTCGACTGAATTCCACTTCCTGAGGGGTGTAGTTGAAAAAATGCCAGCTCGCCTATTTATATGTTTGTTAGGAAAAACCGCTAAATTGCCTTTCCTAGATTTGTATGGGGAAAGTTTGTGAGCAAAAAACTAATAAATATCTTACACGGATGACTAGTTCGCCCACCACGCTACGACTACACGACGGAGGCGACGGAGCTCGGTACAGGGATGCCTTCGCCAATATAACGGCCCGTGCTTGAATTTACTAGAAAGCATGAAATTGCAATGTCAGAGTGCATAAAGTTCGGTAGTAGGTAGAAAATTCTGGTCTCCAGTCGACGTGCTTTTTTTTTTTTTTGAGAAAGTCAATGAATGAATGGCCGGTACCCGCAATAATATTACTGCCAAATTTCCAGGCCACTGCGCATCATCAAAAGGGAAACTAAAGCAATTTCTATGCTGGTTGAGTTGTGCCTCCCCAAAAAAGACAGAAATGTACGTTTGATGGGGCGCCAGCAGCGAACGAAATTACCGGCGCAAAACACGACGGGCTGAAGACGCAGGTGCACAAGGCTTTTTACCTCAGCGATCAACTGTACGCTCTGAGCCCTATATTTCAGTAGGCTGCGCAAAACGACAGCACACAGTACAATCGGCCCCCTTCATTCACCGCCGTTTGCCTGTCTGGACGGTTGCTTTTGTAGCCCGTCTGGTATACGAGGGCTGTTCGTCGCCTCTCGGACCGGTTGTTTTGTTACGCGCTCGGTCCGCCGCTCCTCAAGCTCTGTGCACACACCCTTCATGGGGGCACCTCGGGGACCGCCTTAGCGCTGGGCAGCAGTTGCCAGACGCACTTCCGACGTGCGCGGCCTTAAACTGTCGCCCCCGTTTACGCGTCGTCCCGCAGGGCACTCCACTGGGGCCCTTACTTTTCATCCTGCCGGGCACAAAGAAGAAGCCTGACAAAGGGGAAATCACAGCGGAGGCGCCGAAAAGCGAAAAGGAACAGGAGATTTTTTGTTGTTGTTGTAGTGGTTGTTGTTCCCGCACTTGCTCTATACTGAATTTGGACATTCCTTAGCTTCTTTTATAGCCACACTGCCCATTGAGTTTCTAATTCAGTTTTGTTCTGCTTTGTTACTCCGTTGGAAGACTTTTTCTCCTTCGTGACTTGATGTCTGTGGCACTTCCAGTTTAATCACATGTCTCAAACTAATGAAAACAACGCGTACTTCTTTTTTGCCTCCTTTCACTAACAGTGAAGATTATTCAAATATTTGTTATGTGTGAAGGGTCCGGAAAGCCTATTAAATTCTCCGACAATCTGAATTAGGCAAGCCCAAGTTAGTGAAATTCTGCACACAATAGCAATACTATTTGAAGGTGTAAAGAAACAAGCGTTTTGCACCCCTTTTTTTAATAAGGTGAAAAGCAGTCGGAAGGAGGCCGTGCCGGTTTGCGCCTTCGGGCAACGGCGTGCATGATGCAAGTTATTAGCCGACCGTGCGCAAGTCACAACCAGATTTTCCAGGTCTGACGAATTGTCGCCAAATTGGTGACTTTTAGAGAGTCGTGGCAACAGAAATTTTATTGTGGTGACTTGGCTACTTTGTGACTGCTTTCAGCGTTGGGGATTTTATATTATTTTCATGCCCTTCCGACGCCCCACTCTTAAAAAAAGACCTCATATGAGCTTTCAGTGCAATTGAGCCGTAGAGACAAATTGAACAAACACAACGAAACAAAATTTTAGGCAGATCACGGTGATGTGGCAAAGTCCAGAATAGATCACAACGAATCATTCACTTAAACAGACCACCGTACAGCGCTACTTGCTGCACGAACCGGAATTTGTTTTGATTTTTAATATGCGGCACCTGATGCCATATGAATACCGTCAAAGCCTTCAAGCGACGCCGTCGGTTTCAAGTGCAATGCTTCAGAAGTTTACGGGAGCTTGCAATTTTATGCAGAGGGGTGGGAAGTGTGTATGGCTATGTATAATAGGCACTCGGATGTGAACAGGCAGCGAAAGCGGTAAAACATGGTGTGCAGCGAAGGCCCCTTCTAGACCATTCATGTTCTTTGAATGGTTTACTTTAATTCCATATTTTAGCTTTTCTGTACTCAGTAGCCAACTGCTGTCCCTATCCCACACCACATCAAAAGAATAAAATGTGTGATATGGATTTCTGCTTCACGGAATTGCTGCATTTTTTTACCGCGAAAATAACCAAAACGCGCGTACGTGAATTGCCTTGATAAAAAGTGCGGCTTTTCTGGCTCATTTTCCAACACTCACTTGAAGGAGGCGACTTTTTTGGCGACTTTACGCAATTTCCCGGCAACTTTTCCTTCCGAGGATCTGGCTACCCTAGTCACAACAAACAGACAGTTTGCCTGAAGACTGCTAAATCGTAAATTCTGTGCTTCTAGGGTCATCGAGGCATTTTCACCCTGCGAGAAAAAATAATACAATTGCTGAAACAAAACATATCGCTGTGCAGGAACATGCAGGGACAAGAACAACGAATCAATTTTAATGCCTACACGCAATACACGCCGAGCAGCGATGGCATTGAAAAGGCGCGTACAGGCTTGTGTACCCGTACTGTGGTCCTGACTGCTAGTTATTTATTTATTTATTTATTTATTTATTTATTTATTATTTATTTTTATTTATTTATTTATTTATTTATTTATTTATTTATTTATTTATTTATTTATTTATTATTTATTTTTATTTATTTATTTATTTATTTATTTATTTATTTATTTACATTCACCCTCAGCCATTGTTGCAGGGGTGTTATAGACTATTAACAAACAATAACAAACAAGCAGAGGTGTCAAATGTGAGCCTCCAGTTTCACAAACGCAGCCCTCAAAATAAGTCTTCAATTTGTGAAAAAATTTCCAAATATTTACAGATGACGTGCGGACAAGTCCACGACATTCTTCAGCTGAAAAAAAATTCTAAACTTTCTGCGCCTGCTTTCATTTACATTAAAAATATATGATCGAGGAGCCCACGGTTATAAATTGTACCTTTTACAGTTTGGGGGATTTTACATTTTGAGGGATTTACATTTGGCAGATTAGGGGGACAGGTTATGAGGTGCGCCGTTCTTTGACCAGCACCGAAATCTGAACACACCAGAGGTTTCTCTTCTCCACTTGATCAGACAAACACCTGCCGCGGCTGTGATCATGCCCGCGTCCATGGGCTCGGCAGCACGCCTCCTTTGCCACTGAGCCACCGCGAAATACTCATAGTTAACAAGTTAATACGAATGAAGGAAAAATAGGTTCCCCTGCTTACATGCTCGCTAGGTGCCGTTTGGAGCAGAAGATCGAACACCTACGCCCAGGACCGATCAGCCTAAAAGTGCTCCTTGGCCCCTGCCACACCCCTTTAGCACAACACAAAGCACTAATGGCGTTGTTTCAATACCTGGACGAGATCGGCGTCACTGAACTGATTTAAACTACTGAGAACATGACGTTCGTCTAACTGTTCCCACAAACTAAATGATGCCAGCTTTTTTTTTCCTTCTTCTCTTCTCTTTCTTCTGCCCTGTTATCTTTAGGGTCTTTTCTACCCTCCCCTACCCATTCCCCCGCCGAGTAGCATGTCGGTGTTATGATTCCGGCAAAACTCTCGGCTTTTTTCTCTAATAGAGAGCTTTCTCTGTCTCTGCAGAAAGCAAGCGACAACTTGGTCTAACCCACTTTTGACAATACGAAGAAAGTAGGATCCTTTATAAATACAAATGAACCCACAACCGTTGGGACAATTAGGGTAACAGAGTGAATACCAAAAGGTGGGTCTAGAAGAAGGGGGAGGCCATTAACCCGATGGAGGGATGAAGTAAAGGGGTTGGGGTTAAATTGTGGACTCGAACAGCGCAGGACAGGAGTCGTTGGAGGTCAAATGGAGAGGCCTTCGTCCTGCAGTGGACCTGAGTTGGCTGACGAGGACGACGACGACTCCGAAAGCCTTGCTCGAAAAAATTAAGCTTCTGGGCAAGCAGAAAGTTTCGATCTCAGGTGAACATAAAGCAGAATGCAACATTACTCGAAACGCCACAGTAAAATGATTTCAGTGCCACCAGGGATGGTACGGGGCAGCGTGCTCTGGCGGGCTTGCTCATTTCTACGATAAATGATCGACTTCCATCGACTCGTTTAAGCCTCGCGCTAGACAGCCTCGTGCTTCGAAGACAAGCGACTTTTACAGCAAAGCTGTATGCCTCTACCCCCCACCCCCCAACGGTTTCATCTCCGTGGGCAAAAACGCCAAGGTTCCAAGGATAGACTGATACACTGCATGCTTCGCCCCTTCCCAAATTTCACGTTAGTGGAGATGGCCCGGGATTTTGTCACGCACTCAGTCTTGCTCAGCATCTACTTGGCCGCAGAAATAGAGCCTCGTGCAAAACACGACCAAGGCACGCGCCTCACCGCGCGTCATAATAAAACAGCTTAAAATCCGCACGAAAAATTAGTCAGGTTTTTTTAATGTCGGGGAATTTGGGGTCCGCCAGACAGACATATTTCCACATTAAGCGAATGAGACGGCAATGAAATATAATGGCCATTTCTGAACAGGTTTAGACGATTCTGAGTCGTTAATGAGCGTTTCCAATGCTCTAGCGCGCGCACTATGCGTGGCGAGCACGTTACAGCTCTGCTTATCCGTCTTTACCAGACGCACGACATGTGCGCAATATTTTTGTGGTGGCCGGCAAATTCGAGTGCATGCACGTTTTTGGCCTGGCTGTCACACGAATGAGGCCATTTAAGCTCCTGATCAAACGCTCAAACACTCGCAGCGCAGAGCGTGCAGTAGGACCATCATGGTTTTATCGTTCTTGCCTTTAATCGGAACAAAAAAGCCTTCCGAACGCGTCCAAAACACACAAGCGTTTATTAAATGCTCAAGCATTTCGTTGTTGTCTAGAAAAAGTTACCAGTTTGCTCATTTTTAACGCTTAATGTGTATCACACTTTCACCGCGTAAAGAAAGTTACTCATAAGACACAGTGGGCATTATTATTTTTATAAAGACCCGTCGTTAAACTGCCCTAGGAAAAATTCATTCTCTGCGATGTATTCGTGTAAACTGTGAAAGCCCACGTTAAGCGTGTCGCTCTTCATGGCGACACATGGGGTCTTATGGAAGGATTTAATAAAAGGCTCTAAGGGCTTCCTACTTTCATGCGACACTGTTTTAAAGCCCCCTGAAAAATAGGTTTCAAGCAGTGCCGTCGCGTATATTTGCGAAGCGGATTTTAGACGCGGTGTATTGCAGAAAGGCTTAAGCATTTACCCAATAATGGCCAGTTGCGAGGCAGTTCCGCAAATTTTTAAACACGATAATCTTTCTTGGAATACTTAAGCCTTAAAGTTATGGTCTGTCTGTCTGTCTGTCTGTCTGTCTGTCTGTCTGTCTGTCTGTCTGTCTGTCTGTCTGTCTGTCTATTGATTCAGACACCCGGCGGAAAGTGAATAGAAAACTGAAAACTAGAGAACCACTATCTTGCACAGGCAAAAGCTTTCAATCCACTAAATCTGGTACCATTATTCGAGCTCAGCATTGTTCAGCAAAAAAAAAACATTAGGCATATTCGAGGCAAAGCATCACTACATTAGTGAGAGTCCCATTCCAAAAAGACGACGAGAAAACATTCCAAAATGTTTGTCATATTTTAGCGTGTCGTACTGTCTTCTTGTCGTGTTCTTGTCATGTTGTGATTCTGATGCTCTCTCGTGTGTGGTACTCCTGTCCTGACTCCTATGTAGCGTCGTGCCGTATTCCTGTCTTGTCAGGATCCTGATGATCCATCAGTAGTTGCACATGGTTTGTATGTTATTGCCCATTGGGAAGAGTAGCGTAAATTACAGTCCCGTTATGACTACAGGAATGTTTGTCGTTGAGTAAATTGACTTTGTCGTTACGACAGAAATATGTGTCGTAACAACAGATGGCTTTGTTGTAACAACAGGACTTCTGTTGTCCCAACAGTTTTTTCTCCTACGATAGGAATTCTTTGGCTTTTGCGGTATTGCCGTTGTGATTTTAGACTGGTGTTGAATTGTTTGCTTTTTTAATTAAAAATACCTGTATTCGAAGCATGTGTTGAAAATATTTTTGACTTAAAATACAAAAAAAAAGGGCTAGCGTCCGACCCTCATGGAGGCATTCCGAGTGCAGCAGTGACGACATTTTCCTATACATGGCGCGCGAGCATTGGAACCCGGGAAAATTGAATTGACTTGAACAAACCTCCATCATGTTTATCGTGGAAGCAGCCAAGCGGGAGGGGAAGGCTGGCGTTTACGTGACAGGGGCGGAAGAAAGGCTATCATATTTAGGCGCCATTTCTTTTTTAGATTAAGTTTATACACACGACACTGATACGCAGGTCTAAGTTCAATCCAAGGCACTTACTTTTTTGTAATAAATAGTTTTTTTTTGACAATCACGATACATGATCATACTTTAACCCACTATTTCTATAACCTGGAGCGGAGCGGCATGCCTTTGTTACTTTCAGCCGGAGCACATAAAAACACAGCCATACCCATCCGGCACTCAGATTTTGCAAGACAACGACTCATGTACTTATACGCCTACGCACAATTTTTAAATACTGGTGCGGAGTGGTGCCTTCAAGGTCGTTGTAAGACACAGGGTACGTAACAATAATGCTTCAATTTCTGGAACTCGATGAGTCGCGCATTTAGCAGCCAAAGTGGGATTATACACAATTTCGTGTGTATACTGATGTACGTTGGAAATCGTGTAGCCTTGCCGGAAATGGTGTCTGCTCAACCGCTCAACTGTTTGGCCAACGAAACAGGATCGTCCCGCTTTGGCCAACAAAAGCCCCAGAAAGAGCGCAAAAACTGGTGTTTGCACAGGAGACTCGCTGGGACTACGCTTGCGTGTAAAATCTACGAAAAGCTCAAAATCGAGCGGTCAGCCTCTCAAAGCATAAGTGCCAATCGCCGAAGCCAAGTGAAGTGCCAACAAACGACCCTGGCAAAACTGACAGGTGGTTTGCGGTCTAACCAAACGTCTTAGGTCGATCAGGATCATTAAATATTGTTCACGGAAGCAAGCCTCTTTTCTTCAGTACTTATATCGGCGCGTGAACTCTGCCTAACTCTACGCTCACCTGTTTGGGGAGAGACTTTGTTCCTTCGTCACGACCACTGTTATAGAACGCCTAAGAAATATCATCTAGCACACGGCAGTTGTTTTACTCCACGCATCAATAATCGACGGCAGACAGGAAAGCAGGGACAAAGCGATTTTTTTCCCTCATGTGCATGTCTCTTCAATTGGAGAGCCTCGCTCATGATATACGCAAGTAATGTTGCTAACGTTCGGAGGTGTCACATGTTTTAAGAGCGAAGCTCTTTAGCAAATCGTAATTTTTTTTTGTCCGCAGTTAAAAATACTAAGAAATTGCCCAGCCTGTGCACGTGAGCGCGTGCCTCTCGGCGACTGCCCGGCAGTTAAACCAAAACAATGCCTAGCGCATGTGTCTGCGTGCCTCGAGATGACCGCTTGTCACCTTGGATGGTGTGAAAGCGTACAACAGCGTGGAATATAGTGTCCTGATAGCCAAACTTATGGAATTTGGGTTACCCCAGTACATCCATTCATGGATTCAGCAATTTTTAACTGATTGTAAGTTCTTTTGCTCACGAAATGGTTTTAAGTCCTCGACTCTACCACAGACAAGGGGCGTCACTGAGGGGTCAGTCCTCTCCCCCATACTACTTAATATATTACTAAGTTCCATTCCAATAAACCAGGGAATTTGTACCTATGTTTACGCGGACGATATAGCTTTTTTTTTTTTCAGCGGCTCAAGACCTTCATGTCCTGTATCAAACGTTACAAGCCTATGTGTGTTCAATCGAAATGTGAACGGCAAACATAAAATTGAGCATCAATGTCAATAAGTGCGCTGCCCTTGTGTTCCCGGTATCCGCTCCGGTGAGCCTATGCCTGACGTGTCGGGAAGAGACTACCCCTCAGGTAGCTGCCTGGAAGTACTTGGGTGTCATTTATGATAGTACTCTGTATTGGCGCCCCCATATAAATCATATCGTGACCAAAGACGAACGGGCACTTGGGTTGTTGCGGAGAATCAGCAACAGAAGCCTTGGAATAAGGAGGGACACACTGATTTTCATTTACAAGGGGTACATGCATGCTTTCCATATTAGAGTTTGTCTGCGTACTCTTTTCTGGCTCAGGCATTTACAAACGCAACTAGCTTAGTATATTGGAGCGACGTGCCCTAACATTGTGCCTCAGCCTCCCAAGGTGTGTGGCCAATAACATCTTGTATCTGGAGGCACGCATGTCGTGTCTAGAGTCGCGGTTTCAACTCTTAACTGTGATATGACTATTATGAGGATTTTTGAATCGCCACAAAGCCGATTTCTTTCGTTGCTGGTAGCTCGGCCCGCACTGTTTTTCAACTCTTGGTGGCTTCGGCACATTCGTCCCCAGTGTGCTTACGCCCAGACATTACATTCTCCATTGAAAATCAACATTCCGACGACAATGCAGATGCCCTGTGAGGTCCCTCCAGCGCCTTTAACTTTTCATAATATTATTACCAATAACGTCAAAATGATTTGGTTAAGTCTAGTTCCAGGGATCCTGAACGACCATTTGGCTTGATTGAATGTTACGTAATTGTGGCAACTAATGCATCTACACGTGAGGAGCGGGCAGGTGTGGGCATTTTTAGTCCACAGCTTAACTGGGCAGTCTCGCTGCGGTTACCAGACTTCACTCCAATATTTCAAGCCGAATTCCTAGCGGTAGTACTGACTTCAAAAGACGTTCCTCCGCAGCACTTGAATATACTTATAATTACTGACTCTCCATCGGCCTGTTCCGCTTTGGCATCGTCTGAAAATTCACCCCTGATTCGCGCATTCAACTTTCTGGTGCCTTCCCATTTGCGGGACATCTGCCTCATTTGGGTTCCCGGGCACAAAGGCTTACTCCTTAATTAAGAGGCTGATTCCTTGGCGCGATCCTCTTTGGATGGTCCTTCGGTTGATCTTTGCCCAGTTCCGGCTAGTGTATCAGGAGCAAGTTTCTGTAGATATCAGCGCCTAATGAGTACGCAGGAAGGGGTCATCAATAATTTTGAAGAGTATTCCCATTTATAACATAATTGGAATCCCCGTTTGTGTGAATCTCGTCAATGCGAGGTCACATTAACCAACTTCACAAGTAGGGCCTCCATGCTGAACTTCTATATGCACAGGTCTGGTCTCGCCTTTTCGCCCTATGTGCCATTTGCGGTGAACATGAGACACTAGAGCACTTCCGATTACATTGCCGTGGTTTTTCATTGATCAGACAACGTCACCTTATCAGGCCATTGCAACGAATTGGACTTCCTATATCCCTGCCCGTACTACTATCTTTTGGGGCCACATCACTGGGATATTGTCACGGAGGGGTGGCTGCAGCCATTCATGCATATGTGTCCGAGACCAGGCGTCTGCCCTGTCAGCCTTTATTATGCCGCGTATGTTTCCTCAAATTCAACCGCAACTTTCAATTTTTAGCCAATTCTTCCTTCTAATCTTGCGCTGTTACTGGATGCCGACGGATAGTTATCTACTTTTAAGTTGTGAGCGGGCAAATTAGTCCCCTGCTTGCTCGATTCCTGGCCAATCCCGAGCGTGGGTATGCGCCATAAGACGTGGAACAACAACAACAACGACCGCCCAGCGTCCACTGCCATTATACAGGAGGCTATGCTTGGTTTGACAAACTTCCGCAGTGGACAGCGTACGTTTGTCAAGCCAAGCATACCCCACATAGGGAGATTGGCCAAGATTGGGGCGACCTCCCGGCAGTTAAATAAAACCAAGAACATGCCGAGTTCTCTTGTGTGTTTGCCTCGAGGCGACCGCCCAGCGTCATCGGCGCACGTTTGCAAGCCAATCATACTCACTTGGGAGATTGGCCAAGATTGGCCAAAAAAAAATCTGCAGCGTTCGCAGTTATCGTGGCAGCGCTTGCTCGAACCGAGAAAGACAGGTCATAGCGTACGCCCCTCCAAAGAGATGTCCAATGATTATCCCTTCCCAAAAAAACGAGAAAAGCTGACACTTATAGCAACAGTGGCGGAGTAAAGGTCGTTGCGGCAGCGAAAAAAGAAGCAAATCGGCTGCAATCAAGTACTTAAACCGGCGTGATGGTGGTGAAGATTGCGTACCGCTTCGCTACCATCAAGTCTGACACGTTAGTGTGAGCTTCCTTCATTTTTTTTTTTCAGTTCACTATGGTGCATCCCCCTTTCATATGCTTGCACGGTTAGGCTGATAACGTCGACAGCTTAACGTGGCGTAACGGGACACTGAAAACAAAAGCAAGTTTGTTGGAAACAGAATTATGACCACTCCACAGTCCCCTTAGCGTTTATTCGGCGGGGAAAGTTTCTTTCACTTCCCAGAAAGAACCAATTAAACAGCACATTTCCCGTCCTAGTTTCCCCCACAGCTATTCGATGGCGCAATAAACTGGCCGTTGTTTGTGTCACAATGGGACGGAAGAGACCGAGATATGGTGAGGCATTGTTACCTAGCGGCAATCGAATACAACACTATCAGGTTCCAAACGGTTTCGTCAGTTTGGCTGCGATCAGTCGTGCTTCCCCCGAAATTCCTCGCCTTTTGCCGCATCCCACCACTAAGCAAAAGCATCAATGCGGAAACATTAGATGGGGCATCTCAGCGATTCGCCCAAATTGGAATTGATTCATCGCGAGACTTCCCGCTGCGCAAAGAGAGGGACGGAGATAAATACACACGGGGTGAGCGCTTGTATCTTTTGTGTACCTTCCCGTGTCAGGCCTGTTCATGTTGCGCAATGTTCACAATATACATGTATTCATCAATCGTTCATTAAGATAGAAAGGCGGCATCTCGCATCTGCCTCGGGCGTCTGGCATTTAAAGCAGCGAAACGGTACTTAAACCTCCCTTCGGCTACGATGCGTAGCACAAAAATTACACATTTCGCCGTTCGTAGCAGCACTAGTCAACATACTAACTTGCGCTTTAGGTACCTTCCCTGAACACGTCATCGCTGACGTCACAAACCACACGATTTAGTGGGAGAGTTAAAATTTTGTCTTAAGTTGTTTAGTTTCTCAGTGAATAAAGCAGCGTTTGCTGCCGGAGAGGCGGTAGGATCACTATAAAACACCAAATCTTTCGATCAAAACAAACGTATTTTTTCGTCATGGCCTTATTAAGGCGGCTCCTAAATCCTCCCATTGGCTGCGGTGCGTCCCATGTACATATAGCGCCCTGCACGACCGCTCAGCGCAGGCCGCTCTGCACGGCAGCACGCAGCCTGCTGCTATTCAATCCCTAGCAGCTACAACGTCGACGGCTGCAACCTCGGCCGGGCGAAAGGTGGCCGTCCAAGCCAGTGCACTGCAGATACCCTGCGGCAGAACTCGAAAACACTACTCCCAGAACAACACTCCAGTGAGTAATTAGCGACTTTTCGCTCGACATCAATGCTCTCGCCTTTCAAAACTCACACAACAATGGGTTCAGTGTCCTTTAATTTTCTGCATGGCGTCTGTGATACTGTTTGCCGCATTGCTGAAGAAGAGTTTAGAATTATTTTAGATAGCATTCGGGCTGAATGCCGCGTACGACACACCGGCGGCTCACGCACATGAAATTCATGCGACGCTTGCATATCTGACATCTCACATCACGCGACGCTGAAGTTTGCTTAATCGGAAGCAAAGAAGCATTCTTTGGAAGAAGGAGGCAACTAATGCAGGGATTATTGGACGCTCTTTGGGGCACAATAGACTCGGCTAATTCTACTCGCAGCGTACGTTGCACACTCGCGCTTGGATTATTTAACAGCGAAGCTGTTTAGCAAATCGTAATTTTTTTTTTGTCCGCAGTTGAAAATACCATGAAATCGCCGAGCACGCACACGTGAGCACGGGCCTCGCGGCGACCGCTCGGCAGTTAACAAAGCAAAAAAAATGCCTAGCGCTCGTGTGTGCGTGGCTCGCGACGACCGCCCAGCGTCCCCTGCGCACGTTCGTCTGGCCAAGCAGCTATTTGGCTAAGATTGGACAAAAAGAAATTGGCTAAGGTTGGCTAAGATTGGATTGGCTAAGACTGGACAAAAAAATTCTTCATCTGTTTCTATGACCTACCACCACAACATCCTCCCCTTTGCTTTCCGAGGTTTTCTTGACTGCAACCGTGATTTCTGTCTTAATTCAATGAGCCCCTCATTTCCCATTGTGATCCTATATATATATAAGCAGTAAAAGAATCTTCTCGAGGAACCAGAAGATATATATATATATATATATATATATATATATATATATATATATATATATATTACGGATTTTGCACAAAAAACAACCTTGCATTATATTCGGCGAAATACGGTACTTGCCATTTGCTCTCCGCGCACGGAAGACACTTAGCATATACTCGCAGGCGATCGGCCAAAAATGGCAATGCCTTACTCGTGCACCAGGAAAGTTATACTCCGAAGGCAAATGTGTCAACCTCGCCACACACCCATCGGCTTGACCACGCGGCCAAGATTAGAGAAATGCCCGCTTGCACAACTGCTTTTTTAAGAATTCATATGTTCCCCCACACGTTAAATTCCTGAAACCAGCTTCCCCAGGATGTCATCCAAGTTGCAAGTGACAAGAAATTGCTCCTGGCTTTGCGCAATCATCTTCAAAGGCTAAAATGTGTACCCTATCGTTCCTTGCGCACGTGTCTGTTCATTGCATACTTGTTTCCTTTTATACACGAGTTTCTGCATATGTTTCCGCATACGTGCGTTGCTTTAAATGCTGGCAAGTGCTACTTTTTAAGCATGAATTTGTACATATTAACAGCAGAGATGTTTAAACTTTTATTTTTGCCACCCAGCGTTCCCAAAAACGATGTCAACAATAATGAGGACACGTTCGGCGATTGGACACTAATGGTTTCGCAATCACTACATCATTAGTAACGCTTAGGGGTCCACGAAATCTTATTGGGTCCAATCATTTGCGACGGAAGTTCCTCAGCTCCGAAATTTTAATACAAGGTTCACGAATGCTCGAGCAGGCTGCACACGCGACAAGCTCCCGGCCTATCACCGTTCTTAAAACAAAAAAAGGGACTGATATCAGCCTATCTCAAGTTTTTTCGCAGGAAGTGCGCAGTAAATGGCGCCACCTTTGGTAGTTGCGGTCATTCCATTGCAGAATATAGGCGTGGGACTTCATCCCCACGCCTGAGAGGAAGTGCGCAGCCAGAAGTGGCGAAGACCGGAGATGCCGAGCGGAACGCGTTCCGCTCCCCGCTAGCAGACGACGCTCGCTTTCCTAGCGCAACTCGCAACCGCAGCGCCGCGGTGGCGAGAGTCGCGGCCGGCCGCCTTCTCTCCACGGCCGCGGCGGGAAGATACGGAACTGAAACTAAAGCGTGGCAAACTGTTCGCATGGCGACGCAGTGAAACATCCCCCTCGCGAGGGGCACGATCAAATGCAGAGCATTTCCGGGGGCGCACGACGTTAAGTAGTTTGCGTTACCTTAATGTTGTTGCACTTGTGGCAACTGCTGACGAGAGAGCGCTCGTCAGCAGTAATTTGAATGAGTCAAGGATATAAGGCGCGTCCGTAGCCTCCCATTCTGTGTCGGCTTTATGGCGCACTGGGTAGAGCACCATGTACATTGCGTTCCGCCCGCAGGGTCGAGGGATCGAAACCAGGCGCCGGATAGTATTTCCTTATATAGTGTAGGGGGAGGGGTGCGGACTACGACTACGGACGCCTACGGACGTCAACGCGGGTGACATCGTGAGTTACTGAAATGATCTGCATTTAAAAAATTAGCAGTGGCTTAGCTCGGCTATGCCAGGATATACGTAGCGTGAGCTAAGGTTGAGCAATCCAATCCAATTCAATTCAATTCAATCCAGTCCAGTCCAGTCCAGTCCAGTCCAGTCCGATCTAGTCCAGTCTAGTCCATTCTAGAGTCCGGTCCAGTCCAGTCCAGTCACTGCTCCTCGCGCATCCGCAGCACAGCTCTTTAGGAGCAACGCGAAACTGCTATCACGCGGCTCCGGCGCAGCGTCAGACTTGGCTACTGCGCAACGGAGGCGCACAGCTGGGCACGCGCCGGCGCCACTGCGTTTGCCGGGCCTATGACGTCACTCCTCTGGAATCCGCAGACCGGTGAATGGGCAGAGCCAATTCTCTACACATCCGTACTCCGATTGGATTGAATTTCCAATCCCACCCAATACAATCCAATTTATTCCAATCCACTTGAATCCAATACAATCCAATCGAATACTCCTCACTCTTGCGCAGCATGGCCCTTCAGGGTCCACGCGAAACTGCTAAAAGTCGGCCAGTGTAGCTTACGCCACGAAAGAAAACTCCAGCGTTCGCAGTAGTCGTCGCAACACTTACTCGGAACGAGAAACGTTCCTCCAAGGTGATGTCCAATGATTATAACTTCCAAAAAAAATTAAAGCAGCTCACATTTATAGCAACAGTTATGAAGAAAATGCCGTTAAGTCAGCGAAGAAGCGAATTGGCTGGAATCGTCTACTTAAACCTACGTGATGGTCGTGAAGGTTGCGGACAGTTTCGCTACCTTCAAGTCTTACGCGTTAGTGTGAGCGTCCTTCATTTTTTAGAGACTTAAGAGTACTAAGTGTTTGTGCGACGATGCTTTCGCTCAAGTTCGTCTCGTCTCACTTCGTCCTGGTTCTTCCAGTTATTTCCTCCACCGATGGGCGTGACTGCTGAGCACACGCACTGAACGAATAACCCAGAATCCTATTTTCCTCTTTCTCTTCTTCTTGCACAAGACTCTTCCAGGACTTCTTTCACAGAAGTCTTTTTTCACAGGACTACGCCAGACTGCCACTTCAACGCTCTCTTGCATAGGGGTCGCTAGTAGTTGGTCACTCGGCATAAGCTGACTTCATCCAAAACTTGCGCCTACAGCCTACTAGAGGCCTCTGCCCCCGCTAAGGTGCTCTGCAGGACAATGATATAATGTGGCATGTACACATTGCTGTACAAGTGTCCTACAATGATTTGGCCGAACAATCAGGCACCACGCCGGAACAGAAACCACCGTATCCATTTTCGATATCGCTGCTTAACTTATCGTCTCGGCTCACATCATAGTGTTTCTAGCTTGCTCTTTGTCCGTTTGTTGGCGTTTCAAGCCGAGCACCACAAAAACCTGGGCTTGAGTTTGTGATAACGTTTCGAGGAATCTTATTCATTGTATTCAACACTTTGCTCTGTGTCATAAACGCAGCTGTAGGTCCGTTAGCTTCGTAACTGGCCAACGAAACCTTGCGGAGAGAATTCGCCAAAAGCCGAAATTTTTAAAGACGGGCTGTTTCACTTTTTATAGAAAAAACAGTCAATAATCTATGCTTCATGGTATATTCTAAAATTGTTAATAATAAAACAGAAAAAATGATAACCGACACGCAACTATTTGTCGCCCCCGTGGTGAGCCGACCACGTATGAAAAAAACCGCAAAGCACAAGTCCTACATTAGCTGTTTACAGCTTCTGAAAATTGCGGGCTTTCTAAGTCGGCGTTTTAGTGTAAACGGTCCTGAACGTGAGAGAAATCTGTGATGTGGCGGGTCTCTTATTAGAGGACAAAAGGTCACAATCCGAAGGCTCATAATTCGAAGGTATTGCTTCAGATCACGCAAGTAGCCTATAACAGCTTATTTGTAAAGTTCAAGCTTTCGTGTACTTTTATCATTGGCACCAAAACGTGTTTTAGGATCATTGCACCTCCAAAAGACGACAAACAAATCATTACTATCGAATGATCCACTATTCATCAACTATTATGGATACAAAACATTACTACAAAACACGTTTTACGGTTACAAAACAAAATTTTCAGTGAAAAACACACAAGCCAGTAATCAAAAGCAAACCCATCCCTAAAAACAACAAGTAATTAGGAATGAGTCACTCAAAGCAGTCCTTGTAAAGCCAAGTAAACGTCACGTAGCAAAACGCCCTGGTACATTGTGTTTACGCGATAAAATTGCACTATACACGTAGTTCAAATGCTGGCGTAGAAGATGCAATCGTATGCCGACTAATGTATGTGCTTATTATACCGTCTTATCTATTTGCTATCAGATGTCTTATTGCGGGTGCATTTCCGCGCGCTGAAGTTCTACTTCTTTTCCCTTCTCTGAAGGGCACTTAGTACCGCCTTCGGCAAGCATTAATGTTATTACGTTTGGTCGTTCATCGTTGTTGCTTTCATCCAGAGGGTCCAATAAACCGGTCGGAAGCGAAACAGACAGTTTGTCTCAATCACCACTGCACGGTTTCGATCGCGCAGGCTTCAAGTACCCCCCCCCCCCCCCCCCACTTCCACTCCGACTTCTTGAGTTGACCTATTTCTCGACTACGAGATAAACGGGTCCTGTCAGATTGTAAGTGAGATGTATTTTTCTCTTTGCGCACCCATTATAATGGCGCTCATATTGTATGCGGACCTCGCCACTCCAAGCCAATGCAACTCTTCAGCGGAATAAGGCCTCTGCTCTACATGAAAGCGCAGGATTTTAGTGGAACACTTAAGGAGATTAATGTGGAGAAGAGTTTGAAAGCCCGATTTACGAGGTAATGCTCTTGCAGTTGCGTTGTAGTGTGTATATACACATCCGTATGCCGCTCTTGTAGCTCGCGTGAATGGCAGTTCAAGCTTTGCGGAGATGTCTCCAGATACACAGACAACTAAATAAGTAATTCTCTCAGCTCCGAAGTTATGTGTCAGAGGTAATTTAAACTTCCTTAAGCACACGCAAAATCGAGACAAACATGTTGCAGACAGAAATACAACCTTCTCCAAAAGTAGGGTTTTCTGTTTTGGTCAGTAATGCTTGGTGTCGGGCTTGTTGGCGTAACATTCTTTTGGAAGGAAGGTGCGCTGGGTATGCCCACAAATACGGACACAGAAAAAAACGTACAGTCTTATATGAAGACGCCCGCGTCTTCACGTCAAAATGTACGTTTTTTCTGTGTCCTTCTTCGTGAGCACACCCAGCGCAACTCCCTTTCAAAAAAAGTTCTTTTGCGCATGCCGCAATAACGTGAATGCAATAAATGCATCCCTGCAATTGTGCAGCGAAGGATTCATTCCCCGGGATTTTCTTGTGTT
This sequence comes from Haemaphysalis longicornis, assembly GCF_048455015.1. Classification (NCBI taxonomy): domain Eukaryota; kingdom Metazoa; phylum Arthropoda; class Arachnida; order Ixodida; family Ixodidae; genus Haemaphysalis; species Haemaphysalis longicornis. The sequence continues at coordinate 188,958,594 of NW_027526422.1, forward strand.
TGTCCGTTTACAGAACAGTAGTCGACGGAACGCTTCGCGGCAAAGCCAACTTCCTGTCGTGTGCTCGCTCTGTAGCTCCCAACCTACTATAGACTTCTAGGGAAAAAATCGTATTGGCTGCAAAACGGCTTCATCTATACGCTGACTTATTTTTGCTTGCTATGATTAGTGGACGATGCAGTTTTCAGCAATTCATAATTCGTGTCTGCTGTCAGCACATGGCCTTCAACGAAAGGGGTATGATCAGAAAACGGCTATAAAAGTCATCTTTTACGGTAACTATTTCAAACAAATTGTATGAAATTTGCCTGCTCAGACAACTACGTAGCTACATAAATCATCAGGAGCAGGTTTGTTAAAATGACATGAAACTACCATCTAAATGTCACTCCGGCAGCATCTCACGGCCGCCCTGTGAATGCACAGCCCCGTGTTTTTCTGATGACAAAATACTACAGTTTTTCGAATATTCTTTGAGCTAATTAACCGAGAAGCATTTTATATCTCGCAATATCCAAATATTCGCGTTTTGTTTTTCTTTAGCCCATTTGGATTGTGCCTTATTGAATCATGTTTTGTGTTGTGCCGTCGTTTCGCTTCGCTCTCTAACCTGCTTTTACACTGTGTATCAGAGGCATCTTTTTTTTTTTTCATTGTTTTTCTAATACTGGGTCGGAAAGCTTTGAAACGGAATTCGTTTCATCTGCTCAATCGCGTATTTTTCTTGCGTGAGCGTGCGATAAAATTGTCGTGAATGACTCCTAAGTTTTTTTTTCTTTTGTGAGTCAACAGGCAGCAAATACGTATACACGCTCTCTCAGCGAATCAAAGCTCAATACGCGAGCTGTTCGCTTCAGTCTTCGACTTTGTAAATATTCCGCCTGTACACGTGTGAGCATTGTTGTTTTCGCTTGTGTGGGCGGTTGTTTTACGAAGCAGTGTCCATATCTGTTCCAGTAAGAATGGCGCGCGGAGGCGGAACATTTCTTTCCGAACGTTTCCTTCCTTTCTGAAGAGCGTGCGGGTGCAAAGGGGGGAGTTTTCGCGTCTTTTCCCTTTCCACACCTCTGCGTAGAAGCTGACCACAACGGCCAGAACTGAACTGTCGTTTGGGCGACATGAAACGACCTTCGGTTATAATTCTAGCGGCAGATTTACATTGCGATGGTTAAAATACTTTTTGGATCGTTAGTTTATATAAAGGAGAACATGAATATTTTTACGCCCTGCGGTTGTCGTGCATACTATCACGCCACAAATAATAATGAATGAGGGGAAAGGTATGAATCACCACGTTACACATGTGAATAAAGAGAGAGAGAGAGAGAGAAGCTCTTTATTAAAGAAGGAAAGGCAGAGAGGTTTGCCAACATGCGTACGTCGACATGCTACTCTGCAGGAAGGGGAACGGGGAAAAGACAGACGAGTAGTAAAAAGAAGAGTAGTAGGTGAAAGAGGGGAAAAAAAAAGAGAGGGTCATATAAAGGGACATGCGGCGTAGCATAGACTGACCGCTTAAGGGGGGCTATAAAGTCTCGGTGACGCCAACATCGTCAAGGTAGCCAAATAGCGCATCCAGGACTTTCCGTTGAGATGACGGAGAATGCCATGGTCCAAGTAGCAGGCTCAGCGTAATTGGTCCAGGGTGAAGACATGTGATCCTTTGCTCTAACCGACTCCTTGCGTCAATGTAGGCGGAGCACTCTAGCAGGACATGCTCGACGGTTTCAGGGGCGCCACAGTTGTCGCAATGTGGGCTTGTACTTTGGCGTATGCGATGTAAGTAGGCTTTAGTAAACGCCACATTAAGTCGCAGTCTATGAAACAGTGTTTCCCGCCGGCGAGGTAGTCGTTCTGGCAGCCTCAGTCTTATCTGTGGGTCAATCGAGTACAGAAAATCATGATGATGTTCCGGAAGGGTCCATAAGCGGTTTCTTTCTGCTAGAGCTAGGGCCTTGGTCATAGTTGAGGCATCATTTTTTGTAAAGAAAATCTTTCTTTTGTTTTTCATTTCTAGGCCCCTGCGTGCAGCCTCATCTGCTCTCTGATTTCCTAGGACACCACAGTGTCCAGGGAGCCACTGAAAAGTTACGCGATGGCCCGCAGCGTAAGCGAGATGGTGTAGGTATTTTAAAGCAATTAAACAAACCTAGTAATGTCGTTCATATCTCACTTGCTACCAAAATAACCTAAGTGAAAGTTCTTTTTAGAGCATATAATACCCCGCAAACATACTGATTAGTTTTCCGGCCTTAATCGAGAAATCTTTGATCGTCCACCCTTCAGCGCAGGCAAGCGTCATTACGCGCCTAGTGTCCATTTGTTGCGTCTATTTCTGGAACAATAATCTGGGAGTGTATAGAATAACATGAATAGCAATGGACGCTCACGATTTTCTTTGGGTTCTTGCGAACAGGTCCATCAGCTTGTTGTTGGACTACTTTCCAGTTGCTGTTTTATGCTCTTAAATTACGTCTGACTGATTGATTATGGTGTTTAACGCGCCGATGCTACACAGTCTATGAGACGCGCTGTAGTGGACGGCTCCGGATTAATTTTGCCCATCTGGGGATCTTTAACGTGCGCCAAAATACTGAACACACGGGCGTTTCCTGAACTAGGTCGCCTTCTGTGTTTTCTTTCTTGTGAAGTAGTCACTACGGCATCATCATGCTATGCACCGATTGAAAAAAGGAAGGAAACGTCTGGCATTGAGCTTCACTTTAACAGCGTTGATAATATAAATGTGCCAGCATCTTCCAAGCCCCACCCGTGATCTGAACTCTTCTCCTTCTATGTTGTAGCGCGCATACGTCTGCTCGCATTAAAAACTATCTACAAGCCTTCGACATCAATATGAACAGTCGGGACAGCTAGGTATTGCGTCCCAACAGACGAATGTTTTCAGTCATGTTCAAACGAAATGTTAACACGAAAATATAAACCAGAACCAGCACAAGCAGCAGCGAAGACGGTCGCTGAAGTCCTTTCCCGTGTACCGTCGGGCTAGCATAGCAGGTGCACCGAAAAAAACCAGTCCGCGCTGTTTTAGTGGAATCGGCTAGCATCAGCGGAACGAGATCAAGCTGCATCGACTTCATCGATGAGGACGTTACGGAGCTAAGAGTGCGCAAAAACTACGATTTTTAGGAATGTTTGCACTCACGCACTGACGCTGAATACGTAGTGGTCTGTCATAGCTAAGGGAATAGTATAGGTGACGCCAGATTTCACGTTCAGCAGCGACTGCTTAGCGCAGTATTGTGTTTTTCTTTTACTGACCGAAACGTACTGCACGGCTGGCTAGAAGTGGCTTGAGTAAAGACGGTCATATTTTAATTAAACGGCAAGAGTGTACAAACAGTCTGTTACTCCCAGACCTAAGCGTCGAAAAGCGAGCGGCGGGTCTGTGAGACGCCGCTCTCACCATCACTGAGCGACACACTGGGCGCTCACACTAGCGGTTTACATTTCTACAAATACGCGTATCTCTCTCAAACACGACGCACGCCTCTGCGCATGGCGCTCAACTCGCCCGAGAGCTGTCGCTTAAAACGAGGAGTGGTTCAAGAAGTAAAAAAAAGGGGGGAACACTAGTGTAATTGTTTCCCAAGCCAGGCGTAGACCACTACTCCCCTGGTGGGTTCACGGGCCGTGACTTCGCTGTTGAAAGCACCATGACTCCGGTTATTAAAAAAAGGACTCAATGGAAAATGCAAAGCACACGATCTTACATAAGGGCGCAGGGAGAAGGTGCAACACTTGCCTGCGAGAGTATTCAAAAGCGTAGCGACGCACTCAGCTGGCAGCGGGGGCGCTCACCTTTGCCAACGTGCGAAGATTTTAACGAAACAAAAAATGGCGGGAGAAAAAAAATCGGATGAGAACACTGGGGGGAAACAACAGGGTGTGAGGAAAGGTTGGCACCATGCGCCGTGATGCGTCGCGCCCACACACTCGCAGGCACGGCTGGGGTAACCCGATTGTAGGTGTAAGCCAGGCCAAATGGGCACCCGGGGATTAGTCCCTCCGCACGCGTGCCAGCGCGCTCCGGTGACTGAACGCGCCTGGTGCTACTACTTGTTGCCGTGCAACGAACTCAGAAAATCTACTTTCTACCCGCCGTCATAGCCTAAAGCGTGCAACGCCCCCCGGCGGCATTTGTCGTAAACGCTTCTCTAAAAGCACCTTCTTCTGCCTAGCAATCTCGCCTTTTTCTCGTTTCTTTTTTTTCCCCTCTTCAGCGGGGATAAAAAAGCGATGCAACAGCGAAATAAATAGTTGTTTTTAGCAAAATGTCACTGACAGGAACAAAATGAAGTGCAGGCAGGGATGTCCCAGAAGAGTAGCTCTTCGTGTTATTCTTATTTATTTGTTTCTTTTTTGCAGCGAGAAATGCGCCTCACACCTGCCTGTCCTCACCCTTTTATGTCTTTTTTGTGGCGTTTATTCAAACAACAATCTTGCACGGTGCGCGCGAGCTTGCTGTTTTCGATGCCTTGCACACCCGCAACTTTGCAACCGTCCTGTTTCCGCGGGATAGTTGATCTGTGGTCTATGAACCACAATCAAAGACAATAAAATATGTAAACAAATAATGGGATGCGACTTGAGCGTTCTCAGGAAACAATGGACGCCATATGTCGTTGCCATTAGAGACCAGATATCATCACCGGTGAGTTGCGGTATACACGTTCTGAAATATTTATCACAGATCATTACTCGACGTGCCCCACTGCCTACTCTAGACGCAAGAGCGGGGAAGACTAATTTCACCTACGTTCACGTCGCTTGCAACTGGCTCTTCCCACCGTAACGCATGATGGAGCATGCCTTGTTAATTTTTGGGACGGTCATCAACGTACCTTTTGTTCTGTTGCGTAAAAGGTGTCGGTAGAAAAGGGGAGCTCGGTTTTTTTTTTCTTTTTTGTAGTTTGCGAAAACGCTCCACAATCTTTTGTGACGTTTAGTTAAAAGCTGTCCACTGAGTTTGCTGATTGATTGATTGTAGGGTTTAACGCGCCGACGCAACGCAGGCGATGAGGCGCGCCGTAGTGGAGGGCTCCGGATTAATTTTGACCACCTGGGGATCTTTGACGTGCGCCGAAATCTCGAACACACGGGCGTTTTTGCTTTTTCGCCTCCATCAGAAAAGCGGCCGCCGCGGCCGGGAATCGAACCCGCGACCTCGTGCTCAGCAGCGCAACGCCTTAGCCACTGAGCCACCGCGGCGGGTACTGAGTTTGCTGCATGCGATGTTCGATAAAAAATTATATCTCCGTCGTTTCACAGTTCAGGAAAGAGCCAATGGTGAGAAACCGACAAAACCTGATTTCGTCTTTCTCTTTGTGTAAGTGTTAGGTTAAGCGCATACCTAGTTAGCCCAGCAGTATGTACTTCTAAATTCCCACTTCTAAACATCATCAAGTTTGGCCGGGTCGTTCTGCCAAAAGCTTGGCGGGGTTGTTAGCCGCAGACAAAAAACACAGTCCACGAATTTCGTCGCAAGAAATAACAGTAGGACGAACGAACCATTTCTCTGCAATACTCGGTGACCGTTGGAAACTGAAACGAACTGAGAATACGTGTGAACGCCGTTGCAGGAGAAACTCCAGAAAAGAATGCGCAACGACTCGATGTCACAGCTACAGAGACAACCAGCCCATTGTGGTTTACAAACTGTATGTTGAAATCAAACGCCGTCACGAAACTGCTCGACAGACAGACAGACAGACAGACAGACAGACAGACAGACAGACAGACAGACAGACAGACAGACGGACGGACGGACGGACGGACGGACGAACGAAGGAATGAATGGACAGACATACAGAAAGACCAGCAGAAGGACGGACGGACATGTAGACAGACAGACAGACAGACAGACAGACAGACAGACAGACAGACAGACAGACAGACAGACAGACAGACAGACGGACGGACGGACGGACGGACGGACGGACGAACGAAGGAACGAATGGACAGACAGACAGAAAGACCAGCAGAAGGACGGACGGACGGACATGCAGACAGACAGACAGACAGACAGACAGACAGACAGACAGACAGACAGACAGACAGACAGACAGACAGACAGACAGACAGACAGACAGACAGACATCGAAAGGAAACCATTCCTTTTAAGAAACACAAGGTGCAGGCGGACACAGACAAATGAATGGGGAAAACAAACGAATACACCAATGAACGAATGGCGATGCGGAGAGATAGACGAGCAAGCGGATGTGCAGACGGACAGGCAAACAGACAGACATGCAGACAGGAAAACATACGGACAGACGGGGAATTTTAAGCACTCCTTCCGCGAAAAGAACTATCACTCCGAAGAATTTTACGAAGGAACTTGTTCTTTTACCGGCACCGAACATTTGAATCTTGGACGGGCAGGAACGTCAGGGACGATCGCGTTAGGTCTGTAGTGCCCACCATGGAAAATGAGAAAGTAAAAGCAACGCCGACTGAAACAAATATGTATAATCCTTGTGGTTTGAGAGCTGGTATCGACTTGCTTAGATAAGCGATAGTCGGCGAAGGTGAAAAGGGGAATTTGAGTGGGCGAAGAGGCAGCAGCCGAGGAAATGGGATGTAAACGGGAAGAGGATTAATCTGAATAGCGCTGACGGGACGGGTACTCGAGTGCAGAGGCAGCGAGACGACGTAAAATTACGCGAGTAAATAAAGGAAACGAATAACGCGTGCTCAGCGGACACTCAAATAAAGCGGGAGAGCCTGTGCTCTGCTAGAGCAAACAGAACACTAATAAAAAGTAAAAAAAGAAACAAATACTGTCAAACGCCGTGAATGCACTGAGAGTGCAGCCAGCCAACGGTACTAAAAGACGTACTTGCGCGAGGGTCCCGGACGGAAAACGTTATTCTCCAATGGCGAGAAAAAACGAAACCACGATAAATAACGAGCCGATCGTGCCCTCCTCGCTTTCATTCTTCGCTTAAATAATGCTATAGCGTTTTTATATGCTTTTCTCGCGGCTCTGAAAATTTTAATCGTGAGCAGGGTAATATTTGCTCAATGCCGCTTTTGTCTCGGCCATTTTGTTTCTTGGACATTTTGCACTCGTTCCTGCGCACTGCCATTTAAAAATAAGGCGGGAATGCATCCTTAGCAAAGTTTTTGTCATATTAAGGACTTAAATTTAAGAGGCGTACTATATACTACACTTACGCATCATTGCTGGCTTTGCAAGTGCTAAGAAGGAATTGCTTTCCTTCTCAGAAAATTGTCTTTATTGAACGATACGATGACCGCGGACACAGTGAAAGTACGGACCTTACAGCGAATACGAAATACCGCGCGAGTGCGAGTTATTAGTTGGTATTATCGCACATGATACGTTATTACACGGGATGTGTTCATACGCACCTTTTGACCGCAAAAACTAATCAGTTTACGAATATATCCTGCTCATCAAGTCCTCACGTTCGAATCCCACACTAACTCTAGATATAAAATAAAAACACAAGAACACCGCCCGCTGTGATTTCAACCCGGGACGAAGTGATTCCCGTTGGATACGGACAACTACTGAGGTATCAGGATAACCTGTCTTTGTGAGCTAAAAGTTGATGGACATTGGAACCGCAGCTAAGACATGGCATAACGTCAATGTAGGCGAACTCGCACCCCTGATCGCATGTCACACAAAACGTTCCAGGCCTGTGGGTCATGGTTCAGCGGCAACTTCGGAAATCCATGTGAGGAGCAACAGCCGGGTCTACCACGAAGAGAGAGGGGTGGCCAGCTCTGCTGTTTCTCCAGCCTGATGCCACTACAGTCGAACATGGATATATCGAACTCCAAGGGGATCGCGAAATAGTTCGATATATGAAAAATTCGATATAACAAATATGGGCTCTGAGACGTTACCTGTTGCGGATGATCACTTACCGATAGGCGCATTCAAGAACGACAAGTAATTCCGCGCTCACGACGAAACAGGATAAGGTATTTGCGTGAAACAAAGTCACTGGTCTTGGCCTGCTTCTTCGTCCGGGAAACGAAATTAAGGACTCTGGTCTCGATCTTCTCGAAGTTGTCCAGGCGCGACAGCCCAGTTCCTTCCATGTCGCCGCAACAACGGCGAATCAAGGTAAACGCAGCCGCCACTTCACCTGCGGACTACGATCGTGTAGCCGCACTTGCCCGGACGATGTTCGCCACTCGAGCTATATCAGCCTGGGTTCCTGCGACAGCAGCTACGATATTCTCGTCCCCGAGGCTCGCAACAGCCTGAACATTGTTGTCAGCATTCACAAAGTCATCGGCAGACAATTCTGCTGGAACAGCAGCCGGGAAAAGGGACGGCAACTCTTGAAATATGTCGTACATGCACTCGTCGTCGTCGTCGCCGTCATCCCAAGCTTTTGAAAGTTCGGCCGTCACGACCGTCGGAATTGGGGGGCAGCGACCGCTGAAGAGCACCAGCAGCTCGCGCGGCGTTCGATATACCCAATGTCGTGAAAATACCGTTCGATATAAACGTGCGAATTCCTATACTTTATCACAGAATTTTTAAGGGGATAATTTATATGTTCGTTATAGACAAAAATTCGATATACCCGTGTTCGATATATCCGTGTTCGACTGTATACTCGGTGACAACTTAAGAACGGCACCGAAAGTTGCCGCTGTGCCTTATCACCGTAGCCGGATGTTTCTCCGCGCGGCGCAAGTAGGGCGTTACTGGGAATATTTTGAACATGGCGCGAGCCGTTCCCGTGATTTTTTTGGACTTAATATGCTTATAAACGACTCCAGTGACGACAAACAAACTGCGTGAGACAAGGCAGACGATATCACGCATTCATGGCAAACCCCTTTCAAAACGCGCGCGCACTGACGTCACGGGTCCGGCGCTTTGGCGGAGTGATACACTACATGAGGTGGTGCCGTTCTTGAGTTGTAACCGAGTATAGTGCAAGCTGCGCTCATTTTTTTCCCGCCTAAGACGAAAGGGCGAAAGCGAAGAGATGCGAATATAGATGTAACGGTGAAGAAGTACAGGCTTTCGCCTTTAAAGCGCGTCAGCAGACTTTAGTGCCCGGAGGAATTGGTATTCAAGTGCTCCCTCCTAGGCTTTTTTGAAGCGAAGCTTTATTTGCATCTTCTGTTGGCTTTTCGGGCGCTGCTGCTGCTGCTGCTGCGGTGCGGTCGGATGCGCCGCGGCAGTTCTTTCGCCAATAGATGGCGCCGCCTTCGCGCATCGTGGCTCATCAGTGCCTGTGCAAAAACTCCGCTATTGACCACTTGTTTAATTACCCGGCTGATTGAGGCGTTGAACGTTTCTTGATACGTCTTAAAGTTTCCGGCTGACTCGCTACTGCTTTCGCTTTGCGTCCACTCCACTTTCGTGTGGCATCCGCCATTTTTTTTTCTCTCTTTCACTTAATTTAAGCTTTATGATGTTTGCTAAACCAGTTTCTTTCCTATCTTATGATGTTTGCTTCATATCCCCAATAGACAGACAGACAAAATAAAGGGCTATAAAGTAAAATAAAAGACCACCCGTACCACATACGTATCACGGGGGACGCCAATTATAAATAAACAAACTGGACCGAAGTCAAAAAGAGTTTTTAAGAGACAGGAAAAGAAGAAAGAAAGAAGAGAGAGCTATAACGCTAAACCAAGCCAAGAGAGGGGAGGCAATCAGCGGTATTTTGTTAAACGAATATGTGAAAGCTGGGTTATAAATCAACATGTTCTTCATACATGTGATCTTGATATGGAAACATCTATGCAGTTTAAGTGCTTCCTGATGGTGAAATCTCATGCTCAATGTTGACTCCTCATGATCAGTTGGTCCTTTTTCTGCCTTCGTTCTCTGCCGTGATCGCGATCTGCATATTCCCCTGTCCTGCTGTCCGTTGTGCCCTGGTAGACCTTCTGTAAAACTCAGAAACTGATTAGTTCCCCCAACCCTCCTTCGCCTTCTTTTTCCTCCTCTTTAATTACTTCATATTAGTCCTTGCTGTTACTGATGTTACTACCTGAACTATCTTGATTGTGGTTTCACCGTGTGTCTGTTACTGATATGCCTACCTGACAGTTGAACCGGTCGCTACACTTTCCATTGCTATTCCGGATGGCCCATTTTAACTTCAAGTTGTTTAATGGACCCCAATGTTAACCGCAATACAGTTCCGCTCCGAATCTAATTGGTGAGAGGTGGAACCAAGCCTTTCTTATTTCCCGCTGTTCCTTAAATAAATCTCATCCCATATTTATCCTTGTACTACGTCCTTCCTCGTGATTTTGAATAAGCGCTCCCAACTTGCCCAAGATTCGTCCACATCTTCCTGTCATTAATCACTTCGGTGTATCGGCTAGCTGCCTTTGTGGCGGTTCGACGTTGCATTAGGTGTGTTAGTTCATGTCTAAGCCTACGGCCGGGGCTTGTGTGTGAAGGCCCTTTGCCGACTCGCTGTATTTCAACAAGTAAAAAGGTGGTTCACATATTTCTCACAATCGCCTTAGTGCGTGCTACGTGGTTCACTTGAAAGATGTAGCGTTCGTCAACTTTGTACAGTCTAGGCTCTCGGCGGCTGTTCTCTGGGACTATCTGACGTCACTGGCCTACCCCGGCCTTGGCTCACAAGTCGATAAAGGTGCTCACGCGCTTAGTGGGAACGACAAACCTAAGCAAAAGAGTAATCCACGAAAGACCCTAGTGACATTAACTTACGTCGCTCATCTGCTGCCTAACGCTGGGAATACCTCTCCACGCACTGTTGCTACAACTGTCACCTGCCTTTTCCCGCTGTCTCTGATTGTTACTCATTTTTCCTTTCTTCACGAGCAAGGTTATAGCCTGGTTAAGACTTTGTCTGTCTTTCCTCCTTCCTTCCTTCCGTCCTTCCTCCTAAACACACCCCGCAAACAGGCTCTCGATAATTCCGGAAACATCGCGTCCCCTTTCCCGACGCCCATCTTATTAGGGAACTTCTCGCGCTTATGGCTGAGGTAGCAAGTCATGCAGGAGAGAATTCGGGGCATGGGATAAAAATGGCGGGGGAGGGTGCAAAGGGTCTCGAGGAGCACCGGGAAACAGCCGAATTCCTGATTTGATTCAAGCTAACGAAGTCGTTTGCGCTCTTGATTGGGACTGACAAGGTTTCGAAAACATTCTCGCGCATCGGCGCATCTACATACTCGGCCCAGGCGCCCGCCATTCCTCCATCAACAAAGATTGCCGCGGCGTTACCGTAGCGACGTGCAGGTCTTGTTTGCTCTCATAACGGTCTCCATCGATGCCGTCCTGCGGCGCCGCAAACACGAGGGTAGCAGCGCAACTCCTTGGCGTCGTGCGCACATGGTATAACAGATACGTCGGCTCCGCTAGCACGCACGCCCGCCCTCTCTCTCCGGGCGTAAGAAGACCAAGGTCCCAGCTGGCCTTGACTCATGGCCGCAAGGTGGACTCGGCCGACGGGGGAATTAAAGAGAAAGCGAGAGCGTCCGCTGCAACCGGTCGCCGGGCAGCCCCGAGACACGCACAACACGTGTGTTTTGCCGCCGCGCAGAAGGCCGGTCGACCCGGAATGCCAGCCAGGGCCGTGTCGCAAGCGACGCGCAAGCCGTCCTCTTCATCCTGAAGATAGCCGCCGCATCGCGCGGAAGGAGAGACGCGCTCCGGAGTTGACAGAGCAAGCCCGCCGTTTGCGGACGGCTTCGCAGCAGTTCTACACCGCGCTTCGTTTCTGCGGAAGCCAACTTACGGAGCAGTATTGCCGCGTTCAGTTAAGCCCCAGAACGCTAAGCTGGGCGTCGGAGAAGGTTTTTCTCCAGTGCAGTGTTTAGACGGATAACATCGTGACCGTATGCTGTGGGCTTCATCGCGAATTCGGTGTCTTATTCTCCACCCATCGAGAGTGTCGTGTGCTACGCGTCGGCGCTGTCGCGTTCCTGTCGTCGTCGTCTACGCGGATCTTCGGATTACGCCGTGAAGACGGAAGCCGATCGTCGCTTGGGTAATCTGATATTTGCTTGGGAATAAGCAGTAGGCACAGAAAAAATTCCTGGGTTTTATGTTAGCACAGCGATAGTATCACAGTCAGCGGGCAACCTTTTAACCCTCGCACGGTGATTGTGAGTTCTTGTATCATTATGTGGTGTTTTGAGGGAAGCGAAACACCTGATCGTTGTAGCAGCAAGATCGGCGCACCATCCAGTTTTGCGCGTTTGTGAACGGCTCATCGCTATTCCAGCGCCTACGGGGCCATCAGAGCGAGCGCTCGCCCCCGACGTCATCGAGAGAAGAAAGTTGACTGCTGCTTTAGTGTTTGTGGCTGTAACATCGACACCGAGCGTCGGGTGTGCTTGGAAAAACCAGTGTCAACTATGGCGGAAGTGATAGCTCCGAGTGCAGGGAACGACACAGTTGACCGAGCCTGCCCTGTCATGCAAAATAGTTCGCCGATTGCGTCCGCTGTGCAGCAGCAGCCCCAAGGCAAGGACGGTGGCTCTCATCACAACACGCCGACTACGGCAGCAAGGTTTGGACACCTCTATTTCCTTATTCTGCGCTTATATTTACGCGGTGCACGTCGTAGGATGTAAACGTCGCCAAAACTATCGGCACGGTTATTACCTACAACTTTTGCTTTCTCAGGGAAGTATATTTTGCTTCTTCCCGTGTTCAGGTTTGAATAGTACAAGAGCTGGTAGGACGAGGCTCTTGAGAATCTATTAATGTCCTCATAACTCTCATAAAATTACGTTTTTCGCGGTGAAAGTTCGGATTAAAAAAAAAGAAACATACGTGTAGACAAAAAGAACATAACGAAGCATCACATACGTGTGCACTTATAAAAAAACAGACGATAATGTACCTGTGTAAATCCTCCTGAACACATCGTTGCATTATAACGTTTTGCGTTTTAGGTTGCATTCCACCTTTGCTCTTGGAAACTTTCCTTGCAGAGTGAAAGCACCTGCTGCTGCAGTTACAAGTTCTTATTTGTGAGGTAGAGTTACCGCGAGATGGCCTGACTGTACGCACTTGTCTACATCGGTACACAATGTACATAGTCTAACACAAACAAGGCAGGGACTATTTTATTGCCCATGTTCTTTTTGTTGTTTCTTAACACGAAACTTTTTATTCGGGGATACCTAAAAATTTTCATGACGTCATATCCATCACCGAAATGGCGCCAGTACAACGTAGCAAGCGGCCTGTAAAGGGTGTACCCCTGCACACAGAGTCTTCTTATGGGGAAGCAACCCTTAGTACTAAAGAGTAAGTTATACTTAGGGTTGTTGGGTTTCGGGTTTTATATTTTAACACGACAGTGTTTTACGCCAGGGTACACCAAGATTTCACTGACGTCATATCCGTCACGGAAATGACGCCAGTACACCTTTGCCGAAGCGACCCGCCAGCCGGACGTCGCTCGCCCAGCACACCCACAAGACAGCCGCCGACCCGCAAATCTTGCTCAGCTGCAGTTTTCGCCGTACATTTCACTTTCGTCTTTTACCGATTCCTATGACAGAGGAATCAACCACAGTTTCTTTTGTTTGTTTCTGCCAATAATCCAGCATGCAATCGATCTCACCTCTCGAAAGGGATTTAGAGGACGGGTGTCTGACTAAGCTTTCAGTGGAGTTACACAGGTTTGTTTACCGGTAGCAAAAAAAAAGCCATTCGACAATTTCGACAAAACGTCGCTCAATAATCACGGTACTGTTAACTTAACAACATTGAGCAGAAAAATACTTCCACAATGTAGTTAGAATAAAGACGTGAACTTTTTCTGTTGCCACCGTGTTACACGGCGGAAATACGATCGTCTGCACCAAACCGAAAGCACTAAATACCAGCGCTTGCGGAATTCCAGTGTGCATGCAGATTACATACCGAAGGACACTTAAGAGTCCAGAATAAGCAATTGTGATGGTCACCACAACCAAGGGCACCTGAAAAGAATCCGGTACCGTGTTTTTCCGACCATTCGTCGTCATCTGGGGTATTTTCCCCGCCGCCGGCAACACTGGGACGAACCCTCAACCTGGTGAGACCGCGAACTAGGGTGCGGCGGCATTATGGTGGCTATAGCAGCATTCACTTCAACTATGATCGTAGGTGTGGCAGCAGTTCCCACAGCACCGCTTTTTACAGAATGCATTGTATGAATGCAACCTCTTTCGTCATTTCGCTAAAGTTAGGCGAATTTTACGTTCAACTCATCAGTTCTGTCGTTTCTTACCAGGATAGTAGACGTTCTTGGCATACATCGAGCGCAACCTGATAGGCCTGCACCGCGATAACGGAAGCTTGGCGGCCGCTATTGATTACTCGGCTGTAGGAATGAAGTACGACGAATGTATTGAAACATTTTTTTTTTTTTTTTTTTTTTGCGGACGACGGCTCGCTGATTAAACGACCGGATCGTAATACTGACCCCACGCCCGTGTTGTACTTGATTCGTACCCGCTCGTCTCCTTCGTCTATAGTCATACCTCACGAAGCACCGGGGGCATTCAGGCTCGAAGCTCAAAAGGTCTGCCTCCGCTCGGTGGGACGATTCCAACCGCGGCCGAACGATTCGTTCAGGGTGAAAGTATCGCTCGGGCTCGTTTCCACGATCGATTATTTGCTTGTCTGAATGATTTTTCGCCTTCGTGACGCCGTGCAAACGGGCTTTTCGATTTATTTGGGAGGTTCGCACAGATGCTTGGTGCAATTAATTTCCCTGCTTTTTTTATTTTTTGCTCTATCTCAAGCGAATGACTGTATAGTTGTATCGAGAAACCAGAGTCCGCTAAGCTCTGAAGGATTCTGCGGATCGATGGACACGTCTGTGATTCAGAAGCCATCCGGAAATGTGTGCGTGCGTGTGCGTGTGTGACAGAGAAAGAGATAGTGAAGGAGTAAAGAAAATATAATACGCATTTTTTTTTTTGCCTTAGTGGTTCCAGTGCAGTGTTTTAAGCAAAATTTAACCTATATCCCAGCAGGTATACAGCATTCTACGGCTGTTCAGAAAGGGAAGATAGTTCTTTTCAGGCTGTTTGGGGGAACTATCTGCGTATATGTGCATGCGTAATTATATGTATATGTAGACAAATTTCATTTTTACTCATCTTTTTGTCGATGATTCAGAGTTCTCTGTTAAAATTTTGTTTTGTAGTTTTTTTGTTGTTGTTTTTTCGCTCACCTCACCTCTCATACCCTCTTCCTGGCTGCTTTATCATTTTTACTTATTCCTCCGTTGGTGATGGCTGTTGATTGTATACATAGACAGGCGTACTGTGATATACATTCTGTGAAATATTTGCTGACGTTACAATGCTGCTGACACAGTGTGCAGGGGCCTGAGGGCACCCGTCGGGCCGTCTGGGCCTTCAGTCCCAGTCTCCTCTCGATTAGACGAGAAATGGAGGTTTTTCATGTAGTATACCGCACAGAATAAACATCTCCGAAACGAAGTACTTACGCGGAATTCTTACGCACAGCGGCGATAAATCTTGTTTATCTAGTGGCTGAGTATCTTCACACTGACGCATAGAGCAGTTCAATCTACCGGACCATGGTTCAAAAGAAAACGACACCTACCGCTGCATTGCCGGTCACCTGGGTAACGCATAAGCCAATGTGTAATGATGCCTTTATCTTATCGTTTGACAGACGAGCAAACTTGCTCGTTCGTTCGTGGCTCCACCACTATCGTCGAGTGTTTCTGCAGCATCAATATGGCGTACAGAAATTGGAGAAACTTGCAGAGTGCTTTCTGGGATGCACGTCTCCGCCGCTGAGCTTAACCCGTGGCCCATGTATGACACCCTAACTATCTCTACCAATTCTTACATTGTTGCGCTTAGGATATGGGAGCTATCTTTGGTAGCACTTAGGGGCGTAGAAATGTTTGCGACAGGCTCTAGCGCAAAACGTGAAATGCAGTGTTGAAACTGCTGCCCAAGCTAAAACTGTATTCCTGAAACTATTCTAGATAAATCCTTATTGTGTGTATTAATCTGCACTAGACTCGTACAGAAAAGTTTAAGGCGACTTGCACATTTCCTCTGTCATATTTTGGAGCCGCTCCCAGGAGCCTACTACAACCATTGAAAACAGTAACTTAGCGAGAGGATTTTGTACAAATATCTTAGAATTTTTTGCCATTATTATGTAGTAGTTGCTACCCGTACAGTTAAATGGAACGGCTTCTTTCCTTCTTCTACATAGTACAGTTCTTCTTACACGTGAAATTGACCATTTCAACACAAAACAATGTGTTCCAGATGCTACACTCTTAGGCAAAAAGGACTAAAAGTTCGTCCTTTCGGGGACTAACGGCCTCTGCCACAATCATTAGTCCCTTTGGGGACTAACTGCGAGGGGACGAACGGTTAGTCCCCCGCCCGGATGGTCCGTTCCGATACTCCCCAAGGACGAACTGCGTAGAGTGCAGAAAAAAGAAAAAAAACTTCGGCACCGGCAGGGATCGAACCCCTGACGCACGGAATTATACACAAATGGCCCGAAGCGCTATCCGCTAGACCACGCCGCCGGGTGGATTCACCGGTAGATAATATTCAAGTCTACAGCGTGTAGTTCTGTGCATAACGCACCAGGTCCATTGCAACTGGTGCCCGAATTTCTATCTGTGCAAGCGAACGTGACCGCGTTTCGCGCCTTGCACTTAGCGCTTTGCTAGGTGTAGGGACTATTGCTCAGTTCGATTCCAAGTAGAGCCTCACAACCATAGTTTTTCTCGTAAATAACAATCAACTCGTCGTCGCCTAGTTGCGATAGGTAGCTGGGCGATCGGACGACTCATTTGTTTCCGCACAAATTAGCGCAAGCTAAGTGCTTTCTTAGTGTTCGATACATATGTCAAGTGCTCTATGTAACGTATGTGAAAGGTGTCGTCTGTGTGAGTGTCAGAACAAGGAAACATGCCATATTTTCCTGCATCGGCGAAAGCGAATTCGGTATTGCTTAGCCTGAATTCTTCAAATTCGCGTCGCTAGACGATTGCGACTGGGAAATGCAAGCGGGTTTTACAGCAGTTGCAGCATTGTCATAGCTTTGGTGCCCAAGGCAATTATATAACGAGTGTAAAAGATAACTTCGAGACGCTTACCTGTAGCGAGCATTTTTGGTTTGCAGTTGTCATCAGCAACATACGTTTTTTCTCGTCTGTTAAACATATACATATTCATTACGCTCAGGAATCCACTTTTGCTATTGTCACTAATTTTTGCGTTACTGTTAAGGCGCTTGAAAGCTTTCATTGGCCGTTATTACCTTGCACGAATCGTATGCAACACAGCGTATCAACATAACCTCGCTCCGTGCAGTCAACATAGGCTCCGTAACATAGGCTTCGCCGCTCCTTGCCATTACCTGCCGCTCTACTAACCCTAGGCGATTTTCTTATACCTAACATCAATAGTTTCTCCCGTGGCACCATCTAAAGCACCCAGTGACTGCAATGGCTTGTGTTTTGGAAATATAAAACTGTTCGGAGACATATGCGCGAAAGGGCAACGACGACGCCATTAGGGGATTAACGACGCAGCAAAGAGACTAACTGCATGCGTTTCGTCTTGCCGTTACTCCTTATATGCACACGGCACGTATTCTGCCGCAGATACTCCCCTTGAAGATGAACGGTCGCCCGCGAAGACTAACGGCTGTATTTTAGTCCCTATTTTAGTCCTTTTTGCCTAAGAGTGTAGTCATGGAGGTGAACTATGTAGAACCCTCAATAAGTGTTCGAAACACTTGTTGCGAAACTAACGAGACCATACAAAAGCTGTACATGTTATCCATGTTGAATGTAGGCTGCGTCTAGTTTTTTTTTCCTTTTTTGCAAGAAACCCCTTCTCAACTAGAGCACTAAACGCTGAATCTTTTATGCGTTTTCATGCAGTGTTATGCAAAAGGGCAGTTTTGGTTTCCTCCACTATCAATTACAAAAAGAAATATAGAAATATAAAACCGCCCCGTGGCGCGTTCTCTATGCCCCCATGAGAGCAAGTCGAATGAAATCGTTCGCACTTAAAAGTTAAAATGAGAGACTTTACGAAACTTTACTTCGGTTGACAGACGTTACGGTTTATGAGATAAGACGCCATAAGTTTAGCTCTCCTAGCTGCGTGTATAGAGAAGCCATCGATGTCGAAGTATCGCCGGCGAACCATGCCGAATATACAGGCGCGTGCGAGCGGCTCGGAATACACGCGGGTTGAGGGCTCAACACACGGCTCGCGCTCTCATATGACGACGGCGATCAATCAGCGTCGGAGCTGGGCTCCGCACGCACGCTCACAACGTTGTCCCAGTGTCGCCTTGCATATGTACTCGCGCCCAGTGACAAGAGCGGGCCTGCGCCGGGGACTGGGCAGTGAGTGAGCGAGCATCGCGGCAACGTTCACTACGAGTTTGGGCCACGGCCGCAGCGATTGCTCTTTGTTGCGACTCGATGTGGACAGCGCTGGGCTTTCTTTGCGCGCTTGTATATGTGTGCACAGGCTCCCCGTGACAACAGCTGACAAAGCACCCACTTCTTTTTTAGTTTGAAAATCCTTCTACTATACCGCCTACCTCCCCTCCCCCCACTTCCTCGATTTCGCGGTTGTTAGATAAAGCCTTAGAAGCATTGCCGTTGTTGCTTAAGGGTCCCGGAAGGGCACTGGTATGTGGCGGCATGGCGTTAGGCCTAACGTCTTGCTTTAAGGTCTGACGTTGACAGGCGGTAGCGGAAACTTGACGTGTAATAAGCTTACGTTACGTGGCAGGTCGTTGAAAATAACGTTATGGCTGCCAAGCGATGAGCCTAAACATTGGCCTGACAAGAGCGATTGGCGAGTGCTTTCAGTCACAGGATTGAAGAAAAATTGGGCCCATCTCCCGACGAGGGGGGACTCGAGTAAATGCGTCGCGTAGGGGGTGGGTGTATTGCATTAACGTTAGTGTTGGGGGGGGGGGGGTGGTAGTGAATGTGTTAACTATTATTGCTTATTACTATTAATTATCATTATTTCTTTTATATATTAATTATTACTTTCGTGATTTTGCGAATCGAGTCCCCCCTCGTGGAGAGATAGACCCAATTTTCTTTTTTTTGTGATGCAAGAAGTAAAGGCAAGGAGTAGGTTGTTGTAAGTCGTTATTTATTTATTTGTTGCTGTTGTCGTTGTATTCGACGCTGAGAACGACGGCTTTGTGGTCGCTAAAGTGTACTGTTAAGGGGTCTTTAAGCAGTGGTCGTGCGTTGCAGCAACTGGTGAAGACGAGATCGATGCAACTGCTGCCGTGTATGAGCAGCTTCTTGGCGTAGTTTGAATGAGTCAAGGATATAAGGCGCGTTCGTACCCTTTGATTCTGTGTCACTTTTGTGGCGCAGTGGGAAGGGCACCATGTACCTCGCGTTCCGCCCACAGGGTCGTGGGATCGAAACCAGGCGCCGATAACCATTATTTTTTTATATAGTGTAGGGGGAGGGCAGCGGACGGACAACAACGCTGCACCTGTTGTTGAGAGCGAGGAGGGTACGGGGGAGAGACGCGTACCTGCGCCTCGCCGCGACGCGCATGCGCAGTGAGCGTGTGGACGCCGCCGCCGACGGTCGAGGGACATCGTGCGACTAAGAAAATTCCCCCGCATTTCCCCGAGGGGGAGAATGTGAAAGTGCGAATGCACGGTTGTCGGCCCGCTTGCGGCGCTTGCGCTCGGCCCCCGCAGCCCACCGCCTCGCCCCCTTCTCTTCCATCTCTTCCATCGGGTTTGTAGTATCACGTGTACACCACGCAGTTATCAAGCCGCTATAACGCCGCTGAGTCGCCAACGCACGCCGCTGACGACGTAGTTTGAATGCGTTAAAGATATAAAGCGCGTTGCTAACACTAATATCAGCGTCGCGTCCGTGGCTTAGTCGGTAAAGCGTCGCGCTGCGGCCGCAAAGTCCTCGGATCGAAACCTGGCGCCGGATGCTGTTTTTTTTTATATATATAGAGGAGGACTGCGGACGCCGCCGCCGGCGGTGGATGGTTTGGGGTCGCTTATAAAGTGCATTCGCACTTAAAACGCTCCGCGTTTAAAATACAGAAAAGGTGCATTGAGCGTTGCTGTGAAGTGGCGATAAATTTTCCGTTCGCGGTCGTCGATCAATCCACACCACTACTCGGTCGAGTGCGAGAATGAAGCAACAGTTATTTTTACGCAAGGACAGGAGGTCACACCGTTCCGTTCTACATTCGTTCGAGCAACCAATTGTTGCCCGGCTCTCTGCCGCTCGCTTTCCCTTCTTCAGAGGGAGAGGGAAGGCTTGGTTTCCCGGTGTTACACGAGCCCCAGTGTAACCTGATGTGTGGGCCCGTTGTCCCGCTTCCCGGTCCTCCCAAGAGCCCCGCGCCGGCCTGTTCCATTCTCCGGTTTGTTGGGGGGTTCTCCTTCACCTTCCGTGAATTTTCAGGCCGTCGCATCATTGAGTAAAGAGGCATAAGCACCTGCCGGCAGCACCTAAGGAAAGATACAGACGCAAAAAGATGGTGCTGACGGTTTCACGCCCACAAGCGTAGATGTTCCCTGCAACACAAATAAGCTCGCCAAAACGCAAAAAAAAAAAAACGCAAGAGGTGTGTGGGACAACTACACATGAAACGGCTAATCTACTCAACCATTTCAGATAGTTAAGAAGTTCAGTTATTCACTCAGTAACGTACGACACAAGCATTGTGAGGCTCGGCCACAAGAGATAACTCTGAATCATATCACAAGGCTCATTTCTCATTACTTATTTAGGCTTCGCTACTGCTTCACAATCTAGCGTAAGTTGAAAGGTTCTAGAGTACCATACTTTTTCAAGCTCGAACAATTTCTTTAAATTGATCTTTACCTCATCGCGCACGTTATGTCTGTTTTTCTCTCCTGGAAACTATATGCCTCCACCGCGCGGAAATATGCTTCCTTTTTGCATAGTTTCTGTTCTGGCGCCAAACTTCTCGCCGGCGTTGCGTCAGCCTAATGTCCCCATCGGTGCCCCGAAGCACGCGAGAAGCTTTTAAGGCAAGGGACGTTGCTCGCCTCAGGAAGCGCACTCGTCAGGTGCACACGGCAGCCCAAGAAGGGCCGCCGAGATCAATGAATCGATGCTGATGCCGCGGAGGGCGCACGCCTCACGCCGGAGTCGT
Organism: Haemaphysalis longicornis; assembly: GCF_048455015.1. Classification (NCBI taxonomy): domain Eukaryota; kingdom Metazoa; phylum Arthropoda; class Arachnida; order Ixodida; family Ixodidae; genus Haemaphysalis; species Haemaphysalis longicornis. The sequence continues at coordinate 188,979,777 of NW_027526422.1, forward strand.
TGATACCTGTGGCACGAAAGAGGAGGAGGAAGAGGAGGAGAAAGCCTGAGTCGCGCGAATGGAGCCCTCGGGCAGCCTGTACCTTCACGCCGCTATCGGCACGGCGGCGGCAAAGACACGTGCCCGGACTGACATGATAATGAAGCCGATGAGTGTCCATTAGTGACACCTCTGCGCAGTAACGAAATTCACCTCGCTGGTATCATCAATATACGGTCACGAAGGTATTAAACGACAGCACAAAAAAAAATGTTAAGCAGAATGCAGAAATTACGCGAGTTGCTTACCTTACGATTCTGGTTATTGAATGGCTAAGCTGCAAAAAAAAAAAAAGGAAACGTGGTGGTGGCGCTTTCTAATCGTACCCGAACGGCGGAATTATTTGACGCCCGCTAACCATGACGACTGCTTTTCTGTGCACCAATTCAGATTTTCCTCGTTGCATATCGGTTGCTTATGACTGTGCGTCTGCTGTGTGGGTGGACTGGATTTTTTTACGCCCGGAATATGTGCAAATGAATATGTACCTTATGGAAGAAAACAGTTATACCCACACTTGAAAAACGTCGTACAATTCACAGGCTCAAATTTCGTTTTCTTTTGAATAACAACAAGCTGTCGGTAAACCGTGATTTGTATCTTAAAAACCGCTCACGACAAGACAAACCCAGCATCGGCAGACTCATTCATTTACAGCGTATTTCGCCAGAACAAACATTTTCAAATACTCGTACTTTCCTCGAACCATAAACGACTGGAACTGCCTACCTCAGTCGTTAACCGGCTCTGTAGAAGCACTTGATCGTATTGAACCATGACCCATGATGTATATTTTTGTATATTTTTATTGTTCTTGCTGATTTACAGTTGTGTGCAGTGTTATATTCTTGCCCCTCCTGCTGGGGCCCTTAAATGGGCCTGCAGTATTCTGTAAATAAATAAATAAATAAATAAATAAATAAATAAATAAATAAATAAATAAATAAATAAATAAATAAATAAATAAATAAATAAATAAATAAATAAATAAATAAAAACTCTCTTTGCTCTTGAGCTTCACACTTTCAACGCCTTGGTATCCGCGATGGCAAAGAACGCGTGGTGGTACGGTGCGGTGAGTAACGTGGCGTTTTACGATCTCGCAACCTTGTGGCGTGTCAAAATGCAGGTTGCAGTTCTCACGTATGTGCATGTCAGAGGCGAAATCTTAACGCCGTTTAGGAGATGTCCGGACGCGAAGCTTATGAACCGCGAAGATGCGCTTAAACGTAAACTACCTCCCCTAAAAACATGGCATCATTTCGAACGAAGCATCTACCCGCTCCGTATAATTCCGTTGTGGATCATCTTTATTTCGCCGCAACGGTCTGACGACCGTAATGTTCAAAGGGACGTAGAATGAGGCTTGTTAGTGATCTTTCGTATTGGATTGCCCTACGTATACAAAGACAAATGGGACGCTGACAGGACTGGGACGAGGCGTGCCATTTGACAGCGTCCCATTTGTATTTGTATACGTTGTGCAATTCAATATGAGACTGCCCCCGGCTAAGCGAAACATTTCTAATGACCTCCTCCTTCTCCTCCTCCTTATTTTTCTTCTTCTTCTTCTCCTCCTCATCCTTCTTGTTCTTCTTCTTCTTCTTCTTCTTCTTCTTCTTCTTCTTCTTCTTCTTCTTCTTCTTCTTCTTCTTCTTCTTCTTCTTCTTCTTCTCTCCTCCCCCTCCTCCTCTTCCGACGACACCTTATTTTTTTGTGAGTCGGCAAAGCGAAACCATTGATGTAGAGTTTCCACGCAAAGCTCCGCGGCTCGCTAGTGACTGCTGCGCCCCTGGGCGAGAGGAGCATAACAGGCCGGAGTGCGTAGCACGGCGTAGTGCGCTACGGAATCAAACCGGATTAAAGGACCCATGAATACAAAAGACAAATTTGGTTCGTTAAGTAGACTGCTTTGTCCCGACAACAATGGTGGCAATGTTATGGCAAACTTGAAAAAATAATCCAGATCTTAAAGAAAAACAGGCGAATCAGTGGCGACACCACAGCCACGTTCCGGCACTTTCTCTGTGACGTCACTGAATGTTGTTATAGCGATGGACGGCCGCCAAGAAACATCACTGGGGAACGCAGTGGGGCCTCCATTTCCGTTTGAGCGTATCACTTGAATGCTAAAACACTCATAATTATTACAAAAACATTGCGCAGAAAAGGGGGCACGGATTAAGTGAGGACAGACATACGCAGAGCAGTTAGTTTTTGTATTATTGGAGTACCAACGCTCCCGGAATGCTACCGTTATTAAGTTCACTGGTAATTATGTTTTAGTGCTCGCCCATGTTGCGTCACTCTTGCCAATATTACGTCACTGTAGCGTGAAATTTGAAACTTTTGCTATATTTGTTGCGGTTTTCTTGGCTAAGGAAACGTCTTACGCGGTTCTAGTGGAGCTGGGGTGTTGTTAGAGGCTGGTTCTTTCAAAGTGAACAAGGTCGTATTCTGCACCCGTGGCCTTTTTCACCACAGATGCCATCGAGACGACCAGCATCCAAACAGCGACCGCCCCGCCCCCTCCACCGCCACAGTCTTCGTAATTTCACATGGTTCTGCGCGCGCCCAGTCATGGCCTCGACGTAGGCACACGCTCCATTGCTATTGGTTTTACTTCCGAAGGCCACGATTCAGAGACACATTTCATGGTGAATTTTTGCGCAGCGTAAGACTAGGACAGATAGAACAAGGGACACGAAGACCAGCGCAGACTAACAACTGAAAATTTATTTCTTAAACACACATATATATACACACTATCTAACACCCTTGATCACCGCGCATGAGCAGGTTAGTACACTCTCCATCAAAATGCAAAGCATGATAACCGTACATTCAAACCACACTATCTAACACCCTTGATCACCGCGCATGAGCAGTCACCCGGTCGCCCTCAGGCCCACTTACTGAGACACACTTATGCAGTGTCACCAGTCCTTCTTCTTCCTTCTTCTTGGTTCTTTTTTTTTTGTATGCTCAACCTCCGCTTTCGCATGGAGCCTTAATGCTTTATCGAGCGCAAAACATCGTAATTAAGATTCACGCGAGGAGTTCCAAGCAATAATGAAGAAAAAAGACAACTTGGCGTGCAATAAAAGTTCGCAGAAGCGGTTGCATTTTCTGGAGATTGTAGTGGCTTCTTCTTGTTCCTTAGCAGCTACTTCCACTCTTCAGCCGAATGCTGAAAGTATAAATATGTGCGAATGATTGCAGGTGTCGACTCGGGAATAATATTCCAGTCACCCAATCTGCCTGACAATTTCAGCTTTTTTTTTTTTTTTTGTAGTACTCACCACTATTTCTTTTTCCGTCGGACAGGTTCGCAGAAGTTCCATAAATATGCGTCACAGGAGGGAAATATAACGAACAGACAACATAGGTGAAAACATTTTTCATTAAGGGTGGGTGCTTATTCTCGCCCCAATTTTTAACATATCTTCTTTCAACAATAAAGGTATCTTTTTCCCACGATTTCGCGCTCCACAATATTATTTCGAAATAAGTTTTTTAAATTAAGTTATTCAATCTCTTCAGCGCTCCCAAACTGCATTAAAAAGGTGGTGCAACGAACGCCAAGTCGGAAGGAAATGTGCCTTGCAGTCCAATTTGTCAGATTTATTTACTTATTCGTGCACCCCAACCGTTCGATACCGCGAAAAGATATCGGCATCGTGTGTGTTCCGTCTGTTTCGTCATATTTTTTTTTCTTTCCTGCGCGTGTGTGCATGAGCGGATTTTTACGGTCCGAATGCCGCAACATCAAAATGAAGTTCCCGAGACCGAAACAACAGCGCGGCATCTCACCGCTCACACATGCTCCGAGGTAGCCTTTCCCAAAGAAACCGAGATTACTCTCGTCTGTCAATATTCAAATTGGCTACTTTCCCGCGCTCCCCCTTCTCCTCCTTACGCCGTACGCCGACTTGAGATCGAGAGTGAAACCGGGAAAGGCCGCGTTATTGATTCACCTTTCATCAAACTGGCTCCATTCTTGTTTACCGTATGGTGGTGACGCCCACTATCTCTACACTAACGGTGGGATGGCCCGGCATCGAATAGCGCAGAGTACGGCACGTGGGCCAATCATGTTAGCGGTGCTCTGCCCACCGGGGTCAGGTATGCATCTCTCCGCAGTCGATCTTTGCCGTCGAAATTAAAAACAACGGCACAAAGACGACGTGTTTGCATCGGGCTGCGTGAGGCATGCCGGTGATCCGCCGTATGATTCCGTTCCTTTCCCCTTGCGACTTCGCTGCATTCCACCAGAATATGCAATCTAATTTCCTCGCATGCGCTACCAGTGTGCGTACGACTGAGAAAAAAACGGGGAAGAGGTCTATTATAATATTCGATTTAAAATTATTATTTCGCGGTGACGTTGAGGTTTGCAACGAGTGAAAATCCACGCCGAGGTGGTCCTGGTCGATGCGCGTATAGGTTACGTATTACGTATTCAAACACTGCGCTTTCGGTCCCCCTGGAGGACACTACGCTTTTTTACAGGGCACTGAACTACATATGGTACCTGTCCTAGGTGCAACAAAAAATACTTCTGAAATTGAACAGCTCATTGAAACAAATTAAAAGATTATATATATATATATATATATATATATATATATATATATATATATATATATATATATATATATATATATATATACGTCGGCATGTACTTAGAAATGAGGGGCTTGTTCGTTGAGTCCACATAAAAGCGCCGCTAGAAGTCAGGAACGCCTAGAAGGAAGGCATAGGGGGAGTAGTTCGTTTAGCTGCTTAGCTGTCGGAGTAGTTGATCATAAACAGAAGCTTTGGACTTACACCTAAGCGCAACACCCACCTTTTGTACCAATAAGCAGCACAATCATCATTGGCATTACATTATCGCGCCAACTGAATCGATGTCCTGCACTGTTCTTATTTCTGCTCGCAAGTCCTTCCCTAGGTACTCCCCACTTTAAAGCACATTACACCCTCCAGTATAAAACTAAGCTGAACAGGGTCTCATCACCGGCTGTTGTCCTGTACTGCGAGGTACAGCACGAGGACAGGTCATGCTTAAAAAGATGTGACTGAGCTAAATATTACCTTTCCTTGTGTTCTCTTCTTCGCATGCCGACGGTTTCTAGCTCGGTCACGGCAGTATATGCACGAAGCGTACTCCGACACATCTCTTAATATACGCCCGGTCCAAGCGACTGCCCTGGAACAAAAAAAGAAGACAATACAAGAGAAGATGCCAGCCACCTTGCGGGCACCAGAGAGTTGATCGCGATGGCCTATACGCGACAGGTGGTGGCGGTTGACTGGCCGGGTTCGTGGCTGCGCCGGCGTACCGCAGGGGTCGGTGCTCCTTCCGCTGCCTTTCACTTTAATCAAGTTCGGCCCGGCCCCCGATCGACTCAAGCGCCGAGCGCTGCCTTCGCGTATGCGCATAAGGCGGCCCTCACGGGCACCGGGGCGTCCCGTTTGTTGTGCGAGAGCCTGTGCGCGTGCCTTCCACTAACACCGGCGAGCGTATTTTCGCATGCGCTAGCCCGTGTAAGCTTCTGCAAGGGCTCAACCCGGTGACCGCGCTTCAGGGAGCTGCTCGATAAAGGGAAGCATGTGGTTACCTCCAAACCCGCGTACGTCGGGTGCTCTTGCGCGAAAGACGTGCGTCGCTGAATACAGTGGTGTACTTTACGCTCACGTGACCTCTTCTGGGCTTCTACTTTTCTCCTCGTGAATGTGTGCGATCACGGTTGAGAGTAGCGTGATTTCCGAAGGCCCTGCTGTGGTGGAGGGGGCTGACACAACGACACTGAATCGTGAAGTGGTGTCCACCAAGGAACAGAGAAGTGACCGCAATCCCTGAAAATCGAGTCAGAGTTGCTTTTAAGACTCGTAGATATTGAGCAATTCAAACTCGTAGGGCGGAATCTCTAACTAGCGTATGTTCACTGCGTCAAAGCCACTGCCGTACACTCAGAGAGACGTTGTAACAAACGATGTGATCAGCTGATAGGTCAACATCAATAGGCCTTGCACACATTTGCGAGGTAACGACTCTTTTCTTTGTTGTCGAGATGTCTTTACTTCTAGTTAAGGTGAGAGGTGACAAAGATGGTGCTAGGTCACAAAGATGGATGCAGTACCCAGCGAATAGAAGTTAGTTCTTGTGCAGGTTTGGGATGAAGGCCGCAGGAAATAGGCATCCTGGATACTGAACAAAACTGAAGCAGGGAACACGTCTAATGCCATCGCATGGTCATCATCATAGTAATCGTCATCGCCGTTTTCATTGCGCCCTTGAAGGCCCCTTCCGGGGTAGCGATCGCACAGACATACACGGACGTCTCCAGTGAAGCGGAGGTCCTGTCACTACCATCGTCGTTATTATTTTCCGATTACTTCGTTTTTTTTGTGTGTTACTATGACTAAAAGGCTTGGCCAATCACTTTTTCATCAACTCATATAACGCTATTAGAGTACGCATGCTTTGATAATTCTATGCTCAAACAAGTCATGTAGTCATCCAGTGCCGGCATTAAGTCCCGCTATTTTCATAATAATTATCACTTCCACTTTGCTTGTTGTTCTTCTTCCCTCTATTACTACGCATGACTGGAAGGGTTGGCCAGTACCTTTGGGTAGACCTACATGTACGTCCTTAGCGTAACACACTTTGCTACTTTCGCGATTACCGAGCTCAAACTGCTCCTGCATATGTAGTCCTCTAAATGATGGGACTGTGTCTCCTCCTTACCGTCGTCCCGGTCTTTTTTCCTAACGCATCATTTTCGTTTTCTCTTTAATTGTTTTGTTCTACTACTCATTTAGCGTATTGGCGTGTAGTTCAGAGAGGTAAATTGTTTTCGTTTTCTTTTTTGTTCCCTCTTCGCCCTTGTAAGCCTAACATATTCGCAATTAGCGTAAACGCGTTTTGGTACTTCTGTAATCAGCGTGGCCACATTACTCCTGTAGGTCTCAATAGGTATCCCAAACACATCTGAAGGTCGAAAGCCAGAATGCATTCACAGGTCTACATTTTGTTCGCTAAAGCCAAGGCTCGGCTGTGGTGTAGGGGAGGTGTTTTGGACTGACAATCTGTCGGACGCGGTTTGGAATCCCAGACGTCTTTTCTTTTCTTCGTTAATATTCCGTTCGAGCTTTCGGCCATTTTTATGATCATCTTTAGGTCACACCTACGCGGGAAAACGCAGTTTCGCTTAAAGGACAACTGCACTAAAAAATTCTACCTCTTGAAAACACTATTTCGGTACAGCCTGCTGAAAAATAAAGCATCTTGTTCAAAATACAACAGCTGAAATACCCGCGTGGACGCCGCAAGCGGTGAGCAAAAATAGGCGATTTTGAAACTGAAATCGAGGAGAGCGCGGCCATTGAAGTGACGTTGCAGCCGTCCACCGAGCGGGACCCCCATGGGCCGGACGGACAGCAGCTCGGGAGCGAGCCTGCGCGCAAGCTCTACGCGCGCACGGGGCAGCGTTCGCACCAGAGCTCGACCGGTTTTCCAGCTGCGTGGCTGGCCAGAGGAAGACAGAATTTCCCGTCGGCTGGAGCGTCACAGGCGCGTCATGGCTGTTAGCGGCGGAGCTTTTTTAAACGCTTCTAACTACTGATTAACAAGGAGTTTCACGGGGCCACCATTGGTGTCCCAGCTGATTTGGTGGCACAATTACTACACATTAAAAATAAATTTGGTCGAGGTGAAATTTGAGCGCAGTTGGCCTTTAAAGGGCATATAATGCATCCCCATTGAAAATTATGCTTGGTCAGGTGGCACCTTATCGACCCTGTTCCCGCAAGTCTTTGGTTTGTACGAGCTCGCCTGGCCTGTCTCGTCTTATTTGAAGTGAAATGCGCGTAACGCGTTGCGCTGGCAGCCAAGCCTTCTTTCTACGATAAAAAAATATTGCTTCAGCGGCGAGCCCACCCTGCAGTCAACATGATATTTAACTTCACTGCAAGCCACTGACTGGCGAAAAACACTGTCGCGAGGAAAAAAACAAAGATAGAGAGAAAAAGGTCACCGGATAATGATGGTGCAAGCCAGCGCGTTAGTGTTGCTTAGGAAAAAGGGCCACGCGCTCCTACAGAATATTGCACGCTACACATAAAGCATAGTTCTTTATCTCACAAGCTAGGCGCAAGCGATTCCGCAGCGAGCTCATCTGCGCCCTTCTTAAGCTTGCTTTTTGTTCTACGTCACGAAAAGCTCGAGGAGATCCGAGCGTAGCTGTTTTAGCCGCGTATCTTTGGTACACAAAGGGGCTTGTTTTGAGTATGGCATGAACTACGCAGAGCGCAGAATGGCGAGTCAGCAATTATGGCCTCGCAGCAGCAACGTTTAGCCTACACAACTAATCAAGCATGCCCTCTTCACGAAACTTGCACACACTGCGTGTGTACGTGTATATGAACATCGTATGCGCGTGCGTGCGTGCAAGTGTGGGCGTGTGCCTGTTTCCTTTTTACCTGGCGATCGGCACGTAGCAACAATGCTGCGTCTTTAGGCTCCAAAAGAAAACGCAAGATAGAGTTCGTTCCCCAGACATGGCCTCCTCCCTCTAAGCAGTCCGCAATAAAGAAACCACATGACGTCCATCTCTACTACGAACGTGGGCTTGCAAAATACACATCATCCCCCGAGGCGTTGAATGACCTTCCTAATTTGATCTTATGCGTTCGCTCCTACCTACGGTGTTCTCGCCCCGTTTGTAATTCAAGCCTGTGAATGCAATTTTCCACGTCTTTGTGATGGCAAAATAAGACAAAAAGACAAGAGCGTGTTACCGGCTTGCAAAGCTCGCTCCGAAAGTACAAGGAGCTTTCTTTTTCTTGGGCACGAAAGGAGGTGCGAATCTACTAAGGAGCGCGCGGGCTTTAATATTCGCAGTATTTGTAGGAACATCACCGACGACACAACGTCTGTCGCTCTCGGTTGTTTCTGATAACTTGCGGGAAGTCTGGCTGCTGCGGGAGCGCAATTTTTTCACATTTTATCGACAGCACAAAAGAGCGAAGTTGTTCATAATACGAGCAGCTGCTACTAATTCCCACACGTGTCCAGCCGACGGGCGCACCGAAGCGCTCGGCGTGGGAACGCTGAAGTCCGTCAAGGAACGCGGCGGCCAAATGAGCGAGCTTATAGCTTGACGGCTTCTTCTGACGTCACTCCATTCAGCGCAGCCCTTCTCTTCTCCCCCTTAAGTCCGCTTTTCATTGGCCCTCGTCGCGCCACAATTTGCTTAATTAATAGCGCGATCCTCGGGCGGCGTCGGCGCGAAAAACAAACTCTCGGCGCTTAATCTTTGTCGAAACCGTTTGCCGGGGCGGTAGGGCCTTCCACAGGCTTAGCCCGTAATCCGCCTTCAAATATTTACCTTACCGGTCGCTCAATCTGTGTGTGTCTGCTTTTCTTTTTCCTTTTTTTTCTTTTCACCCATCGTTCGCTTGTTGCAGAAGACAACTTTGAACATAAGCGGACATTGTTCGATTAATTTTCCTGCCCTCTTTAATGTTTTTATTATGGGTGCTTCTATACCGCCTTTCCCCGCATGTCTCGAGCCCTGTTCTTTGAGTATTTGCCCCGGGTTCCTCGCTACCTCCGCAGGATAATTAAAGTCATATATTCCAGTCAAAACGATGGCGACAGTATTTCCGTGTTATACGCTGCTTGAGGGTATATAAACTTCCGTGTTTACACTTGTTTTACAACTTCCGTGGTAAAACACGGCGCGTCAGCTCAGCATATCCTTATCACGAAATTAAACGCGCTCACCTGCTTTTATGGGCCATGAAGACAAAATACAACCAGGTAAATGTGAAACAAGTAGCCTTTGGTAACTAAATCATTTCTTTTCCAGCCGCCGAAGGCCTCTTTTTATCCGAGAAAATGCAAGAAATAGAGAAGAACTTTCGCATTCAGTAGCAGTATTAGTATAGCAAGTATGAAGGAGGCGGACTTAGCCTTCCATAGCTGCCGGCAATTTTTCCGCCTTATCGTTCACAATACAATATCAGGGACTCTCAAAGTCATCACACCTCACTTTGCCCTAAAATAACAGACACACAATGTCACCATTCCTGACTTAGTCCTGTGGACTGCAAGAATCCGAGTATGAGATGAGACACCTCTCTTTAGCTCTACACGGCGTAGTGACGCAGTAGAGGGAAATGCTAGTAAACCCACGTTTATCAGCGTCTTAACAGCACATTACCATTCAATCGATACGATCAAACGGAGCCAAGTAGAATCGGTCAATACTTTTTTGGTTGATCTTTGACTGGCGGTCATCCAAATGAGCAAACAAAATTTTCTGACGTCATGCTGACGTCGCCAGCAAGTGGCAGGGGAGGCGTCACTGCCTCGTCTATTTTCTTTGATGTCTCCATTATTTTTTGAAGTTCGCGGAAAACATTGGCGTCATTCTTATCGGGACGAGGCGGCGTTTCGAATGAGCCCAACTAATTTTGTCTCCATGGCCACTTTGAACGCCGTCGAGGCGGCTGTTAGTTTCGTTTCGTGTTAGTTCTGTTGGCGTGCATGCATTCGATCATTTTTAGAGGCGAAGTCCCTAGGGGCTGGGGCTGTTCGCATCTCCTGTCGTCGCCGTAATTGTCGTTTGATGTAGTCACGGTACTAATAAAACACTGGGAAACTCGTTTACGCCTCACTCTAGAACATAACGCATACTAAACAAACACCGGGACACTCATTTACGCCTCGCGCTAGAGAGCTTTGTGCTTCAAAGACAAGAAACTTCTACAGCAAAGCTGTATACCTCTACCACCCGCCGCGGTGGCTCAGTGGGTAAGGCGTCACGCTGCTGAGCACGAGGTCACGGTTTCGATTCCCAGCCACGGCGGCCGCTTTTCTTATGGAGGCGAAAAGCAAAAACGCCCGTGTGTACGACATTTCGGCGCACGCTAAAGATCCCCAGATAGTCAAAATTAATCCGGAGCCCTCCACTACGGCACGCCTCATCGCTTGCGTTGCGTCGGCGCGTTAAACCATAAAATCAATCATGTATACCTCTACCCGCCAACGGCTTCATCTTTGTTGGCAAAAACGACAAGGCGTCAAGAATAGACTTAGACCCTGCATGCTTCGCCCCTCTCCAGGTTTCACGTTAGTGGAGATGGCCCTGTATTTTTTACCCTTTGATTTACAGAAACCATAAATTTCTGCATGAAAGCATCTCAGGACGGGAGACGAAGGAAATAGTTAAACACGTGGTAACTATTTAAGCATTCTTCTTTATCACGCAAAACTTCGTTAGTCTTATGCGGCCAATCTAAAGTGTTTGCACGCAATAGCGGATTCTTTCCCGCTGGTCTACAGAAGCCGTCTTGTTTTGAGCTATGCCACCGCAGATGTTAACCAAAATACAAGAACACCGGTACAAGAGGAGTGAAATTTGGCGCAAGAAGCCGTCACTGAATGAATAAAAAATGAAATACAAAAACGAAGCTCTACAAATCGAGCACTCCGAGAATTCCCTCGCGGGGCGTAGGAGCAAAGTGGCCGCGCTTATCTCCTTAACATTTTATGAGCCCATCCATCAACTGATATTCCTTCTTTCACTGCGCGGATCAATAATTCTTGGCGGTCGGAACTTCTCGCGGTTCGCAATTTTGCCGCCACGTGGTCTCGGGTTCGTGCGCGTGCGCCCCGCCAAGCTCTCTCACTCGATTGGCGCGATCAATCAGGCGGCAATCGGCCCCTTGCTCGGCGGATAAGCGGCGGGAAATTATGAAATTGTAGTAGTCGTGCGCCGGCGGTGCGTCTGTGATGAGCGATTCAGCACCGCTTACGTGTAGGTCTTTCTTGTATTTCCGAAACGCTCAACCTGTTGTAGAGGTGCAGCTGCTAGCAATCGAACGCTAGCAATCAAGCCGACAGTATTGATTACGTGTTTAGCGCTTCCCGCAGGTCTACTACAGAAGTCCAAGCTTCATCGGGTGTTCCTTTCCTTTTATAATAGTGCCCCTCTTGAGGACCCCAGTACGCCGACCTGCATGATATCTCCATTATTATTATATATTTAACCGTTCATAAGTCAATACAGCTTTGTTCAGCGCGAAATGTTATTTTCGTTACACATGGAAGTTGCATTTAATTAAATGGGCACGTTTCAACTTATCGGCTTCCTAAATAGGCTTAATGAGGAAGCAAATTTGTTTAAGGGCGAACCTGTTGGACCAGGCAAGAAATAAAGAACGGGCTGTCAGTTTTCTCATTGTATATGAACGGATAAAGGCCGACGAGACGTTGAAGCACGTGCGCGTACTCGAGACTCGACCGCAACCACTCGTCGTCGCTGTTGAATGATAAAGACGATTTAGTAGTTGAATTCCTTGCAAGGCAGCCACAAACTTTGCCCGCATATTCTGGTGTGGTTATGAGAAAATCAATCTAACCTTTAGCGCGAACTCTTGCCGTGAAGCGACACATAGAAAGAACGATATCTATTACCGCTGCCTTTGTGAGGGAAATTCGGGGCGATATAAACTTGCGCTGAGCAGTCTCGTCTCGTTCTCCAGCACATCCGCTCTAATCTTGGGCTACGAGGTACAACGTTTCCTCCAATGGAAACGCTAAGCAGCTAAGCCTAACCTGTGGAGCAGCTAAGCCTAACGCACTGTAAACCAGTGAAAGGCATTTGTGATACAGCTAATGCGGCCACGCACGGCTTCCGGGGCCCGACAAAAACCTACGCAGGTGCTTTCATGGCTGATTTAGAGGACCTACTCCCCTCCCTGCATTGGATTCCCACTGCGCTCTGAGTTCGAGAAACGGTTGTGAGAAATGTGTTCTGCCCCGACTTCGTTGAACCAAATTGGAGCAATCTGGTGTTCTTGGACAAAACTGTAACGTTGCGAAGTTTTCTTGCGCTAATTAACTGATAGTTAGCCTAAGTCGGAATAATTTGTGAACATTCGTGAATTAGTTCGGCGCGTTTGTTCGCTGCGATCGCGGCTGGAGTGGCTTCACCGGCGCCCTTGCCATCTTAATTTATTTTGGGGGAGAATTCTTCGACGCCTGTTCTCTCTCTAAAGGTCACGTGACCATTTCGCGTTTCGCACGTTGTAAAACTGTGTTCCTTGTTGTAATAAGCGAGACACGTCGTGAAGTGCCTTTTTTATAAGTAACTGCATATATTTTGCCAAATGTATCAACAGCCCAAAGACTTTCGAATCCGGTGTGTCTGCAGCGTTTGTGGTATCGGCAATGTGAAAAGAAAAATTCAACCTTATCCCCCAAATCGCAAGTAACGAAAGTTCTTGCTGAGTGAAAAAGGAACGACGCTGCAGCCCATCTACTATCTTTGGAGTTGGCTGGTTAATACAAGCTTGCAGTATATGTTTAAAAGACAAACTTAATAAAGCCACCACAGAAAATTGAAACTTCAGGCATAGCATTGAGCTACCTTGGATACGGATGCTGCTCCCATAACCTGCAGGAAAATAACCAATTTGGGGGCAATTCGCCATCAAAAGTAGCTGCCAATAAAACTGTAGCAGATAGGTTGAAAGCTGCCGCTGGAACTGGGCAGAAGAACCTCCTAAACTTGCCCGCCGCGGTGGCTCAGTGGCTAAGGCGTTGCGCTGCTGAGCACAAGGTCGCGGATTCGATTCCCGGCCGCTGCGGCCGCTTGTCTGGTGGAGGCGAAAAGCAAAAACGCCCATGTGTACTAGATTTCGGCGCACGTTAAAGCTCCCCATGTGGTCAAAATTAATCCGGAGCCCTCCACTACGGTGCGCCTCATTGCCTGCGTTGCGTCGGCGCGTTAAACCCTACAATCAATCAATCAAACCTCCTAAACTTCCAACTTCACGCAAGGCAAGCTGTCCCATTTAATATTAGCGGTTGAAATATGCATTGCGTAACTAAAGAACTCTAGTTCGAGTAATCCTTTTTCGGAAGCACTGCCCTATGCCGAAAAGCTGCATGTGTAATTTTATTCCTAAGTTTATAAAAGATTACGCCTGTGCTTCACGTGAGGCATGTGTTATTGAGAGTGGCGATTAAACCATGGCCATACACGGTCGACCTACAAGCGGTATTCTTAACAACAGGCCTGAGTCGGGCCGCATGCTTATCGCGAAATATTTAGCCTGGAATGTACATCGTGGTGCGTCTGTAGAACACATAAACAGTGGTAACCGTAGTGAATGTGCTGGCGAACATCCAAGCGCGAGCGTCAGTGAAATAGGATACACGCATATCGTCGCGCCCGAAACGCTAATGCGGCTAATCGTGCTATGGCGTGCGCACGCGTCGGCGTCAGAGAGACTCGCTTCTTGTTTACACTCAAGTTTAGCGAAAATAACTGCCTGCCTTGAGCGCTAACGTCAGCATCCGTTAAGCGTGAATGCGAGTGGTTAGCAGTATGCGGCGGCGGGAACGTTTGGATTACAGGGGCCATTTCGGGGAGACAAAAAAAAAAGATGGTAGTTCTAGAGGAGCAAAAAACATCGTCACGCACATTTTTATGGCCTCATTATTAAGTGCGTGAGTGAATGCTGCATTTCTAACAACGGAGCTGTTCTATGGCAGTCTCTCCTGGTATAGGGTCACACTCCCTACGAAGCAGGTTACTACGCTCCGCAAAAAGCAGTTCCAAGTAAAGAAAAAATTCATAAAAATAAAACAAATGTCCAGGGCCTTTTGATACAAGGTGGTCTATATTGCCCCTAAAAATTGCCTTCCCAGCAGTACATTGTCGTTCAGGGGTGAAGCCGCCTTAAAAAAAAATCAGTGTTGGCTTGGTTTTTGTAAGCTTGCTTTCCCACATTGCCTGCTGGGCCATGAAGCGCGGTCATCAACGGAGGAGGTATGGTTACAGATAATAGCTCTAATTCTTGTGTTACCAAAAATATCCGGAAACACGTTATACTGAAATTAACCGCTAAGAAGACTGCACTACTATGCCGAGTTTTATTTACTTTCCATTTTTAGTTATTTCACAGCAAAGTTGTAAACGTTACAGAAATACTGGCTGCTGTCAACACATGGCCCCGTATACGGAAGGAGTATGGTTGCAGAAAACGGTTGTAACTCCTACTTCACCGCAACTATCCGAAAGCAAATTGTATGGCAATGAGCCGCTAAGACGGCTCTAAGATTACGCACAAGAAAGAAGCCGAAGCCAAATGCAATCGTTGTAAACACAACGCATAACTCCACTGTTCCAACAGATTTAACGCTCCATGGACCTAGGTGTAATATTTATCAGAAATTTATTCGCTCAGCTTTGTATCTCAGCGAATGTAAAGTTCCTAATTTTATGGAATCTGCGACTGGCTTTGCGGCGCCGAAGAGCAGATTTTTTTTTCTTTGCATTGTGGAGGCTTAATTTTTTTTTACTTTCAGAATCTGCAAACTTCCTTATCAATACACAACCGCGAAGCTGTACAAAACCGCGCTGCACGATTCATTCTATCCAATTACGTCGGAACAGCTAGCACAGCACGGACGAAAAAACTTCAAACCTTCCATTTCTAACTATTCGACGCCGCATTTCATGATTGCGCCTTTTTCATAAATGATTTTACAACAACGAGTTCTAAAACAATCTCTTGTCATCCCCGCTGCGTACATTTCTTCCCCTCTTGACCGCCATGTAAAAGCCAAGCAGCAACACCAACCTTTATATTGGCTCATTCATCGCGAAAGCCAGTGTGAACTGGATCAGCCTTCTTGCCGACATCTTTTCTACAAAATGACTGGAAAAATTCAAGTCTTCACTTGCAAATAATTTTTATTTACTCCTCCATTGTTTGTTATGTCATTTGTTCTTGTTTTTTTATTTCACTCCTCTATATAATGCCAGAACGGCCATGAGAGTGGAGTAAATGAAATCAAATTTTAAAAATTAATGCACTACACTCTGAAGCACTCCTGTGGCGCAGCTTCCCCATAATGCATTCGGCGCGCCAAATCCATGCAGCTAGAAATGAATTTTCGGCGAACGATGATGTTAAGCGTAAGATGTGACTCAAAAGTTTAGTCTGCGCTGTGGCCTTACGCAATGCAAGCCCGACCTTCTGCATTGGGCACTGCTACAGCGAATATACTACCTTTTTGGACAAATGGTGTGCACGTTCACTGAATACGCTTTGTTGGTGGCATGCACTGGTCATTTGAGTGTATTGCAGCTAAGCTGAACAACGTGATTGCCTTAAGCAATGGAAGTGTTTGGGCCTGTTGGTTCATACTTCACACAAAAAACAGCGCTCAAGACGGGACAGAAGGAAGGAGGCTACACACACAGCGCTGACTACCAACAAAGTGTTTATTTGCCGCTCAGCAATATAAACGAAAAGGTTACAGCAAGATAAGTGCGGAAAGAATCCAGAAACAAGAAAGATTACAAAAAACTTTAAAAATGTAGACAAGAAAGAGCATCTTTGCGCAGTCATATCACTAGTTCGATCACTTCGCTTCGTCTTCAATAAACGCTATCTCTTTTGCAGACAAAGCAACAGAAGGGGTGCTTACGCAATCATCGCCTCCCTTATAAATCGCGTATGCTTCCAGCAGCTCACGCGTGCGCTGATTTCTGTAGTGCTTAATCACTTTACACTGATCAAATTTAGGAGTGCACTTGCAGGACGACACGTGAGAGTGGAGCCTTGTCTTGTGGCATGGCGACAAGGCAAGCATGCAAGAGAGGAAAGGGCGATATTCGCAGTGGGGAACGCACCCTCCCACCCGGCATCTTAACTGCGCATGTCCGTGCGTTTTCCAAGGCCGCTGCCAGGTGATGGCACCGATATCTTCCGCCGTGCGCTCCGCGGTTCGTATTTGAATTGTCCATGACTGTACGTGAACAGACCTTTTATAGCGTGGGAAATATGTTTCGCATCATGCCAGGAACCTAGTACGTACGTCCCTCATTTGTAATTTCGTTGTAGTTTCCCAACGGCGCTCAGAGGGCCACTCTACGTGCTGAGCTTAAGCGGGTAGGCGTCCACGTTATATGCCATGATCCGCCTGTGAAGCTTGGAGAAGGAGTACATTTAAGTCGACGACAAGCTGATCTTTCGGGAAAGATGCTAGGAATTGAACTGCGTGCGGATGTTTCGTGAAAATAGCCCACTCAATTGCGGACTTCTCCGGGAAGAATGCGAAAGCAACGCTAGAGTTCTTCACACTCGGTAGTTGTAGATGCCGCCTGGTGGTAGCGCTGAGGTTGGCGCTAGACGCAGGAATCCACATCGCGATTGTAGATGATATGGCTTGCATAGATTACCGGTCAATGTGCCCATTGCGGACGCTAGGTTCCTTAAGGTGGGACTAACCTGATCACAATACTATGGGACTTGCTAATTCATGATCCACTGGCTAAAAAAGCATCGGGTACTGATGTGAACGGTTCTAAAAATTCATACAAATGTTCGTGACAGCCTACACTCTAAGAAAAAAGGTAGTCAGTACTGACTCATTTTATAGAGTCATTGGCTTGCTACAGAATTGACTACCTTTGGACTCTTATGGGGAGGGTCACCAGACTCTCTTTCAAACAGAGTCCTGGCACTCTTAGGGAGGGAGTCGTGACGAAGAGTCAAAAGTGAGTCTGCAGGACTCCTGAAAGTTAGTCACGGTGACTCCGAAATGGTAAACGAAAAGAGTCTGCTTGACTGCCTTGTGGCCCAGCAATGAGAGTCGTTGTGACTCTGTTTGGAGAAGAGTCTTGTGACTCTGTTAGACCGAGTCAAAAAAGGGTATGCAGGACTCTGTAAGGGAAGTCACCTCGACTCCTAATTTTGAAACGAAGGGAGTCTTCATGACTACTTTGCGACTAGTAAAAGTAGTCACACAGACTCTCCGTTTGGCTAGAGAGAGCCGGCTTGGCTACTTTGGCTACTACATGACCCCAGCCAAGTCGCCCTGACCTGCTGAAAGGGAATCCCGTGACCCCTGAGATAGAGCATGCAGGACTCTGCAGCACCGTCACCGACACTGAAAATCTGCAAAGAAAAAGACCAGTCGACTATTTTCCGACTCGAGCAAACAGAATCCCTTCAGAGTCGATAGGGTAAAAAAATACCATACAGATACTATTATGACCCTATAAGGACAGCCATGCATACATGCAAGAAACATCAATGCAAAGTACCAAAACAACTATTTTGTTAAAATAAGGCGTACAACCGTTTTAAATTATGCATTGGCTCAATGACTAGAAAAAATTTTATACGAAATAAAAATCAGTACTTTTTGTCTTAGACAACACATACATGACTAGAAGAAACGTGAGAAATACATGATTCAAAATTATCACCTTAGACAACATTTGTGTCTCAAATAACAAAAACTTGTAACATTCCACGGGACAAGCAACACTTGAGCTCACATATCAGTGATCAGCCATCAGCTGATGGGTCAACAACTTAACATAATGATAAGTGAATATGAAAACACAAATTTTCATAAAACCACATTTTAAAAAATGTTATAAGAAATAAAAATCACGAGTTTTTGTCTTAGGCAACATATACACGACTAGAAGAAGCTGAGAAATACAAGATTCAAAATTATCACCTTAGAAAACATTTGTGTCTCAAATAACAAAAAACTTGTAACATTCAACGGGACAAGCAACACTTGAGCTCACATATACAAAACACAACCCTACAACAGGGCTCAGCCATCAGCTGCTGGCTCAACAACTTAACAAAATGATAAGTGAATATGAAAACACAAATTTTCTTAAAACCCCATTAGAACAAATATTCAAAAATGTCACTTTAGACAACTGAAGTGAAAAAATTGTAGAACAATACAACTCACAAGTCGAAAACACGAAAATAAAATACACGAAACAGAGTTCGGGAGAGTGTTATTGCTTAATAAAATTGTAATCTTGAACACATTGATATTTAATGCATACAGCTTCGTTCGACTTAATGAAACGGCAACTTTGACCACTCATAGCCAATGCAAATGAACATTAAAAAAAACGGTGTTAAGAAATTCCTACTTGATGATTGTTATATTTTCCTCAGGATATTTTGTTCAACTTAGAACACAGAAATTTACTCAGAGGCTATATGTTGCAACACCTACCACTTGATTTAATGGCACTGGACAATGTATTTATTTGCTAAATAAAAGTGCAGAAAAACGCAGGACAAATAGAAGAACCAGACAGGACGAGCGCTTACTAACAACTGAGTTTAATGAAACCAAAAACGACAAATCCCGACACAGCGCACCCTTGTGGCACATCATACACACAAAACTGACGTAATTCAACAGCAATCGGGAAGAAATCTGCAATCACATGTGCCGCAAAAAATTGCCGATGATCCGGCGAATGTTAACAGATCGATAACATCAGCACCGAACATTGCGAATCCAAGAAATTTACTGCCTTTTCACTAGACGCTGTCTTCAAGATAGGCGAATTCCTCATTAAGAAGGGCGACGGATGGGGCGCTTACACAAGTTCCATTCTTATTGCACAAAAAGATAAAGTAAGCCTCTGCTACCTCGCGTGTACGTTGCTGAGGGTGCCCAAACAGGACTTCTGCTTTTTACAGCAGAGGCACAACACACCCATGCTTCCTGCAATGGTCAGATAGATGGGAACATGGGTTCCTCTTCAAGGAAGACGAGTGTTCTCGAAGACGGACGTTCAGGCACCTGCCCGTCTGGACTACGTAGGATCCGCCGCCGCAATCAAACGGGATTCGGTAACCAACGTCTTTCGCGCATTTTACGAATTGTTTTCCATGCCTTACCCCGCACACGTGTGCCCGAGTTTCTTTTGGTTGACTTTTCTTGCAATAGCCCCACGCAAAGAGGACAATTTGTTTGGTGCCGAGAACACTACCTTGACATCAAACCTCCCCGCGACCCTCTTTAATCGGTGAGCCACGCGATGGGTGTAAGGTACACCCACCTTCTTCTCATCCCGACGGGCCACTTCACCCTCTCCCTCAGACGGTATTTCGTAAAGAAGCAGACTATAGTTTGCTTCTTTACGAAATACATCACTTCTTTGCTGAGATGACAAATAAACAAGAAACGTATTTTGGTTGATAGAGTTCTCACTAGATGGCGCTAGCAGTCTAGCAAGCAGTAGATTCATTTTATCACTTCAGTACAGAAGTGACATATCTCTAAAAAATTTACACCATCTCCCCGCGAGGGGAACCATGGGGTAGATGCGACGCATCGGGGGTTGCCGTTGCGTTTCCGTTATGTTAGCGATGTCAGCGTGTGGATTGCTGTTGTTGTGTATCCTATTTACGCAGCATGTTCACCCCCGATGCGTCGCATCTACCCCATGGTTCCCCTCGCGGGAAGATGGTGTAAATTTTTAACCGAGCGCAAGCTGCGCGCTAACGCACAGCTGGCACGGCGACGGGAGCGAGCGCAGCCGAGCGCAAGCTGCGCGCTGACCGCGCTGACGCACAGATGGCGCTGCGGTGAGAGCGGCGGAGCGCGCAGCTGCCGCGGCGAGGAGAATGGGGGAGGGATGCGGACTGCGCCGCGACAACGCGGGACAAGGCGAGTTAAAGAGATGCGTTGCATCTAATAAGAAACCCAGGCTGTTCTAAATATTAATATGTATTTGTAAAGCTTTTTGTATTGGTGCACGATGGTTTTTAAGTACGTGGATATCAAAGTAGTAGCTCACACTGGAATGTCGACAAGTGAGTCCCCCTTAATGAAGAGTATAGGGGGAAATGGTTTCGAACAGGTGCGAGAAAATGCTGCTGGCATGCAACGGCAGGCACCGTAACCGCAATTTGTATAGGGGCGCAAACATACGGTGCGCGTGTAACGGTAGAGCTGGTAGCCGGTGGGGCTAGTGTAAAATAGCGCACACCTCGGTAGCCACGCTGAAGGATACAGGATGGCCGTTCCGTTCCGCCTTGCCATAAACCGCAGTCATCCACAAAGCAGCCTCTGCGCGCTGAGGTAGACGGGTGGCAGCCGCCTGCATTCTGATAGCGTTACCGCAGCAGAGGTTGCCTTTGGAACGCTGATAAAATCATCCAGACGTCTTGTTGCATGCTGTATAGAGCTCTGGCATTCTTTTTTAATATAAGGGTCCGTACCGAAAGCTGTAGCGCAACAGGCTACCGCAGATCGCTTCGTATACAGCCGGAGAAATGAGGGGACTGAGGAACTACCGACGTTGCACGAAAACACGCAAAAAAAGAGGTGGTTGACATTAGCTTATTCTTTATATGGCGAACATCTGGTGGCCATTTGAGAGGCCGGTCAAATGTCACCTCTACGAGCTTGTAGTTTGTTACACATGACATTGTGTCAGCTGTACCAGCGCGTGTGTAACGCGTAGGACCACGCTAAGGTAAAGCGATCGCAGCGCACTTTATTGCTAAAGCTTGCAGAGGACGAGGTACCTAAAATGCTGCGATGGAGTCCATCCGCTGCTGCATCCTCACTCGAAGGATACGCGTGTTGCGTCCGGACCTTCATATGCAGATGTAGTCGGCGTACAGGTCGGTTTAGACAGGCTGCGGGACACATTGCTGCAGGCCTATAAATGAACTGTGGATAAGAGAAGTGATTCGTTGCAAAAGAGGAAAACAAAGTGCACTGGGGATTAATGAACTGATAAATAGCACTGAGCTTAGCACCCCGCCCGGCGGGGGAGATTAATGACGGTTATTTCCCACGCGCCGTGTCTAGTACCTACGCATTCCTTCACTAGGAGATCGTGATGAAGAAAAAAAGAGCAATTTGCGGACAACTGCACGCATGCAACACAACAGGCGAGCAACGTTGTGTCGCCCTTGAAAATATTAAGCACGGAAAGATTGCTTAAGGCATCGATGTAATTTGAGTGAAGACCTACGTCCTGTGGTTTTAGGAACCCAAGTTCTTTTCCCTCTCCCGTAGCGTAATAATGCGATGCGGATGTGCACCTGCGCCTAAGCTCTATTCTTCCGGTGTCTTCATTGTCTGCGGTCTTTATGAATTTTCTCCTCAAGTGAGCTCTGAAGCGGCGACGAGATCAGCTCGAGACAAACCTAAAGTCAATCCACGAGCTTATTTTTAGCCAGCGTGACACACGTGGAGTTTATCCGCCCGGAAGAAGGCCGGTCCGCAGCACCTCGTACAACAATCAGCAGAAAAGGCGAAAAAGAAAACGAGCGGCTCGTGGCTCTCTTGATTATACATATTTGCGCGGCGTCGCCGACATCAAGCCCGGCGAAGAGCCGGCGCTGACCACTGGAAAGGCCCCCCCTTTTGCACATGCCGCGCCAAGACGGATGACAGACAGACGAGCAATCGTCGGTTCTCCAGCGAGCTTGAAAAGCCAGCGATCGACCGGTCGTCTCGGCCCGACAAGCGCTCGGTCGCGGCCTGTTCCGCCGGCGTAGAGCGTGTCAGCTGGCGCGAGCCCAACACGGCCTGCGAGCACGTGGTTCGAGGGCTTTTGTGCCGCGGCGCCGCATGTATACAGCCGGCGGTTCCCGCCGATATATGGGCGCGCGATCGGTGTACTACATCCAAGTTTTGCACGGAGGGGCAGGCTGCCTTTTCGCACTTTGTCGTGTACGCCGATTTGCTGCGCTGAATGTCGTGGAAAGTGTAGCGCTTAGAAGTGGTGGCGTGCATTCAAGTGGACGACGGCATTTTTTTTTTAAAGCGCCAGCATCACTAGCTCGTTACTTGGCTCAGTTGGCAAAAAACCCGCCGTCCCTGTATCAGCGTAACCAAACAGCATGGCTGGAAGCCGTTGGCTAAATTTTCATTGGTGGGGGATTCAAAATATTACGCGAGAACGTACGCTTAAACGATCCTGCGGCCTTCATGCTTTACTTTGACTGTTAAAATTTCCCCCAAAATGTGTCTTCGTAGCCATGCAGCTCCGCAAAGCAGTGAAGCCAACTTGGAAAAATCTTGGTGTATTGTTTTTCTAAAGCTGGCTTTCCGCCTGGAGACCTGCAGTAAAGCATACAAGGAAAAAGTGGGTTTTCGCTTTTTTAGCGGCATCACTAACACAGTAAAACTAAAGTGACTACCGTAATTGGGCGGCGTAGCTTAGCTAGAAGTTGATAATCACACATTCTCACATCACAAGATAAATCTCAGGTGCCCCTGTAGTTTTTAATTCGCAAGTTCTCATTAAAATGACGCGAGGAGTTAAAATGTGCGAAGCCTAACATGCGCCAGGTAACGCAGCATTTGGGATTGTCAGGATCACCCGACAGTTAAGAATTTGCTGCGCGTGTATCAGTGACTACTTGTCAGTGCTCAATATCGCATCTACTCAAATAAGCTGACGCAGCAATCGATTCCCGTAGCAACAGTCGCGGCGCACAGAGACTATCGCTCGCGTCGGTTTCTTCGTCGGTATTCGGGTTTAAAATCAGCGACTCTCAATCTTCATAAATACCCGTCACACCGTGTTGTTTTCGCCATCTAGAACTGCAACCTTTTCGCGCATAGTTTATGCGCCATCTATACACTGCTGGCAGTGACAGCTCAGCGGGAATTCATACGTTCTGCTAGGAAGTCAATTCGTGCGAATGCAAGTTTCACCTTTGGTACCGAACAGCTTGTTAAACAATGCGAAAAAGGTATCTGTGCAGCGATGGTGCCTGCAATCTTGACAAAGCCTACAAACGAAAGTCCCGTAACCCTTGCATAGGCCACAAAGAGTGCCTTGCAGGGGCTGCTCTGTCGGATGTTCAAAACGTTGAAAGCTGAGCGACATCGTCTTCCGCAGAAGCGTGTCCTTCTCCTCGCAGCGTGCTTTTGGACATTTTTCTAGATATTTGTAATTGAGTTTTTGTATTATATTTGTTCGCTCACATTTTACGGAACGTAACATCTACAATCTTGCAAATAGAAACGTAATTGTCTAGATAATTATGCTAAAACACCCTTTTCATCGAATCTCTTGTTTGCTGAACTTTATAAAATCACGTATATCAATTTTCATAGGAGGTCCCAAGGTAGTGTCTGACTTTGGGACCTCCTTCTGTACATGCTAACCAAGTACTCAACCTTTACAATAAAATCGTTTGACTGTGACTGTCCTCCGTCCCTCGAACGTTCAGAAGTAATATTTGTTCGTGCACAACGCCTGAGGTACCAGAAGTTTTTAGTTATATCTTCCTTTTCTTATGTGATGACGCTGGTAGTGACCAGACGTCTCCAAAGTACCGCGACGTCGTTGATTGTGGGGTTTAACGCGCCGACGCAACGCAGGTGATGAGGCGCGCCGTAGTAGAGGACTGAGGATTAGTTTTGACCACCTGGGGGAACATGCGTCGAAACTTGTCCGTCCGTCCGTACATACGTACAGGTGTGGATAAAGTAGTCGCGAAGTCGCTCGTACTCCACTTTATCCTACTCGTGCTGACGACGCGACTGCGTCTCGAACACACATTAGCCTTCTGACGTTTTATGCCCGCTGCGAAAGTTTTCTGCCCGTGCCGCCTGCGCCACTTGTTTTCTCCCTATTGTTGAGGAAGATTTTGTCGCAGTCATTACATTGTGTTTCAACCACTTCTTCTTTCGGCAGGTAATTTTGTTCTTCGTAATTTTCTTCCTCGCAAGTTTGTTCTTTTGCAATTTTGTTCTTTTTTTTTGTAATTTTTTTGCAACCGTAATTTCGTTCTTCAGGCGGCCGTTCACTGACACTCGACTCGAGGCATTTTATGACCGAGATAACCCATCGTAAGCAACGCTCTCCGGTGCCGCTTCTCTACAGCTTGAGGCTGATTACTCGCCACAGAGATATTCCGTTGCAGATTGGTACAAGCCCGGCACTAACAGTGCGATGCACACCGTGAGTTAAACATATTGAAATGCGGCGCTCCGCTTTTCAACTATCGACCCTCCCTGTATATATCCGCCCTGTCTACAAGAAACACGTGGCACCATCACCCTAGATCGCTAACACCATACCAAGCGCATACTGCTACTTACAAGTTTTCATTTTTTCCGGCGTACCGTGGCTGAGTGGAATTACATTACTGAGCCCTACTCGTTAGATACTGTATAGCCCCGTTTTTTGTTATTGTTGTTGTTGTTTGTGTCTTGGATTGACGATATGCAATGTCCGCCGTTTCATTTTTTGTCCATTTTGCTTGCTCTTTTTGTAATATTTTGATATTCAAGTGCTCGTCCCGCCGGGACCACAACTGTGGTTGGCAGTATGTATTAAATAAATACTAAATAAAATAATAATCAATAACCTAAAGGACACCAAACCACCTTTTTTTACGAAAAGAATGCTTAAATTGAACAAAGAGAACATTCCAGGGTAAAAAAAATTCAAGGGTGTTAAAAAAACTGTGGTTGATTCCCGTCATAGGAATCGGTAAAACACGAAAGGGAAATGTGCAGCGAAATCTGCAGCTGAGTATGATTAACGGGTCGGCGTCTATCTTGTAGGTGTGCTTGGTGAGCGACGTCCTCCTGGCGCGTCTCTTCCGCAAAGGTGTACTGGCGTCATTTCCGTGACGGATATGGCGTCAGTGAAATCTTGGTGTATCCCGGCATAAAACACCATCGTGTTAAAATATAAAACCCGAAAACGAACCACCCTAAGTATAACATACGCTTTGGTTATAAAGGTTGCCTCCCCGCAAGAAGACGCTATGTGCAGGGGTACACCCTTTACAGGCCGCTTGCTTCGTTCTACTGGCGTCATTTCCGTGACGGATGTGACGTCAGTGAAATCTGTGTGTGTCCCGGAATAAAACACTTTCGTGTTAAAAAAAGCAACATTGCTGTGTTTGGAAAGCAAGCCGTCCTCGCAAAAAACACGCAATTCTATCCCTAGGCTATGGAGGCTTGCTTTTGTTTCTTTTTGTTCCATGAAATTTAATTCAAATTCTTTTTTTTCGAAATAGTTCTTTTTTTTTTTCGAAATGAGTCAAATCCAGAAACCGGGACTACATCAGATGAAACTGTATACTGACAAGAAAAACTGGGCAACTTTCTGAGCTTGCGATCATATAGATGAGATAACGCCTGGCCAACGAGTACGCAGACCGTATTTCGTATCGAAAATGAGCAAATCCTATTTTTCCAATAGAACTGTGCTTTTGGTGTGACGTCATATAACCGACAAGGGAACACCCTTGTGAGTTCTCACCTGACAGCTCGGAATGACAGGCGGGAGTAATTATTAAATTTTCATTAATGCAATTTTTATAATGTCCGTAAATTTCCCCTAGCTGAAATGTAAAACATACCACCCAATAGCTTGTGTCTTCTTTTCCTGTCCTGTTTCTTCTTTTCCTTGTCCCGTCCGAATGCGTAGTTTTAAGTATGAACAAAGTTTCGCTTTTTTCTCGAATTCTGTTTAGGTGACCTTGACTCATTTAAAAAAGAGCTCTTCATACAATTATATGAATAACTGTTCACAATATATACACGAACGAGTTACAGATCACAGCGCTTAAAGACAACGCGAAACTGTCAATTTGGAATTCGCGATTTTGTTCTCCTCACGGTGTTTATTGCCCTACAGAGGGAATGTAGAAAATGACATTCGCAGAAAATTTACACAAATATTCACAGACATGGCTGGATTGAAATCAAGAAAAGTGAAGCTAAAGTAGCATAAGGCTAAATTATATACATTTGGCATTGAACAGAAACCGAACGACTGAGTTCTTTTAGCAGCTGTACTAAAGAATAAAAGCAGTGCTCCAAGCGAAGCACTAGCTGGCGATGAATGCGTGCAGGAAGTTCCATTTTGTAGCGTAAGCTACACTGGCCGAGGTTGAGCGGTTTCGCGTGTGCCGTGAAGGGCCGTTCTGCGCAAGCGCGAGAAGCATCGGATTGGTTTGGATCGGATCGGATTGGTTTGGCTTGTATTGGATTGGATTGGATTGACTTGGATTGCATTTGATTTGGATTGGATTGGATTGGATGAAATTGGATTGTGTTGGATTGAAATCCAATCCCATGGGAGTACGGGTGCTGAACCTTAGCTCACGCTACGTATATCCTGGCATAGCCGAGCTAAGTCACTGCTAATTTTTTCAACCTATCTGAGAACAGAATGCCGCTCTCCACAAAGCCTTCCCTGGAGCACGTCTACTCCACGCCAGCGCGCACCACCGTAGTCATACGTCGCGGTTGCAGATTGTTCGTGACTCCCAAGTCGAGAAGACGCTGACGCTTCTTTCGCGCGGGTCTTGGCACACTGGCGGGGCATGAAAAAGTTGAGGGATGCCAATTACAGGCACCGTTTGCGCCTCGAAGAACCTTGAGAAAGTGTCGAAGAAATATAAACGGACAGAGTTGGACGCGCGTCGCGGGGGAGACAGCACCAGAGTTTAAAGGCGTCGATTGCACCAACAGACACAGGAAGTATATGGTGTTTGAATTCCTTGATACCTTATCGATTTGCTCGGCAACAATTATCGATAGGTCATCAGAAAGGTAGTTTCAACGTGTATTTTCGCAAAGGTAGTAGGTTAGTGAGCCAGATAAATAAAAGCGTAAAGGAATCTTGCGTGCTTAAGTCGACTCGGTTTGAATTTACATTAATAACAGCGTGGATGACTGACTGATGGCGAATGCCCACATCTCACGTAACACACGCACGCACGCGCACGCACGCACACACGCACGCACGCACGCACGCACGCAC
Source organism: Haemaphysalis longicornis (assembly GCF_048455015.1). NCBI lineage: Eukaryota > Metazoa > Arthropoda > Arachnida > Ixodida > Ixodidae > Haemaphysalis > Haemaphysalis longicornis. The sequence goes on from NW_027526422.1 coordinate 189,007,448, forward strand.
GCACATGCACACGCACACGCACACGCACGCACGCACGCGCGTGTACCTACATATATACATATACATATATACGTATATATACGTGTACGGATACATATACGTGTACCATCCTTGTGCGTATGCTTGCGTGTGGGGGGCGGGGCAGTGTAGATATTGCTGCGAACCATGCATTGGGTTTGTTTGTTTAAGTTTTTGCTTTTACCGCCCTGCTGCGCCGGGCTGTGTTATCTGTGTCCCTAATGATGCGCGTGTTGCATTGTTTCTATCTTGGGCCACACGGGTTATCTCATTTGATAGGGAGAATGCGTCGCTTTAACGTCACTAACCTAGAATAGTCTTCTTTGATCTACAGTGTTCTCGACGCCGCGCCATTCGATTCACCGACGCTCGCCTGCGCACTCCACTTTGTTAACTGCTGCTTCGCCGCCTGTGTATTCTTTGAGTTGTTAGTGTGGTCGAGCTCGCTCCAATAAACTTGTATTTCCTTCAAGACAACTGCGTCGTCGTTGGCTGCGTGACGATATAGATGTTGGACCGGAGAACGAATTTACGAAAACGTGAAAGCGCTACGTTCTGCAAAAGGTCTTTTTTAGCGTCTAGCACATCATCAATGAGTTTCGGTAACAACAACTAAAAATTAACCCCCGTGTCCCCGCCAACCTGGAGACGATTACAGATGACGTGCCACAACAGACTACCATGCAGACGTCAAGACTGGTGGTATGCAAAATCACGAAGTTAGTTTCGAGCTACACGCATTACGACACAGCCGGTACTGTTGTGCTGCCCACATGAACGCAGGAGGATTGAGGCCAATGGAGCGTACTGTTTAGCTGCGGATATACATGGCCGAAGGAATTACATAGAATTAAGTACAGGGCTGGCAGTCTGGGCGGAGGAAGGAAGAGATAGTGATATGATAAGTGAAACTATTAATTTTGGATAACATCAGCAGTAAAATGTCACAATTAAGTTTTTATTTTAGCAGAGTCAATATGACACACGCTCACAAAATTCAAGTAGGTAGTGCCATAGCGTGATGGTACTTCCATTAAAAAAATGCTGGACAGGCAAGAGTTTAAAAATAAATCGACCGCGAAGCCTATAAAGCTCTCACTTCCACTGGGTCAACGCCCTGCATATGGGTGCGCTTGCATGCAGAATAAACGCAGACCACAAAGCGAACTAACGTTGTTCCCCTACAACGAGCGATGCTCGCATAGCCGTGACCCTTGCATCCCCCTTCGTTCTTGTCTTTGGCATTTACGCCTGCGTCTGCCTTATCTTCGCCGCGCAACTCGCCGCAAATATACTCTCGTGCACCGTGCACACATTGCGCCCTGTATCTGCGGCGTTGCGTGGTTTGGGAGTTGCGCCCCGTGTGTTTGGGAACAGGTTTACGGCGCTGAATGTCGTCCGCGAATACACCGGAGCACGAACTCCCGCAGGAACGCTACACGGATCATATCGTGTGGCGGTCGTAAAAGATGCGACCCGTGAAGAACCCTTCACACCTCCCTCGAAGAACATTGGGCTGCTCGCCAGAGCCCGTAGTTGGGAATGGGCGCGTTGTTGTTTTTGTTTCCCTCTCTGGACTGCGAGAAATAGAGAAATGAGGAGGAACAAGCACGGGGCAGTTTTCCCACAGCCCCCGTCTACATTTATGCCTGCGTGGTGCGCGTGTCGGTGGGCGAGTTCGCGGATTCTTATACAGGAACACCCTAACGACGGGTGGGTGGCGATTTGGTGTATGCATGTTGGTTGTTTCTTGTTGAAAACATAGGGGAAAAGCGAAAGCGACGAGGTGGAAGAGATGGAAGTCAGGAAACTTCCATTCCCCTGTCTTTCCGCATTGTTGTGTGTATGCCTTTTCATTACAAAACGAAAAACAAAAAGAGATATGGTCGCCTGTGTTCGGGGCTGATTTGCTCCCGCCCAGTTTTCCTTTCTCTGACAGAGCAGGACAGCTGCGCGCAAAGGCCAGAAAGGCCAATTCTTTTAGGTGCGGAGTACCTAGGACCGTACAATGCCCGTACCCGTCTGTGCGCATAGCATTTACAATCGCAAAAAAAATCGCACAGGCACCGGCAGAATTCCAGCCTGTGTCTGGTAGACCAGACAGAGTTGGTGTCAGTCGTCTTCCCCATCGGGCTACGACCATGAGTCAGCACCCGAAAGTCAAACGGTTTCCTCCCTCGCCTGTAACGGTGCGGACTACCTTAGGACCTCGCGATGTCTGTCCGCGTCCATCCGAGCGCCCACCGCCATGGAGTGAAAATCAAGCGAAATTCGATTTGAGCCGTGAGTTGCAGTTTCATTTGGGGAATAATCAAGGTGCAACTCACGGCTCAAATCCAATGACTGTCGGGGCGCAAATCGGATGTCACTCGGGGCGCAACTTGGATGTCGTTTCGAGACCCCGCACCCTCGCCATCATCCACGGAGTGGAGATGCTGCCATTTTTATTTAACTTTTTAAGTACTTTTTGAAAATGTAAAAAAATTCCATAGACACTATTTCCCGCATCAATATCCCCTTCGGCCGGCACGATGGGCTCCCGTTTCCCGGAAGGACCCCCAGCACATTCATAGCCAGTAACCAGTGAAACAGAATTCTTTATTAGTAAAAGTAATGCCGCCCCATCGATATTCCGCGCTCCCAGTAGCTCCCTAAAACTTTCTTCTTCGTTTCTGTATTCAAACGTGCGTTAAAGTCGGGAGCCCGGCGCCCCTCTCTACTATACTCGGTTACAACTTAAAAACGGCAACGGAAGTAGCCGCTGTACCTCATTACCGCAGCCGGGTGTTATTCCGCGCGGCGCAGGTAGTTCGTTACTGAGAACATTTTGAACATGCCATGAGCTGTTTCTCTGATTTCGTGAACTTAATAGGCTTTTAAACTACTGTAGCAACGACAAATAAACTACGTTAGAAAAGGCAGGCGATATCACGCATTCATAGTAATCTCCTTTCAAAACGCGCGCGTCCGTGGACATCCGGGTCCGTCGCTTAGGCGAAGTGATACCGTACATGAGCTATTGCCGTTCTTAACTTGTTTCCAAGTGTACATTCCCACCGACCCTTACACGCGCGAAGGCCAAATTTCGAACATCGGTTGTTAACACGTGCATAGGATCAAACTTGCTTTAATGCGGCGTCTCTCCGATGGCCAGTGCGACGGAGTATTTATCCCCGGTAAAGAGAGAACCGCAGAGAAAATTCTCGCAATAGAAATAGCGACGGGGGGGCATGTAATCCCCGTACCAAGTGCGGGGTCACGTTGGCGGCCACGGAGCGGCGACGCATGGGCAGCGGCACGAGGCAAAAGCGGGCATGTGCGCGTTCGTACTGACCCTCCGTGCTGACCTCGACACGACCTGCAGCATCGAGAAGGCGGCCTAATGAACGGCCAGCCTTCGGAAGCGCGTCGGTTCGTTATGGCGCGTTCTCGCGTGACGCCATTGGCGCGCGTTCGCGGCACCGCGGGCAGATACGGCGCACGGAACCACAGCAGTTGGCATGCCGGGCACGGATCCCACTTCGACCCGCACGTCGTCAACACGGCGCTGCCTCCTCGGAACGGAGGAGGGCGCAAGGGTTCGACACGCTTGCTTGCGAAGCCCCGCTCACCGCTGTCACCACCGTAACGGAGACGGACTAACGTGATCACGTCGTTAAACGAACACAAATAAAAATGGTTCGACAGTGGACGCCTCCTGGTGGACTGGATTTCACGGTGAGGGACAAAGCTTTCCGGACCAGTGAAATCGCAAATGAGAGGTAAACTTTCGCGTCCACAGGCCTGAGTTTGCGGGGAAGGCGTACTCCGTTATCCTTTCGACTGGACTCGCACCGGGCCGGATTGAGTAGCGCTTGTTCTACGTGCTTCCGCGCAACTCCGCACCCAAGGCGGCACTGTGTGAAGGAAGCCTGTTGTGAGGGAAGGAAGGCTGCGGCCACCTTTTTCACCTGGTCGAGTTAAGCGCCCATTTGGGAGGCGGGCGGTGGTGCGCCCACGTTAGCGTTGTGCAGCGTCAGAACGACAGTTTGGACAGGCTCGCAGAAGGAGGCATCCTCCGCCGGTCTTCCTTGGCGCGACGGTATCCTTTTTTTTTTTTACGCCTCCCCAGACTAAAACTTTTTTTTTTATTTTTCTTAGCAGCTGGTAGTGTTCATATAAATAAACTCGTTGTTACGTTGTTTTCTCTGCTCAGGTGTGTTTAAAAATGTGCTGTCAATGCTACTACTGTCATGTTGTGTTGCGTAGAAGTTTTTCTTTGCTATTGTATGATTGTTATTTTTTCCTTAAATGCGGTCCGTGTAACTGGCTTGTAATGGCTTCTTGGGCCCCGTCAAGCTGTGTACAACAGCTTTAGCCCAGGAATCCTTCTCCGGAACCACTGGAAAAATTACGAATTGATTTGAAGTGAGTCCAAAAAGAAAGTTTGGAAGATATAGTTTTGCTTCGTGATTTCTTTCGCTCAATTTCTTTTCATTCTGAAACGCATTTGTGTTCCAGCTCCCGGCAAAGGGAAGCCAGTGCGCTTATTTATTTATTTATTTATTTATTTATTTATTTATTTATTTATTTATGTGAATTGCTCAACAACGGCGCAAGGGCCTTCTCGGGTGAAGCTCTGGGTAAATTAATATAAGGCATACAGGAGACAACGTATAAGAAGGAAAATAAACGAAAAATGGGTAGAAATAACTGTATATATATGTATATCTATATATGTGCGTGTGTGTGTGTTTGTGTGTTTGTGTGTGTGTGTGTGTGTGTGTGTGTGTGTGTGTGAGTGTGTGTGAGTGTGTGTGTGTGTGTTGTGTGTTGTGCGTGCGTACGTGCGTGCGTGTGTGCGTGTGCGTGTGCATGTGCGTGTGCGTGCGTGCGTGCGTGCGTGCGTGCGCGCGCGCGCGCGCGCGAATCAGCGCAAACAAGCATTAAGAAAGCTGGTGCTTGGGCGCAGAAACATAAGAACGGAGGGAGAGGTGCTTGAGCGACCTCAATACATGTTCATTCAAAATGTCAAATTTTTCAACAAGCGTTTAAAAAGCCCCATGTCATTGCAAAAAATGTCAATAAGCAGCAGGGAACAATAAATGGGAGAATTTATTTCTGTACGAGAATAACAGGTGTCAACAGTGCCTGTCGCCAGCTTTTCTGTGTGGATAAACGTTCCATACCACTGTAGCATGAAACGCGCTCGCTGTAAACCCGATACAAGATCGCTTCTGGCACATAGTGTGCCATTTGCTTAAGTTTTTTTCTGAAAGTGAGCTCTGTCTAGGCGTACGCGTAGAAATTCAATCGTGGAATGTGGAATGTACGAGCGTAATTGCTGCTAGCGCGTTCGCCACAAAACACTTGAGGAAGACCGAATGGACGTGGTCGTTGGTTGGCTTGTATCTTCTTTGATAATTTTAGAAGCGTGCCCTTAGATAACTTGTCTCTTTTACAGACAGATTACAATGCATACCAACACGTATACGTCGCTTTTCATCCTTCAGCTGGCGCGTTGCCGGGTGCCTCATAAGCGTATAATTTGCCAAATCCGCAAGTCATTACCACTGTTTATTTTTTTAAAGCTACAGCTGCCAATATATGATTGTAGGGCACGTTACCTCGGCATGCGTGCGTCCCCGTGTGTTCGACTGCCAGCTTCACGGCGCATGTGCAGCTGAGGACTGGTTTCATATTGAAAAAATGGCAGCATCTCCACTCCGTGGATGATGGCGAGGGTGCGGAGTACGGGGTCTCGAAATGACATCCAAGTTGCGCCCCGAGTGACATCCGATTTGCACCCCGACAGTCATTGGATTTGAGCCGTGAGTTGCACTTTGATTATTCCCTCAATGAAACTGCAAATGACGGCTCAAATCGAATTTTGCTCAGTTGATTTTCGCTTGATGGTGGTGTGCGCACGCATGGATGCGGACGGACATTGGGAGGTCGAGGTCCTCAGGTACTCTGAACCGTTAAAGGCGATGGAGTAAGCCGTTTGGCTCTCGGGTACTAACTCAAGGTGCCCAGTGGGTAAGACGACCGTCACTAACTCTGTCTGGTCTACCAGGCACAGGCTCGAATCCTGCCGGTGCCTGTGTGATTTTTTGCGATTGTAAATGCTATGCGCACGGACGCGGACGGACATTGTGCGGTCCTAAGGTGCTCCTCACCTGAAATTTCGCAATGGTTGAACGCGGTAAATCCAAGCTTGCCGAGCGCAGTGAACGCGCACGGAGCTGCACCGCAAGAGAAACTTACGCGCTTGCCGGCGCAACCAGCGCGAAGCGCTGCTAATTTGGGCGCTGCAGCTGCGCAGTCGCACAAGGCGCTGGTTCACGTAGGCTGAGCTTGAAGGTCAATTTGCCGTTACGAGGCGTTTTCTAGGTTTGTACCTGGAATAAAAGAGCTTTCGCTCTAAAATTCCTCTCCAAGTTCCGAAGTTCTCCGCATCAAATACAAGCCCCTCTAATCGAGAAGGAAGAGTTGCGTACTTAACGGAACGCTTACGAAGCGAGAATACCCGATTATGTGGCCAATACAAGAGCAGCCTCCTCCAACATTAAGATACAAGACGTGTAATACGTCCATGGTGTAACTACAGCGCGAATGAGCAGACACAAAATGAAGATAAAGAAGATAAACGAGCGCTGACTCTCAACTGAAAGTTTACGCAACAATAAGTGCAATAACTCATCACTTGCGTGCGTCGCTCCTGATTGTAAGCAGCAATTGCACTATATGTTCATTACACATTGCAGACGCAATGACTCCGGTACAATGCACTCGCATGCCGCGATTTCCCGCTGCTGCAAAAGGGTCCCAATCCATTTGCCTTTCCCTTCACTTTTAACGCACAGCATTACGTGGCTCAGTCTCTGCAAACCCCACCATCATGTGAAACCCGTGGCTAGAAAACGGCGCCTACATTCCCATTGGCTGCGACCCGTCATGGGGCTCCGTTGGGCGATGCCTCGCAGATGATTCACTAGATGGCGATAGCTGGCCTAAGGCGAGTTTAATGGTGAGCTTTGTGGGGGGGAGGATGCAGAAAATGATGGGGTATGCGTAGTGTGCGGAAAAGAAACAGCAACTATGCGCACATAGTGTTAGAATGTGAGTGTATCCATCCAAATCTTCAAGAGGGAAATATTCGGCTTCCTGAAAGTCTAGGATTTAAGCGTAGAACAGAGGAAGCTAACTTCAATTCTGTTAACGACGGCTGTTAACGGCTGTTAGCGGTTGTTAACGACAAGGACGAAAAGCAGAAATGGAAATAATGCCTAGAACAGCTAGCGCCTGCAACAGGAAAAAAAAAGCATTTTGTGCCTGCCCTCAGAGCAGTGCTAATATTAAACGAAAAGTATAAAAATAAATATATTAGTTTTTTTCTTTGTAAGATGACACGTCATCAACCTGTTTGAACGGGGATACCACTAGCAATCAATCATTCAATAAATCAAACAAGCAACCATATAACTAATTATTTTTTTCATTGAATAAATAATAATTAATTAATCAATTAATCGAGTGCTATCGGTCACATGTACACCATCAGGGAAGACAGCAAAGCGAGGCCGGAGGCGCCAATTTGCTGCCGTCGAAGTGGGATACGACCACAAAGCAGCGAAACGCGTGAAGCGACCTGCTGATTGTTGATGAACGGCTACAACGAGGCAGAGAGAAGCTGTCAAGTTGCCTACAAGCGGACTAGCGGCGAACACTGTTGTATTGTCATTAAAGGGGCCCTGAAAGGCGTTTTGAGCACACTAAATGAAGTAGCGCAATCGTTAGATTGGGTCGTCAACGTCATCTGTGCCAAGTATTACTCTTTTACGCGCAGCGGGAAGCTTTTGTTGCAAAGTTTGTCGCTTTTTTTCTCACCCTTCCCTTCGTGTTTTTGGACGCCGCCATCTTCACATGTCTACATCATCGATTCCCAGATGTTCGTCATGAGCTAGACATCCTGCTATTGGGCGACGTTTTCACGCACTTCCGGCGAAGAGAGGAGTCGTCTGCTCAGCGTCGGCTCGCCGGCTGATCTGCCAGCGGAGTGCCGGAGTGCTTGGACATTTTACGACAAACGAAACAAGTGTAAACAAAGGCTTAACCGTTTGTATTGAATGCAACACGGCCATAATACGACATGGATATTCTCTTATTTGAGTACGTTCCATAAAGAAAGCGTTGAAGCCCCGTGGCACTTCTTTCGTGCAATCGCAGAGAACGCCCTGAGCCAAATGCCCGGGTTTGACGCATACATTTTATTCAACTTCAAAACAATCCAGAGATGCGTTTCGAACGAACACAACGCCACAACATGCGCTGCAAGTCTGAACCGCGATTGACAGACGATGGGTTTCCTCCTCCTGCCCGTCGTAAATTCGGCACTCCCCTCGCGCGCGGTTTGCCGGGACGAACAGCAAGTCACTCTGGCGCACAAGCCGAGATGGCTTTTAGCCACGCACACTGCACATACCCCATGCGAGGTTGAGTCGTGCGTCGCCCGAGAAAGATAATCCAGACCATGGGAAGCACCATCCACCCGCAGAAGCACAACGTCGCATTTCATCACGAAACAAAGGCGTCCACAACACACACACCATCGCCTCCTGTAATATCAAACGCATCTCGCACTTCCCAATGGGAGTGAGTGGTACGCCTGCAGTGCCCACATGTCCCGAGGTGGGACCCCGAGCTGAACCGGGATCACGCAACCGTAACTGACTTCTGGAGCGGTTTGTGCCTTGTTGCCAAGGCAACCGATGTTTGAGATTGTCAAAGCCTCGGAAATGGCGCTCGCTCCAGCGCTAGAAAGCTCAGAGCCGCGCCGGAGCATGTTTTGCCAACGTTGCCGCTCTCCACCACGCGTCGCCCCAAGCTGAACTGGCCACATGATTGAAGCGTTTTGTGCACGGGTTCTGTATCGGTTTAAAATGTCTTCTTCACATGCCGCCGGCAGGAATTACCACCGCCGCAAAATAAGACCCGGCACCAGCGGGGCCACATCTGATACGGTTTTTTTTGGATAAACAGTGCGCGGTGCATGAAAGGGACCGAGCGCACGATCCTCCCCGAGCGGCTGCGAGTTCGCCGCCGATAAAAAGTCGCGTGCCGCCGATAGCAACTCCAGCAACGTACAGCGCGAAAGGTCATGGCCAGGCCGCCGCACAAATGCAGCCAGATTTTTCGTTCGCTTTTCCAGCCTTGAGCGGAGTGCGGGATTCATGGTGTCAACAAAGCTTGCCCGTAGCAGACGGCAGTCTAGGAGCGCCATAGCGGAAGTACGTCATCGCTGAGGAGCGCAGCATCATGGGAGGGAAGGCTGCGCGCCGTCAACAGCGAAAGGAGGAGGAAACGCGGCGCGACGATAATGCGCGGTTTTTGATTTACGATTTCTCAGCTGATACTCATCGCTTTAACAAAATTCTTGCGGGAGGAGATTGCTAATACATTGCTTTATTTGGTTACATGTACATCCATGCATCGGCGGAAGGTATTTCAGGACCCCTTTAAGGCGGCAGGGCGACCAGGAGCCATGAGAGCGTGAGGCAGCGAAAAGGCGGCCACGGAGGCTGCGAGACGCAGCATCAACCTCAGCAACAACTATTCCTTACAGTAAACTTGGTGAGATAATTCAGCGACACACTCATCGACGAAACGCGCTCTTGCATTTGCACATCATATGAATTCCACATGTGCCCCTACAATTATTTTATGACTGATCAGTCGACAGCAGCGGCTTTTGACAGCGCTGACACCGTACAGCGTTCACGCCGCCTTTCCGACACGACAGCGGTTGCAACAGGCACCCGACAGGTTACGCCATCTAATCTTTCCGCGGCGTGTACCGGTGCGATTCGCATTGCGCTCGTACCCGGCCACTTTAACCTGCCTTGGCTCCGATGCGTCGCTTTCTTTGCATCGCTGCGGTCTGATTTGAAGGCGGTGTATTCCGCAGACGACGCAATAGGCATGCCCTGTTGCACGCACGGATTCCCTTTCCCCTCGTTCTTCTTTACGCGATCAGAGAGCCTCGCTTTGGAAATCGAGCTGCCAGGTGCCTTTGTTTCATCCAACCAACCAGCTGCGTTGTTTCCCACGCACTACCACAACAGGCATCCCGCAGACGAGCTTAATTAAAAAGGTCGATTCCGCTGGGCGATGTCGTTGTGCCGTTTTGATGCCTTTGTCGGTACGCGGGGCGAGAGAAGACGCCGCTTGATACGTCCCGCGCAAGTGTAAATGGGTTTTCGCCCCCGCATAAACTGTATCTGGGACGAGCGCTGCCCTTCGTGTCTGACGTAATTGTCGCACTGCTGCTGCGCGGCGGTGTTTACCGCGTCCTGGCGAGTTCGTTTAAAATAGCGCGGAATTCAGCGGCAGCTAGCGTTGTCTCTGAATATTACGTCGTCCAAGCAATGGAAGGGGCCGTTGTCCTGCTAAAAATAGTAAAACAAGCACACGGTTGGATTGAAAATCGGATTCCGGTTTAAAGCTTCTTTTCTGTTTCCCTTTTGTTTGGGCATCCGATACTTTGCGATGCCCAGTCAGAGTGTGAAAGGGAGACTTTTTCGGTGTTTACATCGGTAAGCCATCTTTGGCGACAGCCTTTCCACGGTGTCCTTCCAATGTACACTTCACATTTTTATAAAGGTCATGTGAGATGCGTAACTGAGGCCGTGACGTCTAAAATTGTCTGCTAGCGAAATGCGATGACTATTATCAGTTGTATGTGTATAGTTCCGTTCAGCTGACGTTCCGGGTATAGGCTTATTGCAAGTGCAGCCTTTTAAAGCGAAAGCGTTTTTAGTGGTGCCGGGTAGGATCTGGTGGGATCTCTGATAGGATCTGGTAGGATCTCTGGTAGGATCTCTGGTAGGATCTCTGGTAGGATCTCTCCTAGGATCTCTGGTAGGATCTGGTAGGATCTCTGGTAGGATCTGGTGGGATCTCTGGTAGGATCTGGTAGGATCTCTGGTAGGATGTCTGGTAGGATCTGGTAGGATCTCTGGTAGGATCTGGTAGGATGTCTGGTAGGATCTCTGGTAGGATCTGGTAGGATCTCTGGTAGGATCTGGTAGGATCTCTGGACACGCGGCGCGTGTGGGAAACCGGGCTTCTCTTGGGTCAAAACCGTTTCTTGAACATCACGAATAAGGAACGGTTCCAAATAAGACAATACGCGCACCGATCGTATGCCTTTATCATATAAACTGCGTGTCGGAATACATTTAGATCGTTAATTGCTGCGTTTACTCAGTGCAAGAAAATTGCCGCGTGGGTTCCTTCTTCGTTTGCGATTTTGGTCTTTGAAGGTTGTACGATCGATTTGACGCATTTTCAGCGAACGTTTGATGCACTGTAAGCGAAGGTTTGGGCACACTTTTGACGCTGTTTTGATGTGGGAAAGCTTTCACGTTTCTCTCAACAGACTTTAGGAATGGATGGCAATTTTTTTTTAATGTTGGGAAGTCTTCAAAACTGACGAGCCTTTTACACAAACTAGTGCGTACGCTGCTCTACACTTTTATAATTGTAAAATTCAACTACGTTCATGCGCTCATCTGCTAATTGTTTTATTTAATCAATCACTTCGCGAAAAGAACAACACAATTGCTACAACATTGCCAAGCCTGACAACCAGAACTTACCTTGTTTCTGGAGAACTCCATCACGTCAAAAATCCTGCTTTTACCCAATCTGTTTCCCAATTGGCGTCCACCCCTTGGAAGCCAGGTTTCCCATTGCTCCTCGAGATCGCGCTGTCGGCAGCGGTGACGGCTTCATTTATGTGCGCGCCCTGCTTGGCCACTTCCGGCACGGTCCAGACACCAATAAGTGAGTTTGTGCCTGCCGCCCTCCAATCATTTGCCCATGGGCTCGCTTGTGCGTTTACTTCCCACTTCTGCTGTGTCCAGACGACAGAAAACGAAGCAGATACGGCCGGTGTCTCCCCTGGTTAACTCGTATTCGACATCTCGCTCTAACTCATCTGCGTCCACATGTCGCGAACAGCTTCAACATTGTAGTCGCTCCCTGTGCGGTTTGATCTCGACTCAAGAAAACCCAAGGCGACAAAAACTACCACAATATTTAAAAGGGCCATGTTTTTTTTTAGTTTGTAAGAATTAGCCGTTGGTAACTCACTGACCTTCAATACACCCTGAAAGACGTTTTTTAGGGACGAAGCTCCTTAGTGGCTTAGGCTGATGGCGTTTCCTGTCGTCGTCGTAATTGTCGTTTCATGTAGTTACAATACTAAAACACCGTGAAACTTTCTTACGCCTCGCGCTAGAACGCAACGCGTACTAAAAAAAACACCGGGACACTCGTTTACGCCTCGCGGTGGACCGTTTCGGAACGCGTACTAAATAAGTACACCCAGACTCTGGTTTACGCCTCACACTAGAGAGCTTCGTGCTACAAAGAGACATTTGCAGCAAATCTGTATACCTGCACCCCAAAACAGTTCCATCTCCGTGGGCAAAAACGCCAAGGCGCCAAGAATACGCTTATACACTGCATGCTTCGCCCCTCCCCAGGTTTCACGTTAGTGGAGATGGCCCGGGATTTTTTACCGAAAAAACTCAGGAAATAGTAAAAAACTTTCCAAATTTTCGCGTGCACTGACGTAATATCGACGAGTGACGTAATGAGGGTCAGTACTAAAGACATAGTTATCGGTGTACTAGCTAACTGCACGTTCGCATTCAAGTGATGAGACCAAACAGAACCAGAGGCCTAATTACAATCGCGCTGTCATGTTTCTTCGCGTTGCTTTAGGCCGGTGGCCGTCAATCGGATCAGCATGGCGCTATGACGTCATAGAGATATCGCCGCTAAGTGGGTGGGAGCCGTGATTGCTGCATATGTTTTCTTAATTATCGTTATTATTTGTTCGAAGTTCGCGATAAAATTGGTTTCGCTCTTAGTGGGACAAAGCAGCCTTCTAATGAACCAAACTTGTACTTTCTTCTCGTGGGCCCTTTATGCACGTTTTGCGAGTTGTGAATGCGAAAGAATTAAGGCGCTGCGAACAATGGTGACTGCTGCGTCGCTGGGTGAGGTCAGCGCAGCCGTGCATGATGACGTGCGGCTGCAGCCTACTCCCCACCTATAGCCACCACTGCATTCTCCGCTGTGTCTACAGCATCGCTGCCCTGCACCGGGTTATTTTAAGTCGGGACCGAAACAACCTTGGTACTCTCTCCTCCTGACGTGCAACAAAGTACTGCCGTCGACCGACTTCTGTTCGAACTGTTATACGTTCCATTGTAAACAGCGCGCAAAACCAGGACGCAAGGGTAGAAAAAAAAAAAAAAAACACGAGCGCTGTGCATATATCACGTGTGCACAGAACAACCAGAACCACCAAGTTGCCTATGTGGACAAATGCTGAGTCGGTGGTTGTTTTACATGTGCACACGTGATCTGTACGCCATGATTGTTATGGTCACACCCGGTCCTGTATACTTTTCAGCGCGAGCTACACTGGCCTAGGTTGAGCAGTTTCGCGTGGACCCTGAAGGGCTGTGCTGCGCAAGCGCCAGGAGCCTTGTATTGGATTGGATTGGATTCGATTAAATTGGATTGTATTGGATTGGAAATCCAATCCAATTGACGTACGGGTGTGTAGAGAATTGGGTCCACACATTCGCGGGTCCGCGGATTACAGAGGAGTGGCGTCATATCCGCGGCAGACGCACTGGTGCCGGCGCGTGCCCAGCTGTGCGCCTCCGTTGCGCAGTAGCCAAGTCTGACGCTGCACCGTAGCCGCTTGATAGGCGTTTTTCATGGCTCCTGGAGAGCCTTGCTGCGCATGCGCGAGGAGCAGTGACTCGACTGGACTGGACTGGACTGGACTGGACTGGACCGGACCGGACCGGACCGGACCGGACCGGACCGGACCGGGCTGGACTGAGCTGGATTGGATTGGATTGGAATAGATTGGATTGCTGAACTTTAGCTCACGCTACGTATATCCTGGCAAAGCCGAACTAAGCCACTGCTAATGTTTTTTGCTGTGTAATAAACATTTCAGTTGATAGTCAGCGCTCGTCTTGTTGTCTTCGACTCTTGGGTCCTGGTTTGACTCACTGTTTCACCACAATGAATCTGTACCAACTGGCCCAGTTCTCGACTCTTTTGTTATATGTTCCCCCTCGAGCCATGATCAAAAAAGTACTGTGCGCTCTCGTTTGCGACGACATTCTGGGTAATGCTGTAAAAGCCCTCGAAGATTCTATCAAGTATGAAAGTAAGATGACAGAAAAAACAAGAAAAAAAAATCCTAATCGATGGGAAACGGCGTGTCGGTCGCACAATTTTTCTTAGGGTGTTCCGCTGTTTTAGCGTTAGACAGCCGAGTACTATACCAGCCAGCCACCTATGCCCTTGGAGGGGGGCTGCTAATAAGTGGAGAACAATTATTTATCAACGCTGAAAACAAAATAAAAAAGCGCGCGAAACGAAACGCCCCCCTTCCCTTTTCATATATTGTGGAGTAAAAATTAAGCCCAGAAAAAATACAAGGTATTCGACTTGCTTCAAGTACCTTGAAAGCGCTCTTTCTTAGTCTTGCTTAGCACGCAACTCCACCGGCACGTTAGAAGAAAAGATCACCGGATCAGAATGTATGGCGAAATAAAAAGACAGCGGCATAAAAAATCCGCTAGCACGCGTTCAGCGTCCTTCTTTTCGTTCCATTCTTTCTCTGTTTTTTTTTTTTGTTCCTTCCTGTTCATTTTCGTTTTTCTTATCTCCTGTCCTCACCGGAGCAAAACACTCAAGGAAAAGGGTTCGCATGTCGCTGTTGTGTCCTTTCCACTCAACAAGATTCGATTTTCGCGCTCTTCACGGAAGGCCGCTGCTCTTCACGTCGGCACTTGTTTTTCTCTCTTTCTTGTTTGACCCTCTCTTTTTTATCCTCTCCGTAATTCTGTCTTTCCACCGTGTCCTTATTGCTCGCGCATCTCGTTTGCCGAAGGTTTAGCCTTGCTCGTCGGCTTCCACACTTTTTGACTCACGACTAGGCCTGACGTACTCAGCGAACGCGAGTGTTTCTTCAAAGGACCGTTTTCAGAACGCAGCGGACTCTTGATAAACGCAACGAAACTAGACGAGGAACATCAGTTCCGTTCATCGAGAGCTTCGTTTAGAAGGGGAATGTACTTTAAACCTTAAATGAAGCCGAAGATGTTGTCATGCAGCGTTGTTTCTGCAAATGAGATGCAGCAACTTTGCTGAAACTGATTGAACACAAAAGTCGCACAACTTCTGCATTTCTACGTATACATTTGCCGGTAACTTGCGGCGAAAAAAAATCAGTCAGTTGTTACCGTTTCAGCTCTTGCAGCCTCGGTAATGTCATGCGTGGCCAAGTTACGACGAAAAGTATGCCGACGTTATTCCCCTCTAAACACCTCACAGTGTTGGCAACACCGAACATCAATCTATCAATCATAAGGTTCAACGCGCTGACGCTACGCAGGCGATGAGGCGCGCCGTAGTGGAGGGTTCCAATTAATTTTCACCACCTGGGAATCTTTAACGTGCGCCGGAATCACGAACACACGGGCGTTCTTGCTCTCCGCCTCCACCAGAAAAGCAGCCGCCGCGGCCGGGAATCGAACCCGCGTCCTTGGGCTCCAACACCGACTCGACGTGCTGAGTGCGTGCAACCGGTTTTACCTTTTCCGTTCATCCGGAGAGGAGGAATCTCCATTCCGATTCGGGGGAGCATTACCACGCTGAGTGAGGACAAAGCCAAGCGAAGCTGATCTTTTTTGTTCGCGCGATGATCCGGGTGAAGCGATATCCGTTTACTGGTGTACACAGGTGAAAAAGACCGCGCAAAAGCTTACCATGTGCGTCGTTTTTATAGCTCCCTCCCTTTATTCTCCCTCTCTCCCTTCTTCCTCCTCTTTCTCTCTCTGTCTATCTGTTGAAGCGTCTTGAGCTTCTTTTGACTGCGGGGATGAACCTCTTCCACGACCCATCTCTCCGGTAGTTGTAAGCGTGATGGGCTGCGCAGTCTGCGTCAACCATTTCTCTCCATTTTCTTACCATTGATCTCAAGCACTCGTGTTTGTACGCGCGTATTTCCAATTGTTTTCACACGCGCACACCCATGCGGCCGTAACAATGGTTCTCCATTCCGGGTCCACCTTTATTTCAATTTTCCAACAGCCGTTCTATTTTACTTATTTTAAAAATGTAAACAAGTGGGAAAAGTTGGTGAAACGAAAAGAAACAAAATCGTTACCGATTCCACTCTGTGGAGCCGGGTGACCAGCGAAGCATTTCAGCGCGCGAAGTAGGTGTGGCGCAGAATTTATATGAAAGGCGGGATCAAATTTTATTTCTTGTGGGCGTTTACGACGGCTATCTCTAAAAACGACACACGCACGCCGTTGGGCTGACGCTGCTGATTTTGAAAACGATTCATATCGACCACTAATTTACTCAAAAATGTATATCCAGTGATGCGACGTACAAGCTTCCGGTCTGAGTCATGTTTACATCTTGAAGATGGGGCCTGTCAAAGAGATCTGCACAAGATGCACATTCAAGTGATTAGACTGATGGGCTTGAGGTCGCAATCACGCTTTGAACAAAGTGGAACTTTGGTGGTGACCGCGTGCTAAGAGCACACGCACCAGGACGTTTGTTTTCCAACGCCTCTGGCTTCAAAGGCACGAGGAGTCTCAGGAGTTTTAAGTGCAGAGCACTTTCCCTTACAAAAATGATTGTTGAGTTTCATAAGAAATTTTGTTGAATTCACTCAACAAACATTGTTGAGTATCCAAAGAATTTCTGTTGAGATTGTGTTGAGGATTTGTTGAGTTTTTCAGGAAAAGTGGCCACCGTGGTTTCATTGATTTTCCGTTGAATTTCTTACGTCGAATTCCCATTGAGTTTCTGTTGCCTTTCCGTTGAGTCTCCACTGAATTTCGTATTGATATTTTGTCGAGGTTTTTATGAGTGCCCAATGTGTTTCTGTTGATATTTTGTTGAGATTTTTACGAGTGCCGCATGCGTTTCTGTTGATATTTTGTTGAGATTTTTACGAGTGCCCCATGCGTTTCTGTTGATATGTTGTTGAGTTTTACACGAATGCTCAATGTGTTTCTGCTGCGATTTCTTTCAAAGGTTTTTGCGATCATTGTAGGTTGAACAAGAATCTACATTTTATCGCACCACCAATACACGAGTTTATGGTGTGGCAGTAGTGCATGTCATGTGACTAAAAGTTCTGCCTCATGCAGACATGCAAAAAGAAAAACAAGGTGTTCAGCGTGCACTTTTTACTTTATTTCCCGATTCAAAAGCGATGATAGGTTATTTTTTATGTAACCGGCGCTCACACCTGGAAACTTCTGGCCCGTGTAGCCTGCAAGAGATAGAATGAATTTATGATTTACTATAAAAAATGAAAACGTGTTCAGCAAGTTCTCAGAATTAGTAATAAAAGTGTGCAAAAATAGACACTTTCCCAAAAAGCATAAAAGGGATGCACTGATCTCACTGTGCACATGAAGAAAAACGGGTGATTAGCTACAAGTTGACAAAGATGACAGCTTTGTTCTTGGCACTCTAAATGCAAATCATGTGCACTCACCGACCACAGCCTTCACCCGCACGGGGTCCAACCCTGGCTTTGTAGGAGTGTCGCCCTGGGCTTTGCCTTTCCCTCCAAAGAGAGTTTTCCCCTTGAGCTCCTCCGGAGTGAAGACATGGCGCAAAAGAGCCCTGGCAAATTTGCCAGGGCCACTCGCACACGCATGCACCAGCTGATCCAGGTACCCCTTCTCAATTAGCACACCGCCCCCAATGTCAACCTGCGAGCAGAAAATAAAACCGAAACAGTTGAACCAACATGAACTCCAGGATCGAGACAATGAAGAGTTTGAGTACCCATGAACAATTTCTCAGAATATTACGGTAATTCATTTACAGATTTTGGCATTGATCCACTAAAAATTCTTTTCGAATAGATTTAATTTAAATGTATATTTTTAGTTTTTATGGGTGAACATGCATACCTCAACATGCTTTCGGCTTGTTTAAACAAGCGTTTCAAGAATTCATTAAAGTGTTTGCCAAGTGCCCACTGCAGTACACCGTGGGTGTATTGCTTTGTGGTAGAAAGGCCAAAAAAAACCATTTGGGTGCTGTTAGGTCAATCTGGATGAAAGGTTGTGGCTAAAATAGTCAGATGGCTGTAATGCACACAAAGTAGGCAGTACGATGCCTTGCCCTGACTCATGCAACTATCCATAAAAAACTGACCTTTTTTTAGCACCCGATTCAGCAAAATAAAATGAGCAGACTGTTATTGATTTTTTAAATTATTTAAATTGAAAAGAGTGAACCCTAGTTACAACTAGGCCAATTTGCTCCTTCATTTTTTCATTGGCTAGCAGTGCACGAGGGTCATACGCGAAATGTGGTTTGCGGCGTGGTGCTAGCAGGAACTTTTTGTGTGGCTGGTGTTCTTTCTGCAGGATTGTGGGTTTGCGAATGCCTTGTCGTAAGGGATACCCAGCATTGTTTTTGGTTCGAAATTCCGCACTGCGCTGTTCACGCCTCCTACAACCACAGACACGAAGCAGGCTGCACGATTAATGCTAGCACAGCGTGACAATTGGACAGGTGCCGACAGCGGCTCAGATAAGGTAATTTTGCACTGTCTGTGTCATCTCCGCGCGCTGATTGCCTTATTTTTTTTTTCATTGCTTCAAATGACTGTGGCTCGAATAAGGAAAATTTATGCACTTAAAGCTGCAACGATATTTCATGTGGTGGTGGCGTGTGATAAGAGGCACTGTTTTTACTGTGCCCCCCCAGGCATGCTGCGCACTTCTTGAGGAGTACGAGAGTTTGAGAGGTGCTCTAGTGACAGTGTTCTGGTATGTTGAGCGCATGACCATCCTCCGCCTGAGCTTCCAATGCTGAGCGATTATGCACAGGATCTGGGTGGAAACGACTGCGAGGTAAGAGTGCAATAAAATTACATACAGTGGCGGTGACAGAGATTCTACCTGGGGGACAAAGATTTTCAAGTGTTTTCTTTTCAATGTAGATGAAGCATAAATTATAATTGATTGATTCTCGGGTTTAATGCACCAACGCTACACAGACTGTGAGGTGAGCCATAGTAGAGGGCTCCGTATTAATTTTGACAACCTGCGCATCTTTACATGCGCCGAAATCTCAACCACATGGGCATATTTTATAGCAGACATGATAGACAAGAATTTCCATCCTGCACTGGGCGCCACCAATTCTTTCGGACTGCGGGGCGAGCAGACGACGCTGAGTCCCACGCTGTTGCTCCGTGCCATGCGTGAATATCAGACGCACCGAACGGCATCGAAAATCGGTGTCATTTATTTGGCATTTCAGTAGCAACAAGTTTAGCAGTGCCTAAGGAGAACGTTTAATTCTTCCAAGAGGTGTCCCGTTCGCCCATCAATTCTGTTCCTAACCCACTAAGGTGGCGGGCCAGTCCACACCACTTTGTCCTGACAGGCATTGCCTGTGAGGCCACGTTTCGTCCTGCCAGCAGGACGCCTGACCTTTTTATCCTCAATTGATGTTTAATTTCGGAATTCTGGGAAAATTGCCATCATTGCCTTTTACTTGGCGATGTTCAGAAGCTACTTGTCCGGGCAGGCGTGATTACGTCATTACTGGCTGCACCAACAATCAGCGTAAGCACAAAGTGCTCATGCAAGAACCGTGCGAAGTGCACCATGACAAAACAAGTGTCTGCATGTGCGGAGTCTATTGGCTGCACAAATTTCCTGCGTCGCTTGAGTGTCACCGTAAATGGGTCGTTGCGCTAAATCGCAGACTTAGAGCCTGGCAAATTGGCCAGAATGAGCCCGGTGGTACGCTGCTTTTGGAAGCGCTGTTTAATCACCCTCATGCTCAATCCTTATTGCACGTTTCTGTTCTTTGGAGGTATGTTTGGTCCGTTTCATCGACGGGAAGCCATCGAAAATCAATCAGACACTTATGCTGCAGCTTGGGTACGCGAAAAATTCTCAAGTAACCCTTGTGAAAACCGTGCTGATATTCGAATATGATATTATAAATAATTAGCAACTTGAGAGTGGATGAAATATTCCCTGCGTATGGTGCTTGTTAGGAAAATTTAATGGTGAAGTACCGTCCCTGATTTAAAGACTGGTGCTACCTCGGCTATCCTCCAATCACTGAGAATAGTGCCTGTCATGAGAGACTGCGAAAAAAGTGCCGACAAAATCTACAGACTGCGGTATGTACTTTTCGGTATAGTGTGATTAATAACAGTATGATCTGAAGTAGATAATATTGTAAGCTTACTTAAAATGGAAAGTAGCTCCACACCAGTCTGTATAGCAAATTCAAAACCATATCGAAAATCCTAAATGTTTGCTTGACTTGATTACATACGGATACTTGCTTCAAAGTCAGTTCAATTTCTATTCTTGCACTTTAGCCATTGGCCCCAGATTCGCTTCAATATCCCTGCTAAGCAATGACACACTCAAAATGCACAACACTGTTTCATGAAACTTTCAAATAACCAGGGGCTAGAGCACTGCTAACAGGTATACATTATGACAGGTTCCAACATGAAATAACTAACCTGAAAGTACATAATCAGTGGGTGCACTGATGTGGCAGCGGTGCCTGGACCGATGCGTTGAGCAAATGCGCTGGCTTCTGAACGGGTGGTCCAAGCGGCCAGATGATGGATGAAGGATTGACTATTCCTGGCGGCAAAGCGTACCCAGCACCAAGGAAAGGCCAGGCAGTACATGGGTACAGCAGGTGCAGTGTCAGTTGGCCACGGAGGGCCCTGGCAAAGCCTTTGAAACTGGACTGAAAGCCAGCCAGCCAACCCGGACAGCCAGCAGCAGCACCTGAAAGTGCATAATCTGTGAGTGTGGTGGCACTTGATGAAATACAAGAAAAGCACACACAAACCACGAATGCTTACATTAAGCAGATTATTAATCGTTAATGAGTAACCTCCAAGGCCCTAATAAGAACATTCCCGCAACACCCAAACTGAAATTTAGGTCAGAGTAATGTATTTATTAGGCACGCAGGTTCTGTGAGTGGGGTATGCCTGATATATGCAAAGCTCACTGCTATGCTAATTTGCATGGAACGCTTGCTAGCAGCCCATATGCATCGCTAGCTTTCAATCGGAACTGGTGTGTACTAGTTGAGGCTCCTCCATTTCAATGCCTAGCTTGCCTTTGCAAGTTCGATTCTCCAATATAAATAGAGTTGAGTGGGCAGGCGCCCCTGCGAGACCACGCGCGCGCATTTCACCTTCAATTTCCACGTATGTGAATGTGAGCTTCACGAGTACGGCACGCATACCACGACGCATATCGCGGCCCGAAGACCACGAGACGGGTCGCGACGGCGGCAGCCGGTCTCGCGAGCGCAATAGCTGCGAAGCGCACTGCACGGAATTAACAGTCGCCGCAAAGGCACTGTTTGAGAGACACATAACAAACAAACGCCCCGGTGTTTAAGAGCCTTGCGTGATGTCAAATAATTAGCTGCCGCGTTCTACAGCGCGAGCATCGCAACAAAGGTCTAGCTTCAGCGTAAATTGATGCTGACGGCTGCGGAAACGGTAGACTGGTAAATCCAAGGCGCCAAACAAGTATGCTATATCGCATAGGCTCTGAGAGCAAATGAGATGGGGGTCTACCGAATAACTGACCCATAAGCACCAGAACTCGTTCCGAACAAGAACAGAAAAACAAAAAAATGCGTACTCACCCCAGCAGAAACGACGTTTCCCGCCTAAAATCCTTCTTCACGCTCGTCTTGCCCTTCAAGGACACCGACACTTTGTTCGGACGCAATGTCATCCACCTTTGACGCGCGATGATCGTTGAGGCGATGATCGTCACCCTATAAAGCTTTTATAACTATGATTTAAGCTTGAAATAGATAAAACTGAACAAATCGCCCCAGCTACCACTCCGCACAAAACCAACTCCATAAACAAACACACAAAAAGGGAGTGATAGTTGCCAGACTGCAATAGCAGCATTTCTGTGTTTGACGAAAATTGTGTTATTGGTAATTAACTTCCTGCTTTTAAAGTATTAAAAGTGTTTATAACTTGAATTTGAGGTTTTTAAACGCAAAAGCGAATAACAGTAAACTAACTGACATATATACTTAAATTGTAAAGGTTTTAAAGTTAGTTTTGGTTTTGTTTTCACGGCGGGTTTCTCTACAGAGGAGGTGCGAGAAAACGAACTACTTTGGGTTTAGGAAGAGGGTGGCAAACGTCGGTGTGATTGAAAGCAAGGAACAGGCGCTTACTATGGTTTTAAAAAAGAAGAGGTAATAAAACCTTCATAGGGAAAAAAAAAAAAAAAAAAACATCCGACGAGGATTCGAACTACGGACCCTCAAAATAGTAATCGAAGACGTAACCACTCGGCCATACACGCGGGACTTCAGCCAATGTCTAAAATGATTGTATAACTACATAAGCCGGCAATGAAAATTGTCGTTTGTGTCTAGTCAATGCTGCATTTTTGGAATTCTGGCAGTTCTAACGCTTGTTTCTCACGCACCGATCTTGCAGACGAGGTCACATTGTTAGTACTCCGAGCGATTGAGCCGGAGCTCCCTTATTTGACTCAAGCAAAGCTATCGCAGGTCACCCGCGATCTTTTCTTCGCAAGCCACGGTAGCCACGAAGGAAATGGCATGCGCCGTTGGAATTGTGGCCGTTGGGGCGTTGGTAACGCTTGTTTGTCACGCACCGATCTTGCAGACAAGCAACATCGCGCTAAAACTACAAGCGATGTCACTCCTGGCATGTCAGGCGCATACAGCAGCGAAAACCTCTGAGTTTGTAACAAGTTGGGGATAATGCAAGGCAATATTAAAGAGACCGAAGCATGTGGTGGCGGCGACGTAATAAGTGCAGCAAACAGGTACTGTGGGCGGCAGCGACGAGCGAAAAAGATGTAACATGGGCCGCCCCCGCCGGCCTGCGCAGAAATGGAAACACGCAATCGAAAAAAACTGTCCGGCCGATTCAGTTTGTTGTTGACGAAGAGCAACCGAGGCTTCAGCAACAAACGATTGTGCTTGCCGTGGTATGAGTCAAAGCATATCTTGACATCGTTGTCGTTATGCTATCGTCCGTCTAGAAGGGAAAAATCAGAACGCAAACGTTTTCGTCTAGCGTCTATACCAGATATAGACGCTGCTGTTTAATGATATCTGGAGACAAATTTTTAGCTAATGGTGAAGCAGCGGATATTTTGTAGTATGGACAAGTGAATTTTATGGGTTAACTGAATGGCTGAAATTGAAATATGCACTCTAGAAACATTGATAAAACAACAGTATAAACAAGAATTTGAATTTTGTTCGATCACACTGAAAGTGCAAGTTATCAGAGTTTGTACTGTACTTTACCTTGTGCTGTATCTTGTACTTTGTATGCTTCCAATGCTGACAAGGCAGAACATATATTGTCTGCGAGATGTTACACAAAGCATCAGACATGACGCGCTGATTTGTGCGATATGTGACATGTTGTAAGAATACCTTGAAGACATGTTGCAGAACGTCTAGGACTCATCGTTGAAATCTTTATATCATGAACATGTTGTTGATCTTCGACATGTTGTTTGACTCTTTACGATATCAGACCTTTATAATCTTGCAGTATATCGACATCTAGTAGAAGTCCTTATCATTAAAGACATGTCGTTATTCTTATTCGACAAGTCGTTGAAATCTTTGCGATATTGGACCTTCATGATGTTGAGGACAACGAAATGTCGTTGAATTCATAAGGTGTCGACAACATGCCGTAAAAGTTATGTGATTTTCGTTGAAATCTTTGTGATATTGAAGACATCTCGAAATCGTTATGATATCATGCATGTCGTATGGATATGTTGCCATATGTACAAGAAAGCGCTGAGAGTTGCATTGTGAAAGCTGGCTACCTGTACAAAATGCAACTTCCTTGAAAAATGCAACTTATTTAATACACTCACACTGCACAAAAATATGCTAAGATGCTGCCTAATTAGGCTCATACATCCAGGACAGTGGGTATTAAAGTTTTAGTGCACGTGGCTGTCCATGTCGAAGAAGCATGCAGATAGTATTTGGCATCAGTTGCTGATGACTTGCCCAGAAATAATCACCATGAGTTACTGAAAATACAACAAAAAGTCAACGAGAACTCCACAATAGAAAAATCATTGTGCGGACCACAACGAAAATTCCGTTGTGTTCTCAATGTGTAAACTCAATGAACATTGAGTTTCACAAATAATCACCATGAGTCACTGAAAATACAACAAAAAGTCAACAAGAACTCCACAATAGAAAAATCATTGTGCGGACCACAACGAAAATTCCGTTGTGTTCTCAATGTGTAAACTCAATGAACGTTGAGTTTCACAAATAATCACCATGAGTCACTGAAAATACAACAAAAAGTCAACAAGAACTCCACAATAGAAAAATCATTGTGCGGACCACAACGAAAATTCCGTTGTGTTCTCAATGTGTAAACTCAATGAACATTGAGTTTCTGTTGATTTTCCGTTGAATCAATGAGAACTCAATGAAACGTCAACAGAAATTCAGAACCCATTTTTGTAAGGGTTAGGGGCTCGCCTTGTCGTCGTAGCTCGCTGTAGCGCGCAACGCATAACGCTTGACTGCTGGAATCAGGCAGCGCAGCGAGATAACGGACCCAAGTAGAGGCCGGAGTCCCGTCGTATAGCGGGTTTACCACAAAGGCTTCGCAAACCAAGCGCATTACATAGTCATAACCCTTCGAAAGTCGTGAACCGCTGGCGCTTGTCATACATCTCCCTGTTATTTATCATAAAGAATACTGCGGGTACATTTGAGGTAAAATAGACGTAAGCAGCGCCCACGTTCGTTTAGTAAGGAAAGCTCGTTGGGTTGGTTTCTACGATAGTAAGCGAAAAAAAATGTGGCAGTGCATGAAAAACATGGTACGTTCCAAACTGTGTAGTAAGGCGCCGGCGGCGCCGTCACGTGCGGGAGGAAAAACAAGCACAAAAGGAACAGAATTCCCGCTCGCGCAGTTTGAGGCAGGGGGCGCGCGGGCACCGCGAAGGCGGGAAATTTGAATTGCATTGGAGAAACCCGCGTTCCATTCATCAAGACAGGAGTGAGACAGGGCGGTGAGAAGAGCGGGATGGTTGGTAGCCGTGAGCGGATAACGGCGCTACAGCCCATTATGGTGAATCACCGCTCTGCACTTCGGACAGCTTTCACGTTGAGTGGAACGGCCTTAATTTTTTTCTTCTAGGACATGAGGAACACCTGCAACCCTAGCCACGTAATCTTAGCTTAAGATCAAGTTGCTTTTGCGCGTACTCGGCGGTGACTGAGGCACCACGAAGCACTTTTAGGAATTGCCCCCAGAGTGACCGTAGCACCCAAGGAGGTTTAAAAAAATTGCTGCACCGGAGGATTACAGCACCCTTTTTTTATAGTGCCCGCGCTGACGCCTGCGGGCGCCAGTACGGCGTCTACGAATGAGAAGAGCGTAAGTTGTGCGCGCGTAGGCAGGCACCAAATAGAAATCCCTCTACACGCGCTAGCAGCTCGCGTGACTAGAACAGCGCCTGATCGCCGTTGATACAGGGAGCCGGTCTTGTCAGTAGTGCATATACACGCACGCTTCGAAAACGGCCACCCAGTTTTCGAAGACATTGTTGCTTGCCATTTGTCTCCTCGGACTGCTGCGAAAGCGAGCCAGTTTCCCTAATGGCCACCACTTTTTTTTGTTTGTTCTGTTCCTTCCTTTCTCTTGTGCCGTCGGCTTTTCCTTTCGCGTCGTGCCTTCCATACTGAAAAACGCCACCCAGGTAAGGCAGGCAGAGATGCCTCTCTGCTGAACATTTACGACCGCCGCTTAATGGCTAGACACGTTGTATTAAGGCCTTCGAGTCGTTATGTTTCCTGGGACCCGCACCACTTTTCAAAGCTTGGCTACTCACATGTGGAGGGTAGGTAACCCTGTGAGCAGGCTTTCTTCTTATCTAGGGAGCGTCTCGGAGAGCGTGTGCCCTCGCTCTGAACAGGCAACGGCGAGACCCTTCGCCGCAGGTATGCGTTCGATACGGGGGCATCAATAAGTATCGTGCTTATAAGCCTGAAAGCTGCTCTAGGATACGCGGCGTAGCGGCGCTCGGTCGATACCGCGTCTATGCGAACGAGCGCGGAGAGAGAAAAGAGATAAAACTAGGGATTAGGACAAAGCTTTTTTCTTATTTCTTGTATCTCTTTTGTATTGCCAGTTTTTCTTAGGTCTCGAGCGCGACCAACTTTTCGAACAACCCGAGACTTCCCGCATTTCTCGATGGAAACAAAGATTAGAAAAAAAAGCTAATATCTCTGGAGAAAAAAAAATGAGTTTCTTGTTTGCCTTTTTACTCCAATGGGCGTTCGTTTCTTTTTGACTGCGGCAAGCCTTACGAAAATATCTTACGGCCTCACTTCTCTTTTTTCTTTTTTTTTTTCTGGTCCGGTGTGGTACGCGTTTTTCGGCTGCTTGATGCAGAAAATTTCTCCTCCGCCGAGACCGTATTGGAAGCGGAAGTGAAACAGGAGAACCCCGGGTGCATCCCATATTTCGACGTGCCTTAGCGATTCCCACGTGGTCGTCATAGCCTTTTTGTACGGCGTGTGTGCTACTCAGCACATATGCCCACGTGCGGCAGGGGAGCTTCAATGCGCGCTTTCAGTCTTGGTTATGATATGAAGAAACAAGGTGGGAGCCGGGTGGCTTGTAGGTATTTTTGGGAAGGGGCTTAACTTAACAGGTTATACAGCGGCTGATTCACTTAGCTATACAGATGTTGCACGGGCCCCGATCTCGTTGAGCTGCTGCACTATCCCAGAACAACAATTCAAGTACAGGTGCGCTTGTATGCTTTCTTTGTTACGTAGGTTACTCGTTTTCGGTGTTAGCTGTGGTTTTAAACTAACGTTCATCCACCACCAAGCATGCGCTACGTTGCTTGAAGCGCTTTTTTGTTTGCCACATGTAGGGCATAAATGCAGGGTGATGGTGGGATGATAAGGAAGGTATTTCGAAAAAAATATTCAACAACTTGTTGCAACGAAACGACAATAACAAAATTACAGAATGACACACACCACTGACATTGCAGGAATTGTGAATTGATCATTCATATATTTTGTAATTGGGTACGGTATAGTAATTGCAATTGGGCCATTTTAATTGTAATAGTAATTGGGGGGACGGAAACAGAAGAGAACAAGAACAAAATAAATACTATCCTGTGCCACCCAAGCATATCTACGGGAGGGCATTATTCTTGTTCTTTTTTTTTTTTTTTTCCTTTCCTAATGGCCGAATAAAGTATCTCTCATCGGCTGCCGTTCCGTGGCTTGAGCTTAGGCTGTCCCGACTGTACATCGCAGACGTAACGCAGTCATCACTGGCGGCTTCGTTGTCGCTGGCAAACGCGGTAGAACGCCTTGCTCCTATAGGTCCTGCCCGATTCATCTTCCCTCTCCGTTGCTTTTTTACCGCCGTTCTCAATAGTCGCGAAAGTTGCGGTGGAGTATTTTCCACTGTAAATAGAGTCAAGCACAACACCCTTCGCGTGGGCAAGATTCGCGAGTCCCGCCAGAACCCCGCCGCAAATCTCCCTTGTAAACCGAGAAACCGATAACGCTCTTTTCACTCCTAGAGTAATAGACAACGGCTTTTACATGTCGTCGAACGCATGGTAGAGTAAATAAAGAAGCGCGCCTCCACGCAGCACTACAGAACACCTGATCGTCCCAGTTATAGACAACCACACTAAACCCTAGTTATTGATTGATTGATTGATTGATTGATTGATTGATTGATTGATTGATTGATTGATTGATTGATTGATTGATTGATTGATTGATTCACTCGATACCCCGCTTTCTTCGAACTATTTTATGGTTTCCAATGCGGTACATTAAAGGCAGGCCATATCCGCCTTTAACAAAGTATCGCCTATAACGAAGCCAGTTTCATGTCTCGAGGACTTCGTTACAACGAGGGTTTTCTGCGTGGTAAAGACTGCCCACCCGTGTTTGTTTCTCTATCACCTGATCTCTATCTATAACCGTGTTTCTCTATCACCTGATTGATCGTATATGGTGTATTGTTAAATTGCCTTCATGAAACCCTGCTTGTTCTTTAGGTTGACTGAAATCTAAGGTGGCAGAAATTGCGATTACCTTCGTAAGTACCGTCTAGACGACTGACAGTAACCTGATCGGCCTGTAATTCTTCATGTCCTTCATGTCCCCTTTCTTGTGGATTAGGATGATGTTCGCGTTCTTCCAAGATTCACGTACGCTCACGGTCGTTAGGAATTGCGTATACGTATTTGCTAGTTTTCTAGTACAATTTGCCTGCAACTTTTCAAGAGGTCTGCTGTTATCTGATCCTCACCAGGTGCTTTGCCCCCTTGCATTTCTTTCAAAGCCTTCTTTACTTCTTGTATCGTTACTGGTGGGATGTCTATCTCCTCTGCACTACTTCCTTTTTCGGTATTACCCCGGATGTCGCGGCTGCCGTACATATCGATAGAGCTCCTCGGCAACTATAACTATTTTATCCCTATCTGTCATGGCATTGCCTTGCTTGTCTTTACGTGCATGCATCTGATTTTTCCCCATGCCTAGACGCCTCCCATTCTTACTGTTACCTAAAGTTTAAATCGACAAACCGCCTTCGTTTCTCAGATAGAAGAGCGACTTTTCAGCTGTTAAGCCTGACGAAGTAGGGTTTGTCGTCGTCAGAGCAACGGGCTCGCGAGGTCGCGAGTGGGTACAGCCGTATTTGTCTCTGTAAGTAGATGGCGCAAGGAGCGGTGCGTCGTGGCTATGGGCGATGAGGGCGTGCATCGAAACGCCCTAAGCGCAGAGTGCGTCGCGCACGTGTAACTAAAACGGTTCCAAGCTACATGCGCATGGGCTACGTATACTTTTCACGTTTGCCTACGTGAACTCTGTACGCACGTGAAACTAAAACTGCGCATGCACGCAAACACCCTAAGCACGTAGTGCGTCGCGTACGTGTTACTAAAGGGGTTTCAAACTACATGCGCATGGACTACGTATACTTCTCACCTTTACGTACGTGAACTCGGTACGCAAGTTAAACTAAAACTGTGGATGGCATCACTGGCGCCAGCAAAAAAAAAAAACCAATAACAAAGCTAATTTCGTTCCCCTCGTTCGGGTAACAGATATAGAGCAGCAGTCAAAGAAGGCATTTTTTTCTGATTTCCCACCAGCTATCTTTGCCTTGCGCGCTACCCCCGCTGGGCGCTGACGTCGTGCTATACGCACGGTGACCTTGAGCCTCGGTGTGTGTGTCGACGCGCTACTCTACTAGCACCCAATATTCGCGAGAGATAATTTGCGCCTGACGCGTGGAGTGACAGCATTGCGCAATCCGGGGCGTGGCGCCGCAGTCATCACCGCTGTGCCCAGGTGACTTAAGAGCACGAGAGCTGGATTGGTTACTCGTTCGTCGCCGTCGGTGAGAGGTTTCTGCGGACGTCCGGTTTGCTACTCCGACGACCACGAGCGGAGTCGCTTTGGTGTACGAGCTTCGCGCGAAGAACCATGCCGCACCCAGTGTCGACAGCGCCCGCGCGCAGCGGATTCTGCGGCATGGACCGTCGGTGAGTGAAATAGCTGTGTTTATTTCGGAACGATATTTGTATGCCGCCGTATTTTACTTCGACGAAGACTGAGCCCTTTTGGCAGTCTGTACGCTGCCGAGTACAATTTCCGAAACAGGATCACCCCGTGCAGTAAAAAGGTCACTTAACGAACTTTTAACATTAACGAACTGTCGTGAATTTACGACTGCTCTTTGTTAGGATGTGTGGCGGTTCGAAAAAACTGCGCGTAATAGACGGGATGCGTATTTCCAAATGCTTCGTTGCACAGAGCACTCACCTGACATGTCTGTTCGCGCGAAGGAGAACGGTAATTTTACGTGGTCATTGGCTGTTCCCCAAATCTGAAGCGACCTAAAACGTACCAAATCACTATTATGAACAAAAAAAAAACGTTTAGATGTGAGTTCAGAAAAAAATTAAATTTAGAAAAAAAAAGCAATGAAAAGAAAACAACTATAGAAATAAACCTGCAGGGGCTCGAACCCAGGCTGTCAGCGCCAAATCAAATCAGATCAAATCAAATCAAATCAAAGGTTTATTTGTTTCAACACAGGGTTGGGGCTAGCTACATCAGGCGAAAAGCAGTTGCGTACTGCATGTGGGTGCCTGACTACCCTTGGAGGACAGCATGTTCACAATAAAAAGTACTGCGTAAAATGGCCTATTTACAACCTAAAGTACTCGCGATGAAAACGGAGCATAAATCGTATGCTCATACATAAAAAGCTGCACTCAACCAGGAAAAAACACGTCTACAAATTATTTGTTCACAACGAGTTGCCTAAAAAGTATTCCACCAGTTGTTTCCGGGTTACATTTCCAAAATATTAACACCTTTTTTATCACACGTATTAAGCAGAACAGGTAATGAGTGTGCGAGTGATTGCAGTACATAGTCAGTGAGACGGCGTGGTACAAGCCAGTTGTCATTGCATCTAGTGCGTACATCCGTAACATTTTTGGATAACCCAGATACTGAGTGCAAAAATGATTTGAAGCTCTCGTTTGAGAACAAAAAAGAATAAAGCAGACGAAACTCGTATGTTTCCTCTCTACTCAGTACCCTACAACAAGGCCACAGAGCAGGGACGGTGGACTCGTATTAGCAGGCGCTCAAAAGGATATTCGCGCACAGTGGAATCTCACATGTCACGTGGGGGCTCTTTGCAGCGAAGCGTATTGAAACACGCAGACAGGACACGGCACAAGACGGGACCTCGTCGCACCTTTTTCAAGTGCGAACATCGCACACTGCACCGCACCTGGTATCGCACATGGCATTCTCCGTCATGACATCGCACCTTGTTCGAATGCGCTGCAGCCAAGCGAACTTTATTTTATACCCGACATTCTCGTCCAAGAGGAATTTTGGTCGAAAGCGATCTATGGCTTTTTCACTTTCTCGCGTCGCTTAAACGAACGCCCCTCGATTCTCTTCCCACGTACTCTAGTTTTGATGGTAAGCAGTGTAGTTCGTGTCGGCCACTTGGACGCAGTTGTCTAAGAAGCATCCGAAGTCGTGTCCACTTCTACCTGCTCGCATACGGTCTCTATTTCATCCATGCGTGCAGGATTGGTTCCGTAGCTCTAGCTTTAGTCGCGGTAAACAAGGTATTGTATCCTGTTTACTCGACAACTAAACAGGAAATATTGATTTGATTGATTGTGGGGTTTAACGCGCCGACGCAACGCAGGCGATGAGGCGCGCCGTAGTGGAGGGCTCCGGATTAATTTTGACCACCTGGGGATCTTTATCGTGCGTCGAAATCTCGTACACACGGCCGTTTTTGCTTTTCGCCTCCATCAGAAAAGCGGCCGCCGCGGCCGGGAATCGAACCCGCGACCTCGTGCTCAGCAGAGCAACGCCTTAGCCACTGAGCCACCGCGGCGGGTAAACAGGAAATATCCTGCGACGGCTTTGTCCCGCGCGCTGGCAGCTCGAAATTTGGAAAGCATTTGCGAACTATCAGCGTTGTGCTGAGCGAGAGGACGGGCCGCTGAGCCTGGAGGACGCAGCCAGCGACTGATATAGTAAAGCCTCGTCATAACATAGTCGTGCCAGGAAACTGTCTTCGATATAACCGCTAATTCGATAAAAGCGGGAATTATTCGTTCTTACTGCGTTGAAGGTTTAAGCGTGGAATACATCTGCTAGAGCGAATATTCGAATAAAGCGATATTGCTATAACGAGGGTTTGCTTGTAAACCGCCTTGTAAAATGCACCAGTGGAGACCCTTTCCCAAGTTGCTGAAATGTGAGCTACCTGCAAAGTATTGCATGTGACGACAAATAAAGGGAATCTATTCATTATTAGGAGTTGGCGCGGAAAAGACGATACACAAAATGAAAGTAACCGACAAAACCGCTGCACTTTCACTTATGGTAGTCCGCCGTCCCGGTTACTTCCTTTTCGTGTCTCGTCTTTTGCGCGCTCATCCCTAATGATGAATATTCACCAACTGGATTATCTCACAGTTATATTTAAACCGCATCTGCACTCCGGCAACGTCCTGAGATCGTGAAATGGTTTTTCCAGTCGTGCCGCGGGAACGAGTCGCATTATACATTTACTAAGAG
Source organism: Haemaphysalis longicornis (assembly GCF_048455015.1). Lineage (NCBI taxonomy): Eukaryota > Metazoa > Arthropoda > Arachnida > Ixodida > Ixodidae > Haemaphysalis > Haemaphysalis longicornis. Next base: position 189,039,785 of record NW_027526422.1, read on the forward strand.
CTTGCCTATGGTGTCGGTTCTCACACTGCGGTCGCGCCCTCCCCGACAATTTCGATTGTCCCGGACTTCAGCTATCGTAGCACGACTAACCCGTTGCTTGAGTCGGTTACATTCACTGCCGGCTCCACTGAAGGTGGCGTTAGAGTACGGTATTAGAGCATAGAATGGTGTTGGCGACCTCCGTAGTTGCTTGCTTCAGTCTTTTCTGTACTGAGCGATGCCCAGACCGCTTTGAGAACGTATAAGAGTTAACTTCCCTTTGAATTTTCAACAATCTTTCACCGAGCTTGCGGTTTTATAACACACAGTCATTCAATACGGACTAAAAGGGCCATTAATTGTTGGGCTACGTCATGATAATCAGGTTTCCAGAACGCTTTCGAGACGTTTACCGTCTGCTATTCGACGGACAGGCGATTGGTGAACGATATTAATTTATTCCTTAAATTATCCCTTCTTCGCTTCGTGAGGCTTTCAACTGTCAAGGTGGTAGTTTGATGGCCTTGTCTTTACTTGGTAAGGGTATGCTAATCGCACGTTGGTACTCCATTGTTACACCAAATAATTGCGAAAAAAAAGGGGGGGGGGGGCACGGACTCTGTGGGTTCGTCATCACTTTGTCCGTGCCCCCCCCCCCCACCCACCTCTTAGTGTAATTATTTGGTGTAATTGTGGTCCTTACTGTTAACACTTTAGCAGGTCTTATACGGGCTTGCTCCCACGGTTGTTTTACCGGGCCTCCTTCGTCCAGACACGTGATCTCAGAAATATACGAGAGGCACAAGTTGGCAAAGCTACAATCGCTACTCGTTTTCTTCTCTTGTACAACGCCATCGCCCCATCCACTTTTCTCTCCTACGCCCGAAATAAACGAGAGCTCTGACAGTCAACATATCTTGCTATTACCTCTCCTTGTGTCCGATTTCTGTGTGAGTGGGCTCAACCTGCCAAGGTAGCGACGTATATAGTGATCACAGATTGATACGAATGGAGTCGAAAATGCGGGTGGAGCTCTCTGTACATCCGCCTTTCGTAGCATGAAAGAGCTCGCGGATTGATGTAGTCGTCCACGTCGTACACAGAGGCCGCCCTTGTTTCTTCTATACAGAAAGAGTCGGTGAAGTTACCGGTAAGTCGTTCGCGAATAGGGTAACAGCGGTGTCAGCGCTGAGCCCCCGATTCCACATTCCTCTTGACGAGCACCCGACAAGGGTAAGCCCGCTCTCACGTTGCAGCCTACAACTCTGCTGTGTCGCACGTTGGAGTGCAGTTTCGAACCAACCCTGAATATCTTCCTCGTCAACCACCCGCGCGTATGTCTTTCCCTGCTCAGATATCGCTCAAAACTACATAGCCAATGGATTGAAGCTCGTCTCCGGAGCCTAAACCCTACCGCCAGTTTGGCGGTGTCCTTAAAGCCATCCGCTGCATCCACATGACGTGATCGAATACAGCCTGCGAGGTATTTTTGGCAAACTGTTTGTGAGCGATTGCGAGAGGCATTAGACCAGAAGGGCAACTCTACAAGTCTTGAGTTCGGAGCCGCTATCAGCTTCGATACCCGCCTCTTCTCTTCAAGAACGCCGCCTGCTCGTCATAACGCTGAAAAATTTTCTAAGCGTCTACGATGGGCATGTTGTGCCTTTGTCGAATATAAACAGTGACAGGCTATTTTTACTTTCTTGAAAGTCGTAGAACGCCTTCTGTTTACCCAAGTGCCAAGTGCGGTGATATTCTGTATGGGCCTCGACAGCTTTCAAAAGCATCGTTGTTCTCGTGCTTGCAATAATCAGTGACAGCAACCACCACAACAGCTACAGAAAAAGGAGATCCTCTTTCCCATACGCCGACTGCGTCAGGCTATGGTTGCTCCGCGCTCTTGGAGTAAGCTCTCTCGCGCTTTGAAGGATCCGGACAGATCTTGAAGTAGGCTTCTTGGGTGATTTGGATCCGACAGTATTGCGCTTGCGGATCCCTGTCAAACAAGGTTTGAACTTCTCTGTGAGGTATGTGGGTGTTCAGAACGATAGAACCTGACAGGGAATGTAACTGGGTGTTCCCTACAGCGACAGGGGCTCTAATGGAAGCAGCCCGAGATGGCTTAAGATTATCCAGTTTACTATATTTGCGCGATTCTTACGCGCACCTTTTTTTTTTTTTAACACGAAAGTGTTTTATGCCAGGGTCCACCAAGATCTAACTGACGTCATATCCGTCACGGAAATGACATCGCCAGAAAAAATTCGATTGACGCGGCGGCGTCGGGATTCGATCCATGAACCCTCCCGTCGCGACGGAAGGTACGAAACGCGCTCCCGACTACGCTATGGGCAGACGCACGAATAGGCCGACAAACGCGCCTTATCTAGGAGAGGCGCCGACATTGACGCCTCGATGCGAGCGCATACGTGTACGGGGGACGCGCAACAAAAGCTGCGGAGAAGCCGACTTGATGATGTCGCGCTCGTGTAGTGACGTGACGCGGTCCGCTGCAGCGTGTGTTCACCAAACGATTCGCTGATAACTCCTTTGGTTTCGTTCGCAAGGACGGTTTGCGAGCGCCAGCGGTTTCAGTCGGATTTACGCAATGCTCCGACGCGTGCAATGTAGTGTCAAACGTTGATGCCTCTAATGGTGCCACACCGGCGAAATATGAATAGCTACGTGCAAGTTCATACCGATGCACACCAAACATTAAAGTGCCCCTGTGAAGGCCCATTTCACTTTCTTGTTTTACCGGTTCCTTTTTTTTTTGCTAAGCCTACTATTCAAATGCGTGCGGGCGTTACAATCGGGCTCAAATAAAAAAAAAAGCAGAGCCGTATTTTCATGCAAGGATTCACTGACCCTTCACACGGATGTTTACGAGAACTTGGAGACTCCCTTGCCAAATTCATAAATTACAGCGAATCAAACGGCCCGTCACGTCAAAAATTATGAAGGTCAAGGAACTCAAAATCGCCAGCACTTTCAATGTTCCAGCAGGAATTTTTACTTGCGCAGTTGCGTGTGTCCAAAAAAAGGGCTTCAGTCAGGTATGTAATGTCATGTCTTTTACATGTGTGCATTAGAATCGGCGTCAAATTACTTTTTTAGACTTTTTCCCAGTAAACGTATCTGGGCGTTACGACTCGGGGCGCGTTAGAGTCGCGCAAATACGGTAAGAGCCAAGGGAGAAAAAAGTTATCTAGTTGCCTGTTCCTTGTTGGTCGTGACACGTTTGCAGCAGACCTCGTTCCTTCTTGCGTGTTTAATTTGGGCCCTTCACAACTCCCTCAATTTTTCTTGAATCCTACCTGCTTCCGCCAGAGCATCAAGTGCTTCTTCTGAACGTGGCACTTAGTCTAGGTGATATACAAATAAGTAATACGCGTTATCACCATAACCATTACCACCTTGATCTAATGTAGCATCAGCAGAAGCATCTCCAGAGGCCCCGTGACCCACAATACAGGCCAAAGGGCGCTCCCGTACGGATGCCGTCATAAGAAATTGGAACAACGATTGGTGAATATCTCAAATGTTTCGTCTTACAGGCTTTATGACAGCCATTATCAGTTTACAGGAAGCTTTTTCTTTCTATTAGGGAGGACTCCTTTAAACGTACACCAATCCAGCCAGGGAGTTTTCGGGAAAAAAAATTCCAGTGAATTCACAAGAGTGGTTCAATTACTTTTGACGGCACCTGTATATATACGAAACGCTTTCGGCAGGGGACCTCTCTACTATCAAAATTTGTGACGTCACAAGCAAACGCGGAAACAAATGAGGGGGGCAGCTCTGTGCATCACCGATTACGACCCTCCCTCTTCTTGGAAGCAGTTTTTGTTGCTGAATGCGTCCATTTTACGTGTAAGCATCGCCCGGGACGCCAAGCTCGACTTCAGGGAATTTCACGTGAAATCTCCAACTTAACGGAAACGTTTTTTGGATTAGTTTTAAGGTTTCTCACGTACTTCCGGGTGTTCACCTGACAGGGCTTCGATCCACTTGAAAGAAGATTCTGATGAGGGTGACATATTCACAAGTTATCAAAGTAAAAATTCACCGATTTATGCGAGTAATTTGTTGCGTGTATATTTAGTAGCTCGTTTAAGTGACTCAGAAGCGTGGTAAACATGCAAAAATGGAAACCAAAAACGTGAAGAAAGCTGAATATTTTGCCTAGATCAGTGCCTAATTCTCCATTTCCTACTACAGATATCCTTTAATTTATTAGGCTTTCCCCTTCGGACAGCTACAGCGCGGAGCGTAGTTTAAGTGCATGTTCACACGCCCTAATTAAACGTGAAGGGCTCATCTTGCTGGAACCTTCCGAAACCATTTTGTAAACGTTATGCTTCGCAGGCCTAAGCAAAACGTATACGATGCTTATATACACTACAGTTGAAGCTGCTTTTAAATACCTGTACGACAAGTTAGCCCCCGGGAATACTGGGAACGTGTGGATCGATTTCTATGGTGCGAAAGCAGGTTGGTCAAGTTTTGACCATTTGTATAATGAATCACACGACGCCACTCCATGACTTCGACTTTTGGTCGCTTCCGTGGCGTCGAACAAGTGTCTTGTTTACGCTAATGTGACTGGAAACTAAGTTATTCACCAAACGCCGTCTTAAAAAATGTCCATCGGCATAACTTATCTTCATATCTCCCACTTTATTAATTGTGCTTCCTGTTTTGAGGTTTTATTTTTTCCAATCAGGTTACTCTGCCTGTAATTTTGGGTCGTTCTTTTCCAGGTTTTACGACGTTCTTTACGTGTGGTTCTTTTCCTCGTTGTTCTTACTTTCGTGCTTTTGAAAATTCATTCACCGCTTTTGGAGGCAGGCCTCTGCAGTTGATACAGAAAACAGTGCAGCGTCATATCTAATAAGTGACTTTTTTGTAGTGACTTCGAAGGCATTTATTCTATAGCTTCTTGTCGTATGCTTCTTTTATTTTGTGATACGCAAATGTCACGCGGACAACATGAAGGGTTGCTGAACCGACGTCAGCTGGAACACTCGGGTTTTACTCAACGGCACGTAATTGTTCTCGGTGACGAAAATAGCCCGTCCTTTCGCACACTAATACGCCAGTCTAATGTTGGAGGGGTGTGGGTGAGGAGAGACATAGCGCCACAAACGGCGGAGCATCCCCTCGAAACTGAGCAACTATTTACACCATCGCTTCCGGTGCGCGTTCAAATTCCCCAGGTGGTCAAAATTAATCCGGAGCCCTCCCCTACGGCGCGCCTCATCGCCTGTGTGTAGCGTCGGCGCGTTAAACCCTACAATCAATCAATCAATCAATCAATCAATCAATCAATCAATCAATCAATCAATCAATCAATCAATCAATCAATCAATCAATCCATCAATAAATAAATAAATAAATAAATAAATAAATAAATAAATAAATAAATAAATAAATAAATCTACCCCATCGCCTCCGAGGTCCCTCTTGTGTCGCCCCACCGTTCTCTATTGTGTACTTCACGCACATTCAACTTATAGACAGGGAAACTTTCGAAAGGAGAGGCAGAACAATTCTACCCAAGGTAGACCGAAAGCTCCGTAATTTCGTGAAATTTAGATCTATCACTGGCTACAGCGGGTTGATTATATCGTTTCTACGGATGTCATAGTGTGTCCTCAGCCGTGATTGCCGTCATTACCCTTCTTAACCGTCGGCACGGGTTCTATAAGAAGCAAAAAGCTGCAACCACCCAAACCGACACAGAGAAGAAAATTCAGTACTTAAGCGTATGTCAGGAAGATTCCTCTCGCCCTCCCGACTCATACGGGCAAAAATGCTCGAAGAGGAAGCTCCGAGGTTACAATGAAACGCTCCTCCTAACCACGCAACCACGTGGGTGCAGTCACGTAAACAAAATTGGAACAAACGACTTTTCAACGACAGAGCTCCGAGACCGAGCCGCTCCGGCCCACTGTTCGAAAAGCAAAACTGGAAAGAGGGTAGGGAGAGCGTCCGCGCTGAAGAAGAAAAACAGGCCAGGCCGCAGGAAAAGGACGGTGAAAGTATTCTTCATAGTTCCACTCTCGACCTCGGCGGCCCTTCCTCGCGCCGCCACTTTGAAAAATTGTTAAACTCGAACGGCGCCGCAGAAACCATCGATGCGTGTGCGATTGCAAATAAAAGCCGGGCGTCTCCTCCGCCTGCTTTGTCCGTCGCCAGCCAGCCAGACAGCCAGCCACCACGCTGCCGTCTCGACGACTGCGCCCAGCCTCCGCGTACTCTACATCTCGCCTCCCGTTATTTTGTCTCTCCCTCCTCCTTATCCTGCTCCCCATCCTCATCCTTTTCCTCTCTTGTCGGACGCACACCACCTCCGACTTTTCCAACGTGGGTTGGCGCGAAGGAATACCCGACGAGATCGCTCGCCGCCTCTCTACTTGCGCCTCTAGTTCTCCCTCGCGCGAGACGGTGCGATCATATCGCGCCTTCGAGCTCGTCGCGCTGAGCGTGCGGACGATCGGCGGGCGGCGTAGACGAGAACTAAGTTGCGCAGTAAGAGAAGGGCGAATTTCGAGACGAGAAACAACTAGAGCGAACGAGGGGTCCAATGGGAGTGGTGAGGTGAAATAAGTGGGTGATTATGGTAACAGTAAAAATGAGGAGGACAGCGTTGTTCGCGTCTAGCAGAAAGAACAACTTCGACCGTCACTCAGGGTGCATCCTGGAACGTATGACGCAACGTTGCGCGGCTCGTAGAAGCAGAAGGAAAGGAATAAAACCTGAGAAAAAGTTTCGATAGCGGAGGGAGGGAAGTGCTGAAGGGAAGTTGGAGGAAAGAAAACGGGGAGAGATGGAGAGGGTGGTAGACGATGACGACGTCCCTGGATGCAAAGGAGCCAGCAGATTGATCTGATCGCTGTGGCGGTGGTTTCGGTGGTTCTTTGGGGAGAAAGTGGGTTAGCGGCGCGCTCGCGGGAGGGCTTAGGGAGCATGAAATGTGCTGATCCCGTCCGAAGCGCTCGTGCGCCTCGTCCTGTGGTAGCCCGTTCCCCTCCTTCCCCAACCTTATTTTGTTTCTCTCCTCCACTCTATCCCTGCGCCTCAACAACCCTTCCGGTCAGGACCACGTCCACGACTCTAGGGAAACCGCTGGCTGTAGAAGAAAGGTGGGGTGCGGTATGATTCCCGGCAAGCGAGTTTGCAATGGCGGCGGGCGCTCGCTTGGCTGGTCGCTCGTCTTCCTTATAAATTCTTTCTGAGTGTTCCCCGCCGAATTCCCCCCTCTTTCCTCACAGATTTCGTTCCTCTTCTTCCCTTCCTTTCTTAATTTTTTTTAGTCGCTTCAACATAGGATCGCCCTGCTCGTAAAACTCCTAGACAGAAGTTTCGCTTGCTCTTGCCTCCGTCATCCGTAAACGGAGCGGATCGTTGCCCCGCAAGGAGTTTCTCTTGTCCCCGCTCTGTTCTTTTTGCGTCAATTTGAATTTTTCTCGGAGTTCCGAGCCAGTCGCGCAAAATCTGGCGTCTTGAGGCCTACCCAGGCCGTCTTTTCGACGACGTAGGGGAAGGTTTTTCGTCTGGTTCCTTTACGAGCGCTGTCCCATGCATGAACGAGGGATAAATTTTTCATCTTTTGCTCGTGGTTTCTTCTTTTTCACATTGTTGTTTCTAGACGGCATACGTTGTTTTCACTCCGATCCAAACGCCGTATTCTAGCAGCGATCAAGTATGACATTTCGGTTTGGTCTCGCGAAACGGGGATATTATCTACGTGCGTTCTTTTTAACGTTCTACTGTTGAGACTGTTCAAACTTAACGAACGTGACCACCCTTTCTTCATTTTTTATAGCACCAGGAACGTCTGAGTTGGCTTGGCGTGGGAGTTCAAAGTACTTAGATAATAAGACCGTACATGTTGAAGAAAGCGACCGTGCTGAAATGACGCATCTGAAACCAAATGAGAAAGGCCGTCATCCTATTGGCAGGACGAATTGTTGTGGTGAAGGAAGCGATTTTGACTGCTGACGAGGCTTATCGTGCGGGATCAGACACGGGTCATCAAACAATGGAAGATTGCGTAATCTCTCGGCGCAGACTACACATTAGGATGAAACTGTAGGCGTGGTGTAGTCACAAGTTTGGCTTCGTTTCTATTTTAACAGATAAGCTGTTTAGCAGATCGTAATTTTTCGTGTTCGCTGTTAAAAATACCAAGAAATTGCGCAGCGCACACGCGTGAGCGCGGGCCTCGCGGTGACCATCCAGCGTCCACGGCGCGCGTTTGTTAAACCAAGCATACCCACTTAGAGAGATTGGCCGAGATTGGCAAAAAAACAAAAAACAAAACAAAAAAAAAACTTCAGCGTTCGCCGCAATCGTGGAAACACTAGCTTGGAGCAGTAAAGACATTTCATAGCGTGCGCCCCTCCAAGGTGATGTCCAATGATTACCATTTCCAAAAGAATGAAAGAAGCACACACTTATATACTCGGTTACAATTCAAGAACGGCACCACCTCGTGTAGTGTATCACTCCGCCAAAGCGCCGGACCCGTGACGTCAGTGCGCGCGCGTTTTGAAAGGGGTTTGCTATGAATGCGTGATATCGTCTGCCTTGTCTCACGCAGTTTGTTTGTCGTCACTGGAGTCGTTTATAAGCATATTACGTCCAAAAAATCACGGGAACGGCTGACCCCATGTTCAAAATATTCCCAGTAACGCCCTACTTGCGCCGCGCGGAGAAACATCCGGCTACGGTGATAAGACACAGCGGTAACTTGCGGTGCCGTTCTTAGGTTGTCACCGAGTATAGTAGCAACAAATAACATGCAATCATGGTTTTAAACCTTTGAGATAATCGTTCAGTTTTCGTACAGTTTACCTACATTCAAGTCTTAAGCGTTAGTGTGAACTTCCTTAATTTTTCTATCGGTGCGGTCAATCATTCGATTGGGTTGGGGGTGAAACAGAAAGACTGGTCTTTTCAAGTGTTAACCGTATCTTATCACAAAAAAGCTGAACGAAAAAAAAAAAAAGAAATTGACCCAGAAAAGCAATCTGTTGCAGTGAGTACAGGATAAGGATCCCCGGATGATTCGTAAAATTTTACAATGCTCATCAAAGTAAATACAAAAGCACTTGTCAAATAGCGGAAAGTTATTGCAGCTCATTATGAAAAACGAATGTATTTTTGTATTTTAGAATTCCGCTTGCTTGACTTCACTGTCACCTTTGCACATTTTTTTGCGTAATTTTTATTAACGTATTCTTTGGTTTGTATATTTTCCGGCTTTCAAAATGTTCTCCTTCTTGTTTTATTTCTGTTTCGTTCAATAGTACTCATGCAAACCCTGTTATTACCCCCACCCCCCCTTAAGTAATGCCTCCGGGCCCTTAAGGGTATAACAAATGAAGCGAAATAAATGAAATAAAAAGAATGAAAGATTTCAATGTACGCGAGTTTTTCCTAGGATGTCGAGCGAGAAAAATGACGTGTTGATGGCATTCGATGGTTTTTTTGGTAACGCAAAATATGGTGCATAACGCCTACGTCTTCTTTATAGCCGGCCCTGTACCCGGAAAGATCTCGAGTGGCTCGCTGTAACTTCAGTCATCAATAAATAATACGGCCACAAAAAAATAGCGCTACCAAGGAGGAAGTTTCAACCGGCAAGGGTCGTTCAGCCCCGATCTTTATTTCATCAGTACAATGACCGTGCCTACAGAGCAATAAATAAATAAATAAATAAATAAATAAATAAATAAATAAATAAATAAATAAATAAATAAATAAATAAATAAATAAATAAATAAATAAATAAATAAATAAATAAATAAATAAATAAATAAATAAATAAATAAATAAATAAATAAATAAATAAATAAATAAATAAATAAATAAATAAATAAATAAATAAATAAATAAATAAATAAATAAATAAATAAATAAATAAATAAATAAATAAATAAATAAATAAATAAATAAATAAATAAATAAATAAATAAATAAATAAATAAATAAATAAATAAATAAATAAATAAATAAATAAATAAATAAATAAATAAATAAATAAATAAATAAATAAATAAATAAATAAATAAATAAATAAATAAATAAATAAATAAATAAATAAATAAATAAATAAATAAATAAATAAATAAATAAATAAATAAATAAATAAATAAATAAATAAATAAATAAATAAATTCTTTCCCGCTTCCCTTTAGCCGCATCCCCCCCACCTCCATGGGGCTGTAACTTTATTGTTGGAACCTGAGAAACGAGGTGATCTTCCTGGAAGGCCGCAATGCCAAAAGCAAAGCGAAATGATAAAATTAAGCCCGAGCCAGATCGATCCGCATGTGTTTTCTGCAAATTAGCGCAATGAAGGCTTTCTGGCTAATGCGTTTAATGTGCCGCCTTTGCGACCAGTGCGTATAGCGACCGGCGGGAAGCCACGGCTCCTTCCCTTTCAAAGACGCCCTCGAGTCGCCGCTTCAGCTGGGCAATTGATTTATCTCCGCTCCTTTGTCGGACTCTGCCGGAGTACTTCCCTGCGATGAACTTGGATGACGACTTTATACTCGCGCTTTTTTGCTTTCCTTTACCCGTGTGTCTGTTTCCACTCGACAAGAAAGGAAGTAAGGATACTCCGTGGCAACTTGTCGAGTCGATTTCACTCGTCCTTTCTACGTCTCTGCTTCTACTTCGTCTTGTTTTTGCTTCAAAGCGCATGCTCGATCGTCTTTTTGGTTGATAATCCACAGGTGGCGCATCTCCGCAAAACGACGCCGTTCTTTAGTCTTGCTGTTTTTCCTGGGCCCGTTTGCCCGAACGCGATAAGTGTGAGAATAAGTTCTCAACTACGACTTTAGCGCTGTCTAGGAAATAAGTCATTTGCCCGAAACTCACACAAGCGCTTGGGTAAGGCGGCGTTTACGTCGGGTTTTCTGGCAGCCAGCTTATTTGCCGTGGCTGACTTCGACTTATCGGCGTCTTATTCGTAAGCGGGAACTTAAGCGGGAACTTATGCGTACGGGCATACGGGCCCTGGCGTGATTTTGTCGTCTACGTACGGTTAAGCACCATTTGTCTAGTATTGTTTTCCTTTCGGGCACCTTGCGCATTGAAATTAGTCGCCTAGTTTACTGCGGTCTCATTACTGCTGGTACTTACGGGCAATCGACTGATTTTTACCGGGAAGTTTATTTATTTATGTATTTATTTGTTTGTTTGTTTGTTTATTTATTTATTTATTTATTTTGTTACGTGGCGGTAGGACGGATGACATGAACCATGGACGATGCTGAAGTGATCTATTTACAGAAAGAGATGCAAGCTATTTACAGTTTGGCCATCACAGCACGAGCGATAACCCCACGCCAACCGTCTTCGTCTTCGTCGGTGTAAGATGCCCATCGCACTAGGCTGCACAGTCCACTTCCTTGTCTTCTCGTTACAATTTATTTATTTATTTATTTATTTATTTATTTATTTATTTATTTATTTATTTATTTATTTTCACTCGCTCGTTCCTTCACTCATTCCTAGCAACGCCTATTAAAATCGATATGTGCGTGTGGAAAAGCCATCGTTTATACGCAATCGACGCGCTTGTTGAATTGAGATGATACCACTCAACGAGATATTGCTGCACGTGTTAAGTACTCGGCCCACGACGCAATTTTATAAGTAGATGGCGCGAGAAATGAGGCAGTACAATTCCTTGTGAATACTTATAAAAGAAGACACAGGACGGGCGCAGTCCTAGTGGAGGGCGTAGTGGAGGGCTCCGGATTAATTTTGGTCACCTGGGGTCTTCGACGTGTGCCAAAATTTCGAACACACGGGCGTTTTGGCTGCTCGCCTCCATCAGAGAAGCTCCCGCCGCTGCCGGGAATCGAACCCGCGTCCTTGTGACGTGCATTCCAACACAATTTTTTATATGAAGTGAGTTGGAAAAGCAGTCTATATTATTAACGAGCATAATGGGCACAATTAATTTTGCGTGTGAGCTAATTAACGCAGATTACTTTTAATGCCATTTCACACGACCTCGTGTGGAATTCGGAGCGCGCTCTTTGTTCTTTTTTTTTTCTTCAAGATTAAAATATTTCTTAGTTTTGCTTTTTTGCGTCACCGTTTTTTTTTTTCGCGGTCCTCTGACAATAGCTTTCACAAGCATTATGTGAAGCACAATAAGTCACTGTTAACGCAACAAGCGTAAAATGTTCTCAGCAGCAAAATTCGTACCCTCCTTCCCAAAAGTCTCACTCCCGCCTGAACGTCGAAGTGAAGTCAGTGATCGGGCAGCCTCAGCGGCTTTTCCCTCTTCCCCTACGTGGTGAGTTAAAAAAACTAAAACAAAAATGAGCAACTTGATTGTACCTAACAAAAAAGAGGAGAAGCAATGTTAGAAGAACGCAGCTAGGGAAGAAGTACAGCGGACGGAGGAAGCGCTGCTATTATTAGCTTACAAAAGAGAGAAAGAAATCGCGTGTACAAAAAAGAAAAACTGGTGATTTTACCTTCTCCTTTTTTGTGGGATAAATACCCCCCCCCCCCTCTACCGCCTCATTAGCAATTATTGAGCTTGAATGAGTCATTAATATTCGCTCCACGTCATCGTCGTCTCATGGTGTCCTCACCGTTTGTGTTCCTACTCTTTTTTTCCCCTCATTTTATCCTCTCCCGCGCAATTTTGGAACGTGGTGGACGCAAAAGAGAGCTGTAAACGCATTAAGGGCGTGTACCGTAACGTGCTTTATTACTCTCACGTACGCAGCAGAGCATACGCCACCGTATCGGGAATTGGGTTGTTATGTTCACTTTATTTTCCCCCCGTTCCTGCTTAGCGAAACCTTATCCAGGAGGCTTCTTCGCCGTATATTTCTTTTTTTTTCGCTCAGTTTGCGTCTCAGAATGCACAAAACTCAGGCTCGATTTGAAGTAGTGAATGTCCCAAATGTTTCGGCAGTTCGGTTACAATTGCGGTTGATGACGCTTTTATTGAGGAACGTGGTTAGATCTGGGCGCGCGGATGATAACCCCTTCAGTGTACACGACCAAGCCAATATGGACAGCATATTTTCTTCCCAAAGTCACAAAAGAAAACAGGTTAATTGGTTTGTCAGTTCGGGATATCAATCAATCAATCAATCAATCAATCAATCAATCAATCAATCAATCAATCAATCAATCAATCAATCAATCAATCAATCAATCAATCAATCAATCAATCAATCAATCAATCAATTGATGTGGTAAGGTAACCTTCATAAAATGGTTGTAATTGATAGGAATTATGAGTATTCATTGCAGGCCGCTCATACCACCATCCGGACGATTTGTTTAGGCAAGCTTCCGAGGACATACAATTTATGAACTCTTAATAAGCGCTGCGTGTTAGAGGGTGTTTTGTAGAGGGTGTTTTGTGTGTTTGTACTTTTGGTGTCACGCGCAACACGCTCAACGCCTGTTGGCCATTGGAGATTCTGGTTATAAATAGACGCTTTCCCCGAACGCCCATCAATGGGCCTCCGGGTTCTGCTGATAACGTTTTTGAGCCCATTCGAGCTGTCATGTTGTAAGCAGGCAAGTGTGCTGCTTCCTCTGTCGTCGCTGTTATCTTCTCGCCAAGCATTAAACGAGTTTGGCACTTGGCTCAGCGTCGTAGAAACAGAGGCAACTCCCTTGTAAGCCGCTCGTCCGTCCCGCTACCTCGGCATGATGAAGGCGATTCTTGGACGCCTTCCGTCTATGTAACACAACTTAGCTTTTTCTTATAAGTGTCCAGGTAAAAAAAAATAATAAAATACGCGTGCTTCCTTCCCGTATTGGGTATACGTCACGTGTGCACACTACCCACCCGACTCAGCGAGAGAGAGAGAAAGCTTTACACACTTTCGGAATGCCGTGTGGCCTGGGAAAGCGCGACGCAGCAGTTGTTCACCGCATTCGCCTCAACGGCGCTTTTACAAGCCACTACTCGCACAAGACGCGCCGAGTTGCCTCCCCTCACTGTCACGCATGCAGTGTTCGTGAGGACATAGAACATGCACTGTGTGTGTGTCCCCGTTATGACGCCCCGCGGCTAACCTTGAAGACGACTTTGGGACTGCGTGCTGATGCACCACTGAAGCTTCGCGACGCCATTTGTCCATGTCACTCAACTGCCGCGGCAACACGGAGTGCACGGGCCTCGGTGTCTTTTCTCCGTGACCCAGGTTTGAACGAAACCCTGTGAACGTTTACCTTAACTTTATTACTCTGCGTGTTCTGTGTGCGTGATCTTGCGACTGTCCGTTTGTGTGCTTATTTGCGTTTGTTAGTGTTTGTGTGAGTTTTTGTGTGCTCGCTTCCTTCGCTCGTTTTCCCCCTTGGAGTGTGTTCATATGGAGTAGCAAGCCCAGCTTGCTGCCAAGATGACTTCTCATCATCATTAAAGACATTCCTTCTCCCTGCTCCTTCACCCAGACCAATGCTTTGAATCCAATTTATAAAAAAAACGCTGCTCTGCATGAGATTTTTAGTTACTGGCGGCCTCGTAGTTAATAGCACGTTATGTAACTTACATTTCCCGTATAAACCCGCCACAAAAACAGCTGGGTTTTCCTCCCGAGTCATATACAACCGCACCCGACCCGATGTTTTCAGTCCGATTCTGTAGAAACAACTACCGCAAAGCAAGCAGCGCTTACTAACGCGCATTAGTGAAGTCGACCGATTCCTGCGAAGAATATCGTTAACCTTGCGTTTCGCCTGTTTCGTACGCATGCGTTTAAACTGTCGTAAAAGCTCGACCGGCCTTGCGCCCCTATCGGTTGGCTTGGTGCCACTCAGCCTCCTGATGGTTATACCGACACCTGCATTTGCTTCTGTGTGACAAACAAACGGGTGCCCTTGCGACGTCCTGCCACGAGGCCCGCAACCCACTCAAACGCTGATTACAAAAGCGGCACCCAAGCAAGTCGTAAAGCGGTTTGAAGCCGAAGCGAATGAGCAGCGGCAGCGTAGACACCTCCGTTCTATTCGTCGTGCTTCTTCTTTGTCGCGCTGAACGGCGCAGAAAGGAACGAGGGTAGCAACAAAATAATGTGAACTTGGAGGCGAGAACGGATAGGAAACAAGGACAGGAGAAAGTAAAATAAATGAAGAAAAAACCTTAATTTCACGATGATTTAGCACGGAAGCAACGTTGTCTCGTGTGTCAAGCAGTAGGCGTTAACCTGCAGGCGTGGACGCGCCGTGCGAGGATGCATTTAGGTGCTAATGACTTCGCGTTTGAGGGTGCGGCGGCCATTTGTCAGCCGCACTAACGCTGCGTGTTGGCATGTGGTCACCTGATAACCTACGCACGTTGGCCTCACGTTCCTCGAATGTAAACGTTTCATGGAAGCAAAAATGGCGCGCTGGCGTGGTCAGCGGCTGCCTTGTAGGGCAGCTTTGAGCAAGGCTTGCCTCGATACACTGGCGTAAGTTAGAGGGAGGAGTTGACCGCGAAACTTCCCAAAATGTTTGGGTACTTTAGTTCAACGTTTATTGACCAAAAGGCACAAAGAACGCACGACACAACAGACCGCACGCAAGGGAAAATAACCGCTGCAGGTAATGTTGTTCAGCCGCAGTCGGAAGACGAAGCTTCCGTGGCTCTCGCCACCACACGATTATAACCATGTGGCAATAGCCATGCATAAAAATTAATATTAGGAAACAGTTGCGAGGCTATGTAACGTATTATCACTGCACCAATAAAAAAAAAGATTTATTTGTAGCTTGTTTTTTTTTCGCTTTATTGTCTTCCCCTACCCATTTCTTCCTGCCTTTCTTTTCCCTTCAAGGTCAGCTGCTCTCCCCCCCCCTCATTCTCCCCAGCCTTTGGTATGAAACCGTCCGTATGCAACTGCGTCGGCACTGGCTGCATCTCTGGACATATTTACTGTTCATGTTGCTGAATAGAACAGAACGAAGTAAAGAAACCTATGTGTAACGCTGTGTGAACGCCGGCTCAGAATCAGGCATACGTGCCTTTGGGAAGGGCAGCCGAAGCGCCATAATCTTTAGACGTCAGTTGCAGCGAAGCGAGAAGATACCCGGCCAATATTTAAGCCCAGCGTTCCACATTGGCATTTTGACGAGAGGGCATTCGTTCAGAACAACACGCGCAGCAGCCCGCTGGTATTAGAGCTGTCAGCTCCCGCAGGCGAGTTCGTTTTAATGCTGAAGGGTCTTTTACAGAACGCGTGTCTAGAGTGCCATAAGACAGCAGTCCAGCTCAGCACTACAGCCATGGCCAGAGTACCGCGCGACGAGATTGTAATTTTTAAGACTAGTCTGACAGAAGCAAGTGCGTCTGCCATTGTGGGGTCGAGGTTTCGTCTTGGCTTCCTGTTTCTAAGGGCGGTGGTTCAAGTCCAGCTCTTGTTTCCTTTATTTTTTACATGTTCTGTTTTGATTAAAATTTTCATGGCTTAGGTTTAGTGTTTTAATGACTTGTTACGTTAGGTTAGTGAGGTTACGTTAAGGTAATGCAGGGTTAAGGGACCCCACACGCGGCATTTCTTCATGGAAACTGCGGTGGACGTCGCTTTAGTCGAGTGCTTATTGTACCGTCCGACGTTGTTCTAGACAGAGCCTTTACAGAAACTAAACATTAGTACATTCATCTCATAGATTGTCCTTATGGCGTCCCCTATCAATGTGTTGAAAGAAAAGACAGCGTTTCCATTGATTTTCAGTAGATCCATTGAATACAAGACTGTATGCCTTCAGTCTACTATGATTTAATTAATTCAGAGACAACCTAGCACTGAGTCGTTGTTTCCACCCTGTTTCCTGACCGAATCTTCGCTATACGTTAACTTCAAGCAAGAAAAGGATATTTGGCGAAGTACCGTTATTAACTGCAACGACCAGCCCTTTGGTAGCTCGCGCAATTCTCTACTGGCGGGTAATTCCATCATCGTGCGCCTTTCGGGCCTTTCCTTCAGAAGCTGTGGCGCAATGCTTTATAACTGTCTCGTGGTGTAATGTCTTTTTGGAGGCTGCTGGGTGGTTAAGGAACTATTCCAAGTCAAAGCCGCGTCGTCAAACGCAACGTCGGAAAAGTCGTGTGGTAAATGGTGGCTTGCCACAGGTTAGTGTTTCCACCGTCATTAAAAGTGACGAAACGAAACCCAGCCGAGGTGGTTCGCCGCGCCGAAGTCTTTGAGACGCTGGTGAATTATCGGTGCCGTGGCGGCAAGGGCTAACAAGAAGAAAAAAAGGGGTAACTAGCGGGGGTCGTTTTTAACCACAGTTATCTCCTGGCATGTTTTTTTTTTTTTTTTTTTTTGACGGCGCAGTCGTTAACTTGCCAAGAGCAGGTACACGCAGAAAATGATTGATTCGTCGCTTCCTGTAGGTTTTTTCTTAACTGGTGTCGTGCCCTCCGTTGAAATTTCGAGTTGCTGCTGCGTACGTAATATATACGTAGAAAGTGAGGTAAACCATAGGTTGCAAGTACGCGGCGGGTTCCACGGTCGGATCAATGCTCTAATTGCTCGGCATCTCCCTATAGGGGCGGAAAGAAAGTTCTAGGGAGTCCATAGGGACTTCTCCGAAATGTGACTGACGCCTACTTGTATTCACCAGCACCCTTTCAATATTTTCCCCTTACGCCCGTTCTTCGACAGCTAACTTCTCCAAACGCCGATTCAGTGGGGACAAAGCCTTATAACTTACATCACGGATCATGAGCCAGCCTTTGGCTGTGAATGGCCGACCGCGTAAATAAGTCGTAAAACTGTGTGAACTATACTCGAGCAGCAATACGCGGTTTGTCCAGCAAATAAGGGATGAGCCTCTGACTAATAGCTTCTTGACATTCTTCCGACGAAGGTGTTGCTTTGCCTTAAGCCCGGGAAAGCGCGTAATCTACTCGTCATTAACTCGCGGCCGCCGCTTCCGCGCGCAGTCATACGCCGCGGCTTATGCGGGCCCCTTAACGACCTGCCGCTGGGAATAAGACGCGACGTCATCAATCATTCGGGTTTCGTAATCTTCTCAGGGGCGGGGCTTCAAAGCGCTACGGCGCGGGAAGTACCACTTTTTCCTTATTATTGTTTTTAATTTTGGCAATATATCCAAAGGTTGTCGATTTTTTTTTGTTGGTACTTAACTCACACTTGTCGCAGGTTTCTCTCTAAGATACCACCGCTTCCACGGCAGGAGTTCTTGACATGGTGTTCGTCTTCAGGGCAGTGGTTAATTAGTCGCTTCGTCGTACGCGCACCTTTGGCTTGTTAGGAGACTAATGTCTTTGCCTGCGAGCTATGTAAACTTTTGCTAAATGTTTATATGGCACTTTTCTGCAGCCCTGAGTAGCAGCGTCTTAAAGTTGCTTGCCTCGAGATACGAAAGTTAGAAGACTTTCTGAGAAACCTAGTCAATCATCTCACTTGGTTGCGTAATGACAGGAGAGCGTGTTTTATTCACGATATCAATCCGGCCTATATCTTTGGAATACCTTAGGTCTGAATGAATGAATAAAGTCATGCTTATAACAAATACGTTGAGCATTCCAACTCATGAATTTAGGCAAACTTACCTAACTCTTCATGCTTCTGCACCACAACTCTTGAAGAAATTTTTGTTCTAAGTTCAGCGCTCGTCTCGTGTCCTTCTTTAAGCCTGTATGCGTGACATCCCGCTGGTTTTTTCGATGACCATCCCCCCCTCCCTCCCAAATTCGACATTGCTGCTTGAGCGGATCCGTCTTTCAATAACAGCAACTTTCCTAACAACGCTGCCGTCAGGCGATGGCTGGCACATTCAGAAGAGAGCGGGAAAAGTTAGATGATGATATAGCAACGAATGGATGGAAGCTGTGTGCAAAGATTTTGTAGGCAGGGCGGAAGGAGGCGGGGAACAGCGCGTGTGGATGGTGAAAAACCGAGCTGTACAAGAAAAAAATCTTCAATTGTACTCGTTGAAGCAATCAAGCCCAACTTTCCTTAACTGGGCTCGAAATGTTCTCGAAGCGTTGTCCGGACCTTCGTTATTTCATCGCCTAGAACGCGCTCCGTGGTTCGCAAACGCGTCAAGATTGCGCCAGCTTTCCCCTCCCCACTTTCGTTCGATTTCTCTCAGTTCTGCCAGGGCATTGAAGAACTCCGGTTCTACGCTCGTACTCCCTGAAGTACGGATTTGGGCGAAAACATTCATTTCCCGATGGAGGGAGTTTGCGTTTATTTAATAAAGTCGGGGCGCCTGAAGCCGGCGCCGGGAGCGTCGCCAAGTAGTCCGGGAGTGCGTGTGCGCATGCGCGTGTGGCTGCATATCGAAGAAATTTCGCCGCCTGCGGCGCGTACGCAATGGACGAGTGATTCCGTTCCAGTCGTTCTGAGCAAACACTTGCGGGAAAGTCCGAGCCTTTCGCGACGCCCCTTTGTTTCTTTAACGAATCACCCGCGCTAATTTCCGCGTTTGCGGGGTTGGTTAATTTATGTAAACACTGGCAGTTTCCTTTCCTTCTTTTTTCGTTTTTTTTTGAGCGTGTGTTTTGGTGGAACCGCACTTTCTGGCATGACAGGGCAAAGTGCTAGGGCTGGCGAAAAGCCCACGAGACCGAATGGAAATTCGAATATCCCCTTTGATAACTGATTAGATTAACCTCAAAACTGGAAGAAATGAAGTGCTGAGAATTTTATTCGTCGCGGTTTTGTCAGGGATGCATATGTCTCTTTCTGATTGTTTGTTGCTGTTGTTATCGTTAAATTTGCGGCGTTATCAATAAAGAACAAGCAATTTCAGTAGAATTTTGCTGACTCCAGCATTGCAGCTTTTTTAAAACACACGAGCAAGAAGTAGGAATGCGCTGACAGGCGTAAAATGTGCCCAGAAAGTACGCCGGAACTGTGTGATGTATATACTATAAATGCGCTTTTTCTTCGCCCATAGTTTGCACGTCAAGTTAGTTCGCGCAAGACGGGCTGACTCAGCGTAGCGCTTGTTGACGACTGTGCCCTTGTGTACGCACCTCGTAAGGCGTGTAAGAGTTCCTCTTTTTCAACAACGAATAAAACAAAGGTCAGCGTAAACTAAAAGCCAAACGGCGATACCCGTTCAAGCATCGCCGGTACACGCCGGGAGGGACCGTCAAAGCAAAATGGGACAAGGATTGATCGGCTTTCAGAAATAAAATTTACTCTTTCTTTCTCTCTCTCCGTTACCACTGCTCTAATGCAGCGCCCAGCGCCCACGCCGCACGCTTTTCGCGCTATCTTGCATTAGCGCTGCCTATCGCGGACATGTCCGGGCTCGCGCAACTATAGGAGCGTATGCCCCGGATGCACACAGGGGTTAGAGATAAGCAGCTTGTCCCTAAAGACTCGTGGAGTTAGCGTTTACGTATCCACTAAGGAATTTCCTTGGTAAGTCTTCAATCATTACTATAGGAACTTCGCGCATCGCAAGCCGGCGCTAGTTTGGAATGTAAACGAAAGTTCGTATACCGCGAGGGTGGCTGCGTGGGCCGTCATTTCATTCACCCCCTTCTTCATGTACGCTCGAAAACGTTATCTTTGTGCATTCCTGGCTACTGAATGGGCAATCTCATGGTGAATGGCTGCGAAGTCAGTCGAGCCCACATGGCTGCCGCTTAGAAGCGGCGGTAAACAATGTGAAACAGGTATCCTATTGTACCTGAACGCAGACGGCAAGCTCTGCACTATATTCTCGCCTACTGTCTCGAAGATGTTTCGCCCTCTTCTAGGAAACAGCTTTGTACACCAAAACAAAAGCGCCCTTATTCAATTCTATTTTATTAAAAAAAGGGTGCACATTGTGTGTTTAATTCGACTGTGCTTGCAGTGGAACCCCTTGCGCCGTGTCGTCCTGCTCTGCACTATACCTTTTTCATTCATGTTGCTGCATTAATTCACTAAAGTAAGGCTAATTGAATTAATTTTAAAAAACCTGTCAAATTTTATTGCACGTCTCAAAGTATTACAAACCTCCCATCGTCTACTAGCGCGTTTAGCCGAGCTGTATTAATTACATTTGAATTTTTCCAATCCGTTGCCAAGACAAAATCGCGCCAGCAACGGCGAAAGCACGACACACTGTGTCAAAACGTTCCCAAGTATACGTCGCACAGCACAGTAGCAAATGGCAACAAAGTCCGGCCGTCCTTTTGCAACCAATAGCTCGACCACACCGTCGGCTGCGGCGCATCAACGCAGATGCCTATTACCGGCGCGCCGTATAGGTTCCCAGCGTCGTCGCCGCCGCAGTGATGAGGTCTCCATCGTGCACGTCAAGACCGGCGCGAGGAGACTCTCGGGAATGCCCGGCGTCCGGAGGCGTTTCCGCGGTTTAGGGGCCCGTCAATTGCCTCCTCACACGAGTACGCCCAGGGAACAAGGGAGAGAGCCTCGCGGGGCCCCGTTATACCCAAGGCGCTGCTCCCTGGTTTCTTTTCTCCGAGCACTCACACACCACCGGAGCGGTTTCGTCGGAGGCTCGTCCGCGTGTTTGCTTGCGGGCCGTAGATGGCTCGACTTCCCGTCTTGTCGGCGGCCGCCCACACAGCGGAGCCCGCGCATTCCTTCCCAAACTACCGCTGCCCGGAACTGCATTCACCGTGGACAGGAAGGAACAAGAGGAGTAAAGCATTTTTCCCGGTGATGCGGCGCCTCGGCAACGCCCACTAGACAGCAAGGCCTCGCGAAATGTCGCTGAACGTCTCATCAGCGCACACGATTTGAAAATCGCACACCCTAACCCAACCAGCCATGGTAGCGATCATTTTATCCTGCCCCATTCACCAGCTCGGTAGGCAACGAAGAGCGGGCCGTGCTGAGGCATTCTTCGGAGATATGGGGTGTTCGTATCAGACGTTTCTCGTGAAAGAACCGACAGACGCCGTAGCCTGCCCAGCGTTATGAAGCGTCTGCTCTTGCCGTTATGCCGCGCAGACGTTTGACGATGAGCACTCGCTAATGGTCGCGTTCGGTGCTCATCAGTTCGCTGACAGGGGCGTATCGTCGTCTGCCGTGCTGCGGGTTGTCTGCCTCGTCTACGGCGGTCATAAATGGAGCGACGAATATACGATGTCTGCTGGGTACCGCTGGCAGGATGGAGGGGAAAGTCTTGTGCCTCCGGGACTAACGTTGAAGAAAACAAGCAGACTCGTTCAAACCATTCTTGATCGATGCATCATTCCAGCAACGTGGAAGACTTGCCGTGTGCGTAAGATCGCCGGACATTATGGTACTCTGTGGGCGATGACGCCGACAGCTAGAGCTGAATATCCACATCGGTGTACCGCCGCATTAGCGACCAAACAGGTGGGAGGCGCTGAACATCCATCTTTTACTAAGTTGAATAGAGCGTGATTTGAGCGTTCAGACACATGGACGCACTCCCACACGCGCCCTCCACACCCCCGCGTTATACTAGAACTAATTCTCCCAGGCCAAAGAATGTTTCTAGTTTGGAGACAATCATTGTAACACATTGATTAT
This sequence comes from Haemaphysalis longicornis, assembly GCF_048455015.1. Lineage (NCBI taxonomy): Eukaryota > Metazoa > Arthropoda > Arachnida > Ixodida > Ixodidae > Haemaphysalis > Haemaphysalis longicornis. The sequence goes on from NW_027526422.1 coordinate 189,062,251, forward strand.
TCTCTACCCTGCGTTATTCGTTTCACTTTTGTTCAATGTGTTCAATATGTTGTCCTTCATTTTTCGGTATCGCACGTGATTGTTTTAAATTTCCGAGGACCAGTATACATTGCTAAGCTTCTTAAATCTTCAGCTATTTTTAGCTGCAGAACTAGCACTCACTGTATTCCAGATGTGCGTCTAACGAAGTTTAAATTTGAAAACTAACTCGACAGATTCACTACCTTATTGCGCATAAAAGGCTAATCGTAATTAACAATGCTTTCGTCACGAAAAACTTGTTTCCATGCGGATTTAAGGAGGTTCGCAAAACCGTATTATACCCCGTTGCGCACGGAACGAGCTCAAAAAATCAAATACCCTCTCTTAAGAGAGAGATGCTTAAAACACGAAGCTTTCTCTCATGCGACCTGAGACAAAGTCAAAGTCTAGAATTTAAACTCCTTTAACCGGGTCGGAATGCCGCAATCGGATATACTTCGGCTTCATAATGCGATGGACCAAGGTTCGATTGCGACCACAAGAAGCGATTTTTTTTCTTGTGGCGCTTGATGTGCCTTTGTGGAAACGCATAGTGGAAGTTTCCACCTGGGCTTAGTGAGGCCTGCGTCAGACGGTTTGTGATGACCAGCGCGGCTTACCACTGCAAAAAAACTTAAATCTCAAATTGGTGCCAGTGCAGCATCACACGTACAGCCGGTCAGCTGTTTAAAGGAGCCATGAAGAGAAAATACAACTTCGTGTAGATTGAAAGAACTAGGATTCAGTACCTCACTCAGCTCCATTACAGCCACAAAAGATGTTTTTAATGAAAAAAAAAACAAGAAGTATTTAAAAACTTTCAAATTTTGCGCCACAGTGACGTGTTATGAGCAAGAATGACGTCATACGGGCCAACAATGAAACGTAATTTTCAGTGCGTTAACTGCACGTTAGCATTCAAGTGATGCGGTCAAATGGAGCTAGAGGCCCCACTACAGACGTCCAGTCATGTGTCGTCACGACAGGTCAGTTGGGCGACCGCCAATCGCACAAACAAGGTTCCGTGACGTCATAGAAAAGTTGCGGGAAATTGGCTAGGGGGTCGCGACTGCTTCACACGTTTTCTTTAATATCTCCGTGATTTGTTCGAAGATTGCGATGATATTGGTATCATTGCTATCGGGACTAAACAGCCTTTCTACTAAACCCAACTTGTATTTTGTCTTCATGGGTCCTTTAAGAATATCTAGGGAGCTTCGACCGCCGGGTGGGTCAGCGCCTTATCCCGGTGCGAAGCGTTGGAAAGAGCGATAGTCTCCTCACCTGCAAAACAATGCAGGAAAAGTGACTGTCGTCTGCTAGGGTGCTTTAAGAGCGGAGCTGTATAAGCTCTTGGTTGCGCCGTCCATAAACAGAAAATATGTCAAGAAAATACCGAGCGCAAGTTAGCGTGTCTCTCATAAGAATCGTCTGGCGCCGTCCAGGCTTGCGCGTGGGCTAGCGCCTCGTGATGGGCTCGCAAAAGAAAAAGGAAAATACCGAGCGCACTTCCCAGTCAGCGTTTGAGCAAACAGCGTCGCCGGCAAAACAACTAGCATCTTCTCCTGATGTCCCTCGCTCCGCGTGGCTCGGGGCAACCACGTGCGCTCATAAAACTCTGAGCGCCGCGGCAGTGGCGGCAGAACTCTCCCCGACTTTGTGCCGCACACATGGGCGACCAAAGAAGATCCAGTCGCCCAAAAAGGAGGTGGCTTATCAGGAGGCGCACCGCGCTTGCAGGCGACAATGCAATCGCCCAGAACAACAAGAAGAAGATGTAGTGCAGGTCTCCAACGGGGCGGGAGTGCTCGACGGAGACTGTGGTGGCGGACGATGAATTATACGAAGACTGAAGAGGGCACTGTAAAAATAAAGCACTTATATACTTTACTTAGCGTTTGAGTTGGTCTTCTGTTGACGATATAGCGCCATATAATATATACAGGGGTGAATGGTTCTGCGTGACTTATGTGGCGCTCGTCGAGTTTAGCTTAGTGAGAAGAGGACAACTCGGCTGGGACGTCGCGCTTGCACGTTTGTGCAGGCTGGATTTGATTTTTTTTAATATCGATACGATAAATTCCGCTGCAAATCCGCCGGCTCGGTTCACTGCAGCAGCAATGCACGAAAATGTTGATACGTGCAACTGGCAGCTCGCATGCCTTCCCTGTGCGAAATTCCTTTCCAATATCGACGTTACTCTTAGCTTGGGCGACAAAAGAAAAGTCTGACAACGATATAAAAAGACTCGGTCGGAATTCACGCCAGCGAGATGTCACAGATGGAATTCCTACAGTTCTTGCGAGACTTGAAATGACTAATTTCCTTTTCATTGTTTTTCCAATTATTATTCCTCAGGTTGCAGTCTTCCCGACGCGGCAGCGCGCACACCTGCACGTGCGCACATACACGCTGAGAAAAGGAGTTTTCTTTTTTACACTTCATGACCTTAATTCGCGCATACCTGCGCGACGACATTAACGAAAGAATGAAATAAAATGAGAGGGCACAAGGCGCACGTAAAATCCCTCTCACCGGTCGGCGGCAATAAACGGAGCCGGAAGGATATGCGTCCTGCTTGCTGGAACATACCAGCATACGACGCTCGCAGTGCCATGACCATTATTCGGACGCGACTGCCTCGCTCATTTTCCGCCTTCAACGGGGAAGCTGCTGGCCAGTCGACCCTTCTTAGATAATATTTGCAGTGTCCGGTTGGATCTCCGAAAGAATAAAAATGGCTGCGGCTTAGCTTAGCTAACCTTGAATGTGGAAAGCAAAAGCTTGGCCTAGTCTGGTTGAGTCTTGGTTTCGCTTGGTTAACCTTTGGCGTAGCTGTATTCCCGACTACGGCTCAAAGCCGTTCGGTCCCGTGCAACGCTCAAAGAAGGAGGCCCGGCTTCGCTTTCATTCATGGCGAACGTGGCGCAAAACGAGTCACATAGCCCGAGACGACCCAGCGGCGCATGCCTGGAACGCTACGGGGGTGGTCGGCTGCCGATCAAATGATGGGCCGCAACCACCGCGGCCGCCGCCGCTCATGGTTTGACAGAACGACTGAAAACGGGGCCTTGTGCGCAGCGCCCAAAGCGGGCCCGGCGAATGAAGTGATGCGCTTTGAGAGGTGTGTCGCAGGGGTTGGGTCTCCGGTCAAAAGGTAAACTTCCGCACCCGCGGCGAAACCGCTGGACGAAAGTAGTGAAGTTTTGCTTTAAAATAATTAATCGTATTTTCGAGAAGCCGGTGAGATCTGCTCGCGTAATCAGTCGTGTGAAGCACATTTGTTTCTATCGTGGTCTTTTGTTTTGCATAAAAAAGAAATTGTTTTTAACGCCTTTTCGCGAGGAACATTTGTAGGCGAAAAGCAAGAACGCCCGTGCACCCGCCGTGGTGGCTCAGTGGTGAAGGTGTTGTGCTGCTGAGTACAAAGTGTCGGGTTCAATTCCCGGCCGCGGCTTCCGCTTTTCTGATAGAGGCTAAAAGCGAAAACACCCGTCGGTATGAGATTTCGGCGCACGTTGAAGATCCCAAGGTAGTCAAAATTAATACGGAGCCCTGCACTACGGCGCGCCTCATCGCCTGCGTTGTATCGGAGCGTTAAACCTCATCATCAACCAAAAACGCCAGTGCGTCGAGGAATCGTGGCGCGTTAAGGAGGCATGAAGAGGAAATACAACTTCGTTTAATTTGAAAGAACAAGAATTCAGTATCTCACTTAGCTCCACTACAGCCACAAAAGATGTTTTTTTAACGAAAAAAAAGCAAGAAGTATTTAAAAACTTTCAAATTTTGCGCCACAGTGACGTGTTATGAGCAACAATGACGTCATGCGGGCCAACAATAAACATAATTTTCAGTGCGTTAACCGCACGTTAGCATTCAAGTGATGCGGTCAAATACAACTAGAGGCCCCATTACAGACGTCCAGTCATGTGTAGTCGCGACAGGCCAGTTAGGCGGCCGCCAATCGCACAAACAAGGTTCTTGATTGATTGATTGTGGGGTTTAACGCGCCGACGCAACGCAGGCGATGAGGCGTGCCGTAGTGGAGGGCTCCGGATTAATTTTGACCACCTCGGGATCTTTATCGTGCGCCGAAATCTCGTACACACGGGCGTTTTTGCTTTTCGCCTCCATCAGAAAAGCGGCCGCCGCGGCGAGGAATCGAACGCGCGACCACAAACAAGGTTCCGTGACGGCATAGAAAAGTTGCGGGAAATTGGCTAGGGGGTCGCGACTGCTTCACACGTTTTGTTTCATATCTTCGTTATTTGTTCGAAGATTGCGATAATATTGGTATCATTGTTATCGGGACTAAGCGGTCTTTCTAATCAACCCAACTTGTATTTTGTCTTCATGGCTTTTTTAAAGATCACCAGGAGGTCACAAATAATCGAGACATGCATTAGGGAGGGAGTGATAATGATTAGGGAATGATAAGGAGAAGTCATCTGGGCAGCGACCCTGGCTTGCTACTCCATATGGATATGAGAAGGGTGAGAATGGAAGAAAGGAGCGAAAACACGAATACGCACGCAAACACGAACAAACGCAGATAAGCGCACAAAAGCTGACATGACCAGGAACGTACGCAAAACACACGAACATGAGTAAGAGACCTGAACTACGGATCGCCTCGTAGTTCATATGTAGCTTCGGCGCTTTAATTAAACGAACCTGAGCCTGAACGTTCTCATGTCTGAGTAGATATTAAAATGATCGGTACTTTTTATCCGATACCATACGAACGTATAGTTAGTTGGTGTTAATTATTATGTATTTATTTCAAACACCAGGTCGCATATACGCCTCCCTAAGGAGACCATCGTTTTCTCGAAGATTCTTGGCGTATGCTGCGGCCTAACTAAACCCCGTTTCGAGGCTGAGATCCTGGTAGTCAGACGAGAGCGAAAGAGCGCTACGCGCAGACGTCGCCGTTGATGCCAGAGGTCGTGGGTGTAAGAAAAAACAAGGCAAAAAATAAAGAAAACGAGGTCACCTTGCAAAACTGATGAAAATTTTCAGCAGCAACTGCCGTCCAATTCACGGCACCGTGAAATGAGAACGACTTTTCCTGTTTTATTCCTATAATGGCGCTGGAACAACTAAACGTGTAGTGAATATTCTCGGAGGAAGGCATATATGTATTTATAGACGGAGCCTGGAGAAGAGATGTTTTCAGCGCCGGATAATGTCTACCTTTCTTCCATTCGGGCCGGCTGCTTCACAAGTGCGCGAACCCGAATTAAAAGTTTCGCGGCGCGCTCGAAGCGCGCCAAGAATTCTCCAATTTCTTCTCCGCGCGGTTTCGAGAAAGAAAAACGAAATAGAAAAAATAGGCACTAGTTAGGGCATATTTATTTGCTTCGTCCTCTCATTTGTAACGCTTGCGTTATGTGCTGCCTTTGATCTCTCGCCGTTGCGCGTTGTAAGGTGTCGAAGCGCCGAAGTTTCGGAAGAAAAGGTATTCCGTCGCTCTGAACTTTTACTTAAACGTAATTACTTACACTGGATTACTCGCCTGATGCGCATCCTCTAGTTTCCTTGAGTTCCCCTTAATTCGGTCAGTAAAAGTACCGGCGCCGTCCCAATCCTTTGAAATTTGTAAAAATAAAAGAAAAAAAATAGTTATCAAAGAAACCAACACGGGGACTAATTAATAGCAGGGAACGTAAGAATCCCGCGTTGTTCTCTCTCCAAAATACCCCCTCTCCCTCGATTTTTAACAATATTGGCCCTCTTGGCTCTAGGTTTGAGTCAAAGTTGAGTTTATTACAGAATCAAGCTGGAGTATAGACCACAAAAAAGCGTTAGAGACAGCTTGACTGGTCCTAGCCACCTTCAACGCAGATCCTTACCTTCAGGCTCACTGCACATTCAGAGGTAGCTTTTCAAATATTTGAAGTACTTATTGTCGCACCACGCATTTTCTGTTATCGGTTTGCTGTACAGGAATCAACAAAGAGTGCATATAAACTCACAAAAGTGCTCAGAAAATCGCGACCAAAAAGAAAAATTCTCTTCGCAGTAAGAGTCCGTGTCACGTGCACGGGCATTCAGGAGGTCGCTAGACGAATCCGCTCATTAAACTTTTGCCAGTAGGCTTTGCTTCGTTCTCGACAGATGTAAGCGTGGCGATGCCCAAAAGTTATTGCTTTGTGGGGCATATTTATAAGTTGGACTAAGTCGTTCTGTTACTGTACCTTTCGCGGGGAATGGGAACACAGGACCTTTTTCGGAAAAAACTCGTTCGGAGTCTGTTCGTACAGTAAAGAATAGGTCTCAGTGATCGCTTGTTTCAGACTTCCAGCCGAATTCAGCAATTTATCTTCTTTTCTGGGACGCGCACTGGCATCTACAGTCAGCTTCAAGACACCGGCCGACTTCGTAGCGCTCAGGACTGCCCTTGCATTTCATAGACGATGCAGTGGCTCGGCTTTATCATGTTTTGGCGCGGCCTGACGGGAGAGACACTCTACCTGAATGGAATCGGGAAATATCGGTAGTTATTTCGTTTATTACGCAACTTTAACACGCAGAAGAATCGCTCTTGCTAAAAAAACAAAACCTTGGCAGGAATTGTTGTGAATGTCTTCCTTAAGAAAAAATTACACCATCTTCCCGTGGGGAACCCTGATGAGGATGCGAAGCATCGTGGCGGTTCCGTGTGGTTCCATTGTGTTGGCGTTATGTTGAGTGATCTGGTTTTTACTAGCGCCAGAGGGAATTCCGCGTCCGGGTCCACACCGGTGGCAAAGGCACGCAAGTGCTGTTGTGTTACGGTGAGTAGGCGGTGGTTCTCGAGGCGCCGAAACTCGTCCATCATGTTCTTGTCGATGTTGTCTCTGTGGTAGAATCGGTAGTCTCCGTCAGCTTTGGTGAGGTGAAGGTTGTTGACATTGGTGCACCGGCTGAGAGCGATGTACACGCACTCCTCTTCGCAGCTTTGTCTTCTCGTTCTTCTTCTTCTTCGGCGGTTCCCCTACGGGAAGATGACGACGGTGGTTGAACGCGAACCTGTCTCGTGATGAATTCTTTGGTTGTCCAATCCCTAGGGGCATCCTGCCACAATCAGCATCAGAGGCGCTGCGGACGGGGCTGGTTGAGCTGCAAGGCGCGTGGCGCTTCCCGCCACAGCTTTTCCAAGGGAAATTCAGCATCCCCCTCTAAAGTTTTCAGTTCGTCGTTTCCGTTGACGTTCAGCTTCGCGTGCCTTCGTTGTATCAGTGGCTTCTTGACGTAATTTGAATGAGTCAAGGACATAAGGCGCGTTCGTAGCACTTGCTCCTGTCCCGGATTTGTAGCGTAGTGGGAAGAGCATCGCTTACCTCCCGTTGCGGCCAGACAGTCGTGGGATCGAAACCGGGCGCCGCTAACTATTTCTTTTTTTTTATAGTGTAGTATCGCGGAGCTGTGGGTGTAAGGAGGAGAGTTGCGCATGCGCAGTGAGCGTGTGGACGGCGCCGCCATCAACGATGCAGGACAAGGCGAGCCTAAGAAATGCTCCGCATTTAAAAGAAGACCCGCGATCATCGACGTATACAAAACATGATGTTCACTTTGGACATATGGACAATTTTATCTGGCTACCTGGGTGAAACCAAGTGTCTATTGCTCTATCGTGGGTATACCACATACTTTGCGGTGATGATGCGCACTCGGCGAGAAAACCTCGGCGAAGGGGGTACCGAGGCTTATGCTGGAAAAGAGAACGTTCTATTATTTGTTGTTTAAAAACAGTACAAATAACTGGCGCAGCTTGCAGTAGAGGTGCAAGGCTGTGGAAACAGCAGTGCTGGCGACCTTTCCCCCCAAGTCGAAAACCCGGCTGTTTCCCCTCACACGGATTTCCGAACTTGCCGCTGAAAGTTCTCCGTGGCTGGCAGGCCCGGGTCGTGTTGCCCGCAGGCTTTCATATCTCTCCCAAAGTGGAGCCCGTTAGCACCCGCTAGAACCCGCGGCAACCGGCTTCACGAACTCGGCATCTGTAGCGCGAACTTGGCGTCCGAGCTCCCACTTGAGGCGCGAACGCACGTGAGAGATCACGCCACGAAAGCTGGGCAGAGTGTTCTCGAAGGTCGAGTTGGCCGATGCCGGGCGCTCCTCACGAGTCGCGCGCTCACGTGCGCTCGAAATTTTTGTAGTGTAAGCTACACTGGCCGAGGTCGAACGGTTTCGCGTGTGCGGTGAAGGGCCGTTCTGCGCAAGCGCGAGAAGCATTGGATTGGTTCGGATCGGATCGGATCGGACCGGATCGGATTGGCTTGGATTGGGTTGGATTGGCATGGATTGCATTTGATTTGGATTGGATTTGATTGGATTGAATTGGATTGTGTTGGACTGAAGTCCAATCCAGTCGGAGTACGGGTGCTGAACCTTAGCTCACGCTACGTATATCCTGGCATAGCCGAGCTAAGCCACTGCTAATTTTGTGGTATATTTTACGAGCTCGTGACGTGGCGCAAGCCCACGCGCAAGCCTGACCGACGCCGGGCGCTGGTCACGAGGCGCACGCTCACGTGAGCTCGGTATTTTTTCTTGGTATTTTCTTCTGGTAACGCTCTGAGGTGGAACTAAACCCCTCATCAGTTCTCCTGTTAAAGGAACACTGAAGTGAATTTGTCAAGCTCCCGGTTTTGCTTGCACTGCGTAGACTGGCTCAAATTAGCACACTTTTCATCGTTTATCCGGTTGACAAATCGGTAATTATTTTACAAAGCGCGAAAGAAGAAAAACTACCATGCGCGGTTTGCGGCGGCCGCACCAACTACGGCTGTGACGTTGGGAGGAGGGGCGCCGTGATTGGACGATGCCCAAGGTTAGCAATCAAACAAGTTTCGGTTTCGGTTTCGGTTCTGTAAAACATAACCAATGGCGTTGTTGGATGGGCATTCTCAATATCTCAGTAATCATCGTACCGCGCTTCTGCCATGTTGTCGGCTGTAAAATGCACAAGATAAGCCTCCCAGGACGGCTTGTAGTCGTAGAATTCACTAGCCGAGACCTACGCAGTGCATGAACGCCCTCCGCGTACCCGCAGACGCCCAAATGTCATGCGCTTTTCCCCCATATTTGGAGCTTGCCTCCCTCATGCCTGTATCGTAAAAAGCGTGTTCGCACCAGGCCAAGGGTCTGTTCATTCTGGCCTGTGCCCACTGCCTGCAAGCAGTCGGTGCTTATGGCAACAGCACGCCAACGAGAACTCGCTAGCGCGCCAGTGCCAGCCTGCGCGCGTTTTGTGAACTAGTTCGTGTAGCCATGAACGTTGCGGCCCAAAAAAAGGTGAACTCAATATAGAAAACATCTGCGGAAAAGAAAAGAGTTAACTTACAAAAAAAGAAAGCACGTACCCGCGGGGATTCGAACTCGTGACTTGCAAAGCAGTTGCGGTGACATACCTAGCGCCCCAGACCATTGAGCCACAAAGCGGGACGCGAAAGCCTTGCTAATATAGGGTATATATTGTACAACCGGTTTACACTTTTATTTAGTTTTGGCATTTCAAGCAGCTTAGGTGACTGTTTGTTGTACTGCGATCGTGCAGTAAGCGTCGCCCGAGTTTCCACAGTTGCTCACGTCTAGCAATTGCATTTCGTAGACGGAAAAGCGTTCGCAGATGCGTAGTCGTGCTGCTGATCGCTGTGCTTGTTCGCCCAGCGCAAAAAAGTGCTTCGCGCACCCTAGTCTACGCTGTACGGTAAAAATATCAGTTTATTTTATTTCCTTAGTACCTATATTGACTTCGCTGACTCTTCTCCCGCCTTCAAGAGGCCTTATATTTTCCTACTGGCGTACCAGTCAGCGAAGCGTCGCATGTGCGCTTGTGCAGCGCTTGCGTGAAGCGACCTTGACTTGGAGCTAGATACAGTGCACAAACAAACCAAGTAAAGAAAGGCACATTCTTCCATTCACAAACGTGTCCTGGCTTCGTTTCAACTAAGCGAACGAATTGCGACCAAGCAATTTTTTTTTTAACCTCCTTGATTGCGACGACCCGCCGGCGGCCGGCGGACGAAACGCTGGGCCGACTGACTCTGTCTGAAGGCCGGGGAGCCGTGCAGTAGCGCAGCCAATTGCCAGCTCATCCCCTCCTGACGTCACACGAAAACGCCACAGAAAATGGGCGAGCGTAAAGAGAGGAGGACAGCATTTTCGAATTAGTTTTTCTACTAAATAAAATCGCGTAAACGCGCCTAGAGTGGTCGAAACATGGCCTGGGGACTTCGGACTACAATTTGCGCTAGTAATCCCGCAATGTTTACATATCACTTCAGTATCCCTTTAAAAGTACATTCGACGGAATCCGAAAGACGTGTCATCGGCGGTTGCAGCCCAAGCTGCTCAGCGGGTATACCAGTTCAGATTTAGCTCAACACCGTCTTTTGCGTGACAAAACGTAAAGGCACATTCCCACTGGCGATGCGCCTCGTCGCGCGACGAGAAGCGACGTCGCAAAGCGACGAGCCGGCCGTCGCTTTTCGGAGTTTTGCGACGGCGGAGCAGATCGCTCTGGGTCCGAATTCCCTCGTCGCGCGACGGCCCCGCAAAACCGGTAAGCCAATCATGGCCGCGGAGTAGGCTGACGTAGCCGGAAACGAAACGTTTCTTTACATCCGGTATGCAAACGCTGCGGGCGGGCGGGCGAGCGCCGCAACCGCCGCTGGCTCGCTCGGCCAGGCGCTCGGCCCGCTATCGCTGTACCCGCCCGGGTCGGGCCGGCAAGCAACTTCCCGTGTGCATCGGTTCTTTGGTCAGTGGCTCCAGCGTACGCGTGCACTAATCAACGAATAGCGTGGAACTCATCAGTGTGGAGAAGCGTGTATGGATTGTAAATAGAGCTAGGTGGACAGCGAGACGGTAGGTTGACTTGCAGCCTCTTCGTCTATCGGCGACTGGTAAACACGCGTAGAGTTCGGAGGCGTCAGAACGTTGCGCCTGTGAAAAGAAGCGACGTTTGTGGGCCGTGATGCGGGTGTTGTGGCGTGAAAGCAAGCGTGTGCATTTCTTAGTGCAATAATATGTTGAAAAGAGCCTTCGTGAGTTTGTTATTTTCTGCTCCTCCCGCAACCCGCAAATGCGTTCGGCATTGCTCCAGGTTAGTAGCATGTGTTTTAGTTTGATTTGTACCTGCTTTTGTCGCGTATTCTTTGACTTCGAATGGTTGACGCACCAACGAGGTCGTATGTACAAGTCGGGAAGCAGCTGCGCTGAACGCAGTCGCATCATCGCTCATCGCAAGTGCGAACACCACCTCAAGGCCTCATCGCGCGACTCGCACCGTCGCGCGACGAGACAAATCGCCAGTGGGAATGTGCCTTAAAGCGGCCAAATGAGATAAAGACGTCAGAACAATGGGAAAGAAAAATGAAAAGAATAGAGCTCTCTCAAAAAAAGGGGCAAAGTTTATCGTCGGCCAGTGGTATTCCCAAATTCCGCGAAAAACCTGACATGCACAACGGAGACATTTCCCATTTGGGACGCTTACATGCGATTTTACACCGCTATTCATGCGCCTTTGTAACGAAATTACTCCTAAAAAGTTATGGGATGATCTAAGGCAGACCTTGCCAGGGTAATTACGTATCGTTGTTAATGTGTCCCAGTGAGGTGTTCACGTTTTCGCCAGGCCAAGGCGTGACTGTGAAGCTATGCTCAGTTTCAGCGTTACCTAATTTTATTATCTCCGCCATCCCCCTCCCCTTTTCCCCTCATTTAGATTATTGTAACAGCCATATCTGCACAATATCAATTCTATTCCCGTATGCACTCATCGCATGCGGTAAATGTTGGATTTGTTTGTGGGTATCTTAATATGCTATGCCATCGCACAGATGTGCGTAAGACGTACCGTCAAGAGCAAAAGCTAACGGACCACGAAATCACCGATTTAGGGTTATTTCTCTGCCGCACGGTAGCGCCGGTTATTATGTGCGGCATTTTTGCAATACTTAAGTATTTATACGTCACCGCACATGTGTACCCCAGCTGCTATACCGGACGAGATATAACCCGAAATTGCCATTTCCGTGGTTCGTAAACTATTTATCATGGGTGTACCATAGATATTCTTTTGGAAATTTTGGGAGTCCAGGCGATCCACCGCCTCCTTTAGGGTTACAATTTTCTTGCAAATTTTAAAGAATTTCTGAGTCGTCGAATTTTTCCACGTCCTGTTTCCACACGCACGCAGAGGAAACCGGCCCAGACTCTTGTCCATTTGCTTGCTTAGTTATTTTGCAGTGGCGTGATTTCTGGTTTAGGCCGCCCGGCGACAGCTTGCTCGTACAAAACGTGTCTGGCGTACCGCTGTCGTGGCGGGCTCTTGCCGGCTGCGGAGTCAGGGCTGACGCGGCAGGGTCCCATCAACTTTCGGTTCCACCCACGCTATTCAATCTGGTTTGAGCGGCACTTGAAACGGTATTCGTGTTTTTATTTTTCTATTCTCCGCCATAGTGGAAGCGCCTGCTGGTCTTTCCGCGCTCACACAGTGCGTCTTTCTTGGAGTATTTATTTCCTTGCTTAACGTTTCTTTTGTTTGTGTGCGCGTACTACCATTGAAGAGCGGAAACTCCGGGATACATGAATACGACAATAAGTTTTGAAAATGCCTAGTTCTTTGTTACGTTCTTGCGGCCGTTGCACCGAATACCTCAAAGCCACGACGAACCTTCCTTTTTTTTCCTACAAACAAAATTTTATTGACAAAGGCACCGATGTTCCCCGCGAACACGAACGTCAAGTGTACTGTACTCCGGTCTGCACTTTCTTTTGTGTGGGGGTGTGCAGTCGTGACAGTTGCCAAGCGTAAGCGGAACATTGTCCCATCGAAGACAATCATGTCAATGAGTGGGCGCTGAATGCGCGGGCTATAGTTGGCTGGTTCCGCTTACAAATTCAATCGAGCGGTTCGCCTTCCTTTTATTCGCGTGAAATTCGATGGTGGCGGAAAAGTGAAACACAATATATGTTCGGGCGTCGGCCGCATTCCCCTAAAATTGGTTCTTATTTTCGAGCGTAAGCTTATATTCGGATTATGTTACGTAAGGTGACTTAGAAAAGAAAAAAAAGCGAACTAGCGTGCAGGGAACGCACTTTCAACATCACGGCACGAAGGCTTGTATTGCATCCATTTTCGAGTCAGCGCCAGTAAAAAGAACGAACGCAACGCGTACATCAAAGTCAATTATTGTTAACAAGTGAAACATTTCTTGTGCGCATGGCTTTGGGTAGTACACACAATGGTTTATTTTTTCTCTCTTCCATTGATCTCAATGCTATAGTCGCTTGTTTCGGGGATTTTCTCCGCTGATGGCGCGAGCGGCACGAAGTAAAAACGCGTGGTTCGTATTGCTGAGAGGAATTTTTTCTCTATGTAAGTAGCGCAAGGGTACACAGTGTTTAATAATTTTCATTTTGTGGCGCTGTTTTGTACGGCGTTTAAGTTCGAAGGAAACACCATCGATATAGCAAGGTTAAATTGGATGCATAATCAGTGTACTAGGCAGGAGAAAAGTTAATTTATTTTCATCAAGACTGCTTCCCATTCCGTTTACCGTTCTCTCGTTGTTTATATACTATTTTCGATAAAAAGTGTTCTACATTTGCTTTCCTTGATTATCTGCCGGCCAAACTTACTGCTAGCACTTGTGGCGCTCCGGATATCTGAGTGTAATTAAAAACCCAGGTCCAAAATACTCCTTCATTACCTTCGGCACAGCGCCTCAAAACACACGCGCACGTACACCAACGAAATGGCAAAAAGTCTTCTTTGTGTATGGCTTTTGCTACTGTTTTCTGGCTTGCTGTGAGCCTACGCAGCCTGCAGAAAAATATGCATCGTGGCTTGTGGACTCCGATTAACGCAGAGACCGATCACACCAAACATACCGTAGTTATTCGATTGTAAAGCGGTCACCATTATAAGGCGAGGTTGCTGTTGGGAGAATAAAAGAAAATCGACACACACACACACACACACACACACGCACACACACACACACACACACACACACACACACACACACACACACACACACACACACACACACACACACACACACACACACACGCACACACACACACACACACGCACACGCACACGCACACACACGCACACACACACACACACGCACACAGCAAAGGGGCGGATATGGTAGGTCATAGAAACAGATGAAGAATTTTTGAGACAGAAAGGAAGTGGTGAAAAAACGCCCGCCATGATGGATCCCAACCCACGACCTCCAGAATACGCGTCTGGTGCGATGACCACTACGGTACCGGAGGCGCTGTTTCCCCACCACTTTCTCGGGGATTTATGTTAGGGTAGTTTTTGTTTCCTGCACTTTGGGGGGGGGGGGGTGTTGCCAGAGCTACTCGGACTACTCGGGGTGAAGGGGACCTTCTTTTATAACCCCGGGCCGTGACTCGAGTGTCTACAACATGTCGAGTGGCGCTGGCTACCACCCCCAAGTGCAGGAAACAAAACTACCTTAACATAAATACCCGAGAAAGTGGTGGGGAAACAGCCCGCCGCTAGCGTAGTGGTCATCGCACCAGACGGGTATTCTGGAGGTCGTGGGTTCGGATCCAACACGGCGGGCGTTTTTTCACCACTTTCTTTGTGTCTCAACAAATTCTTCATCTGTTTCTATGACCTACCCCGTCCTCCCCTTTGCTTTGCGAGGTTTTCTTGACTGGCCAACCCATATTTCTGTCTTAATTCAACGAGCCCTTCCCTTCCCATTCTGATTCGCTATATATATATGTATATATATATATATATATATATATATATATATATATATATATATATATATATATATATATATATATATATATATATATATATATATATATATATATATATATATATATTTATATATATATATATATATATATATATATATATATATATATATATTGAGCTTCGAATATAAGGTGGGTATGACTTTGAGACGACGGATTTTGCGATAAAAAACCTTGCATTATACTCGACTAAATAAGGAAATACGGTACTTGCCGTTGCTGTCCGCGCACGGCAGACACTTCTTAGCATAATCTCGCAGGCGATCGGCCAAACATGGCAATGCCTTACTCGTGCACCAGGAAAGTCATACTCCGAAGGCAAATGTGTCAACTTCGCCACACACCCATCGGCTAGACAACACGGTCAAGATTAGAGAAATGCCCGCTTGTACAACTGCTTTTTTAAGAATTCAATTTATAATCCGCACGTTAAATTCCCGAAACCCAGCTTCCCCGGGATGTCATCCAAGTTGCAAGTGGCAAGAAATTGCTCCTGGCTTTGCGCAAACATCTTCAAATGCTAAAATGGGTACGCTATCGTCCTTGCGCACGTGTCTCTTCATTGCATACTTGTTTCCTTTTATACATGAGTTTCTGCATATATTTCCGCATACGTGTGTTGCTTTAAATGCTGGGAAGGGCTACGTTTTCGGCAGCAATTTGTAAATTTTAACAGCAGGGCTGTTCAAACTTTTAGTTCCACCAACCAGCGTTACCAGAAACAAAATACTATGAAAAAATACCCAGCGCACGTGAGCGTGTGCCTCGTAAGGAGCGCCCTGCATCGGCCAGTTCGACCTTCGAAAACACTCTGCCCAGAATTCGTGGCGTGATCTCTCGCGTGCTGTTCTCCTCTCTAGTTCACGTGCGTTTGCGCCTGAAGTGGGGAGCACAGACGCCGAGTTCCCGAAGCCAGTTTCCGCGGACTTTAACGCGTGCCAACGCGGTCCACTTGGGAGAGGTGTGAAAGCGTGCGGACAACACGATCCAGGCCTGTCAGTGATGGCGAACTTTCAGCGGCAAGTTCGGGAATGCATGTGAGGTGCAACAGCTGGGTCTCCGACGAAGGGAGAGGGGCCGCATGCATGTCTGCTGTTTCGGCAGTCTTGCCCCTCTTGTGCAAGCTGCGCCAATTTTAGATGCAGAGCATCTGATTCACTCGCCTTGTCCCTTCGGCGTCGTCGTCGTTGTCGTCGGCGTTGTCCACCCCTCCTCCATTCTCCTCGCCGCGCCAGCTGCGCTCTCCGCCGCTCACCCCCTCTCCTCTCCGTTAGCGAAGACTCTCTCGCGAGGGGCATTGGATTGGATTCGATTGGATTGGATTGGATTGGATTGGATTGGCTTGGCTTGGCTTGGCTTGGATTGGATTGTATTTGGATTGGATTGGATTAAAGTGGATTGTGTTGGATTGTGTTGCGTCATAGCCGCGGCACGTTGCGTCATAGCCGCGGCAGACGCGCTGGGGCCGGCGCATGTGCAGTACTCTCTCTTCCGCGGTTTCCTCTCCTTCGGGCGCGCTGCGCATATAACCGGTGTGCCGTTCTCCGGCGAAGCAACATCCACGCTTGGCTCAAACACCTAGAGTCCACGCCGCTTTACAAGTACGCCAACGTCGTCATCGACTGGGACCGGCTTACGCAGTCCCCTCAACGTTATGCGCGCTATAAAACGCGGTCCCTTCGCCGCTCCGCCTATGCGTCGCATCTACACAGGCGTCCCCGCGAGGGGAGGTGGGAGTTTTTTTAGATCATCTCTTGCTCTCGGCTCCATCGTCCGTCGTCCGTCCATCCGCCGGCCCAGGAAGACAACGGCAACACTGACGCTCCAGGAGCTCTTTAAGGGCAAGCGTGCTCGTCTCGTGCCGGCCCAGGAAGACAACGGCAACACTGTCGCTCCAGGAGCTCTTTAAGGGGAAGCGTGCTCGTCTCGTTCCGGCCCAGGAAGACACCGGCAACACTGTCGCTCCAGCATCTCATCGTCGGGGCTATGTCCCTCCCTCCCTTGTTGTGGCGCCGTCTACACACCCATTGCGCATGCTCGGCTCATCTCGGGCCGGCCCAGGAAGACACCGGTGACACTGTCGCTCCAGGAGCCATTAAAGGGTAAGACACCACCGGGCGTTCAGCAAGCCGAGCATGCGCAGTGGGGGTGTGGACGGCGCAACAACGACATGGGAGGGACATATATAGCCCCGTCGCATCTAATAAAATTACACCATCTTCCGGTAGGGGAACCCTAAGTAGTATGCGAAACAGCCATGGGCTCAACGCAATTTCCCATATCGTAGTTCCGGTAAGTGAAAAGTGTGGTAGTTACCATGGAAACGAAACTGTAAATATAACGGTAGCTACGTACCTCAACCCAGCGGAAACGACGAACTGAAAACTAATGGGCACTTGAATCGACCCCATGGCTGTTTTGCATACTACTCAGGGTTCCCCTACGGGAAGATGGTGTAATTTGTTGTCTATTCTTTGTTTACCTGTTTCTTGTTATTCTTTATTCCTCTCATTTCTCTGTTGGCGCATTCGTGTGTGAACATGCGTTTTTACCCCCCTTTGCTATCTGGGCGAAATACAGGTATGTGAATAAATAAATTAAAAACACAGTGCGCGCTAGGAATTTCCTCCCTTCCTTGCAGCGACAACTTTAGGACATATAGTAGTAGTCATCGTTATTAGAGCATCATTAAAATTCCACAGCCAACGTCAATAACCTATGTAGGACCACCCTAGAGTGAACATGTGAGGTTCCTTTTTGCAGCACATGCACTTAAACGTGGTCTAGCACGATTTCCTTGAGTGCGGCCTTGACTGGATGTGTCGTATGGAACAAATACACATAATCACAACTGTCGAGAGCTCTTCCCTGCCCACTATAGGGCACCAAGAACTCGTCCATTCGATAATCCTCAGTCAAGAAAACTGATTCTGTAGGGCATGGAGCCGCTTGCCACCCGTCACTTTCCGTTTTCTAATCCTTCTGTTCCCTTGATGCCCTGTGGCAAAATGGAGCAATGAAAAAAAAAACTGAGCCTTGAACTCCCTACATCGTTTTCTCCCCGCATCCGCCTGACGTCATCTTTACCAGTGGTCCTTCCTCCCTTTGCAAAAATCCTCGTGGGCGCCTAAGACTGCTTACTGCTTCAAAGGCGAAATTCTGGCAATTCTTATCAACGACTTCTTTTCTGACGCATCGTGTTTGCGTCTGTTTCCTCGGTTTTGTTCCTTTGTCTTTTGATGGGAAATGCTTCATCAGGCATAGTGGTGACACACGCCACAGCTTCCCTAGGATCAAAGTTCTGCGCGGCTGTGGTGCGCCTGTTCGCTCACGTGCCGTCAAGTTGATGAGTAACGCGGCACACACTGCATTAACGTTTCCTCCAGTGCTTGCAACATGCGTATATTTTGCAGGGGTAATGCTGTATCCTAGCCTCTAATCAAAAACATTCCAAGGAAATTAAAAACAGTAATAGCGTGCTGGGATCATGCTGTGGATACCAAAGTTCATATCCCATATGAACCCAAATGTTTTCTTGGTTTCTCTTTGCACCGACGGCCGTTTTCTGTATCTGACAACTACAGTAACAACGAGGAAGGTTCTTCGCACAGTAGGACGCTTAAAGGAACTATGAAGGCTAAATGAAACTTTGTTTAGTTTGAAAAATACTACCCTTTTGTAACTTACTCAGCCTCATATTCCAGCCGCAAAAAATGTATTTAAACGAAAAAAATGCAAGAAAAATTGACAAAGGTTTAAATTTCACGCTACAGTGACGTCAATCGGCAGGAGTGACGTATTATGGGCCAGCACTAAAACATTTCTAGTTTCGTTTGGTCGTAGCACGCGTGATACGAGCAAACGAAACTGGAGGACCCACTACAATGGGCCAATCATGTTTCTCGACGGTGGCTTAGCTCGACGGCCGCCAATTGTGCACAGACAAATCCGTGACGTCATAGAGAGGTTGCCGGAAAGTGGCTGTGGGGTCGCCACTGCTTTGCCTGTTCTTTTTTTAATATTTTCGTTATTTGTTTGAAGTTTGTTATAAAATTACATGGCACTGTTAATTTTTATTGAAAACAACGGTCTTTTTGTCGTCATGGCCTCTTTAAGGCACTTCACGTTATAAAATGTTCTACAACTACTCGAGTCTTTTTCACCCGAATGGCGGACGAAGGTAAACACCGGAAGGCACCAGCAGAGGCGGGGCTGCGAACGTATTCCTTCTTGAACATCCTTTTAATCGGATTCGCGAAAGGGCAAAAAAAGCAGAACAAAATCACCGGCGAACTGACTCGATTTTCACGGGGACGTCCTGCAGAATGCTTGTTCGGTATTAAAGTAAGTGGCCTATTTAAACCTGCGCGATTACGTTGTCATCGCTCTTCCCCATTCGAAGTCGACCAAATGCCCCCGCTGTGTACCACGAAATCTGGTTAGGTTGCATGTCACGTTGATGCTTTGCTCTACCGTCGTCAGGGACAGCGAATATTACGAGGCACCTACAATCGAAGCTGGTGTCATGCATGTACCGGAGTGATTGCTTCACAAATAGGCTGCGGCTCTTTCAACCTTCTTTAAATGTCCCTCTTGTGGCGTAGGCAATTTTCGAATAGATTGTTCAAAGCTTTCCATTTTCCAGTTTCCGTAGTTCCATTACGCGACTGTCCCGGTTGGGTCGTATACTTGTACGTGTTTGAGATTTCTCCCTTTATATTGTCATCCCAAGCCCTGAATTACGCGATCTACTTGCGAATATTCATCCTTTGCCAAACAAAGACAACAGCTTGCCGAGAGAACATTACTAGGCGAGGAACCACGAAAAGATATGGAAGGGGGCACGAGATGAACAAAGCGCATGCGAACGCCTCGGGCGCATCCGATCTCATTTCTTCGGACTCCCGAGCTGCACTCTTCCCAGCTGAGCTCTGGAGCCGTGCGGCAAAGCCCGCTAGTTCGATACTCCCAAAATAGGACGGCGTCAGTGATGGCCCTTTCCTCCTCTCTCACTCCCATCCTCTTGCCCCGTTATTTCCCCCTTGTGTTCTCGTTGTCTCTCCTCGCACCCGATTAAGGAAGGAACGGCCGCCACCGCCACGTACGTAAGCGCGCGCACACTGTCTTAAACAGCTCCTCGCGCCGACTTTCGCTGTGCGTTTGACGCTTAGGAATATCGGAGAGAAGGATGATAACGTCCCGAGTGTGTAGTTAGAGAGTGCGGCTCATTCGCGGAGTGTTTGTAAAGCGGTTGTTGGCACTGCTCGTTAAGTGTGGTGGGTTAAGTTGTGCCGCTCCATCTTGAGTGGCTACGCAATTACGCTTGCTTGCTTTTCCTAGACGATGAGGCGCCGAGGACGCTGCCCTAATTTATCAGTTTAGTAAAGCTAATTGACATAACTCAAGACCCTCTTCTTATGAGGCGCGGCTAATTTTAGGACCTGTCATATTTGCTTGCGTACTTTCTTTAGAAAACAAAATTTGAAGCACGTCACGGTTAATCCTGAACGCCTACCCATAAGTAGGGCTGTCAAGGCAGCCTGGCTGCTTAAAGCTTTTTTTAGTTTTAGGCGATAGTTTCTGCCTCCATAAAACCATTCTCGCCGATGCAGTTTGCATGTTCTGTCGGTTACGATACCGTGCAATGTCGCGTCTGCGGCATGAAGTTCGAAATGTTCTCGCGACATGGGTCTCCAAGTTTGTGTTCACTGCGGGATAACGAACCTTTGCAGCCTGATGTAAAACAGAACGGGTAAGTGGTGTGACGAGGACTTCGCAATCCAAGAATTCAATCCTTGCGAGCTTACTCGACATCTGCTGCTCCTTCTCCTACCCTCGTTCTTCAATCCCTTTGCCCTTTCACGGTTAAACGGAATGTTCCCGTAAGAGGTTAATACTTAACGTGATTACTGTACTCATTTCTGATAGTAAGACGTCTTTGGGGACGCGTTTATTTTTTTGTTAATTTATTTTCTTCGAAGCCCGCCTACAGTCCAAAGCATCCGCTGCACACCTCCAAGGAAGGTTACAGGACCTGTTAATGCTATCTTACCTTTGCTTCTTCAGGTAAACAGTAATCGCTTTCGCAGATCTGACATGTTTTTCCAGTATGAGCCTTATAAGGAAAGGGCATGCTCTGATCCATCGTACTGTGGTGACGCCAAGCTGCAGCGTTGTAACTCAGAAGGGTGCTGCATCTTGCAAACATGCGCAAACGCTGTGCTCGGATAGAGTGTCACTGATCTGGTGCGATATGTGTTGACACTGTAGCCCGTTTATCGTCGTTACTCACATCCGACCAATGCCGTTGCAATTTCCACCACAGAGGCTGTCTACGGTGCTACCCGGACATTTTCCTCATGAAGCCTTCTGCCGGTACCAGCGGACCAACCGTCCGCCGACCAAACATCGGCACGTGATCGCAGAGTACGGGCAGGACACCGCATTCAGTGATGACACCGCGTACGCCTAGGGCTCCGCAAGGCACCACTCTTGCGGGCTTTTTGTGAACACGAGTGTTAAGTTACCACGCAATTCTTACCGGATATTTCTTTCACGAGAAAACCGAAAACGTCCGTGTGTTCCATATTTCAGCACACGTTAAAGATACCCGGGCGGTCAAAAAAAAATTCCCCGCATTTCCCCGAGGGGAAGAATGTGAAAGTGCGAATGCACGAGTCGAATTTGCGCGGGTCGGTAATGTTCGCGAAAGAGAGATCACACACACACACACAACTACAAAGAAAGAAAGATGGATTTATTCACAGACACCTATTTGTGTTGTCGTTGTACTTGATTGCTAGAGCGGATCTCAGCTTTGAAATTTCGTGTCAGTACTCCTTTAAGCGGGTGCATTAGCCCTTCTCACGCCCGATTCCTGGCCAATCCCCCACGTGGGTGTGTGCCATGTCAGCGGCCAGGCAGCGCGCGCCCATCTCCCCCCGTTGCCAAGGAAGACGAGGAGATTCCTGGCCAATCCCCCACGTGGGTATGTGCCATGTCAGCGGCCAGGCAGCGCGCGCCCATCTCCCCCCGTTGCCAAGGAAGACGACGAGCGCGCGCACCCGCAGCTGTTGCTATGCGGACGGCGGCGGGCGCTTCAGGCTCGCTTAAGAAGTGCATTCGCACTTAAAATAATCTAGAGCTCTCCACTACGGCGCTCCTCATCGCCTGTGCAGCGTCGGCGCATTAAACCTAAGAATCAATCATTCAATATTTCGTTTTTCTGTCCCCGACGCTGGGAATGCGCTGTGCGGGTTGTTCAAACCTTTTAGCCAGCGCGCCTCAGTTGTAGCGCATGTAGCGCCAGAACTGTAGCGCTACGACCATTGTGCGCAGTGAAAAATCCGGCAAGATTCCGCTTTCCGGATCACTGCAGCTCATTCAGGCGTTATTCAGCGTAGCGCAAAGTATTTTCGCACGAGTAATATTAAAGGCTAAAGCTTGCTTTGTGCAGGGTTATCGATTTAGAACTTTCCTCTAGCGGGATCCAGAGCCATGAAAACTGTCAGCTTTAAATATATGGCCAGTTACTTATGACGGTGATTTGCACGAAAACTATTCGAAATTCTGCGAAGTATTCTTCTTCTACTGTTCATATCCACGTCGAGTTCGTGCTCTATGCACAATATCACTTCTATACAATGGTTTTAGTAGGTTCCTCAGCGGTCGGCCTTTTGAGCAGGTAAGCCCGGGAGGGGTTGAAGACCATCTTTAAAAATTGGCGAAATAGGGATAGTCGTGGAATAGTAGCTACTATATCTGGGCTAGCTACTATGAAAGCAGTTAATAGAGACGAGATCGTGACAGGAATGGATTATTAAAAGAGTTTGCCACGGTTTTACTATCTTAGGAATATATGCTGTTAATAACGGTTTCCAACTAAGCAAGCTGATTTCAGTAATGTCATGCCTAGTGACGTTTACTTGCGTCTGGTGAAATAAACAATTACGAAAATATTATAGGCACTAGATAGACACTATTATAGATGCTGGACCACAGCAAAAGCTTCACGTGCGTAATTCGCATGCGTGACCACGAGCACCATGAACCCAACTCAAGGAACACGAACAGCGCGAGAGGGATTCGAAGCCCAGTATACTTTGATTGCCAAACGGACTTTGAATGCGCTCTGAGCAGATTCGATGAGGTTGAGCGCTGTTGGAAAACAAAAAAAAAATTGTACCATCCCTTCTAAAGAAAGTTGAGAGAAACGCGAAAGCTTTCTCACTTCAAAAGTGCGTCAAAAATGCGTCGAAAGCTTCGTTAAAAGGGCGTCCAACCTTCGTTGAAAGTGCGTCCAATCGATCGTCAAACCCACAAAGACCCAAATCGCAACGCAGAACGAACCCATGCGACGATTTTCCGCACACTAAGTAAAAGCGCCTACGAACGATCTAAATGTGCACCGATACGTGGTTTATGGCATCAAAGTATTCTACTGCACTCCTTCCTCGGGATCGATGCGTGTATTGTCTTATCTAGCACCGTTCCTTTACCGCGATTTTCGAGTCACGGCTTTGACGCAATGGAAGACAGTTTCATCTTATCAGAGCTTTTCGGTCGACCAACAAGTCTACGGGGTCCTTACAAGTCTACAGGCATTAGTTCTTTGACAGGACGCCAGCGGTCCCACTAAAAAAGCTTTCGCTTTAAAATGCAAGATATTAACGCGAAAGCCGGGGCACGGAACAGCTGCAAGTCAGCAGTCCTGATCACCATTCGCAAAAAAGACGGCAAAGGAAAAAAAAAAAGGCCGAAAAAATCAAAGGCCTCGGCTAAGTACATAAATACCTGTTTTATTGTCGGGACCGATAAGTATAAATGCATGTTCATAGCAGCGGCAATGGGGTACAGCAAGTCATATTTTTTGCAACAAGCGTTAACACGGATAGTTGAAAGAACCAAAAAAAAAGAGCGCGGATATGATGTAGTCGGGTGCCATTTTTATGGTGTTCTCCTGTGTTGACACCGATGCGTAACAAATCGCCATTGCCACGCCGCTAAACAAGTAAGCACCGGAAGCGCCATTGGGTTAGCTGCATGGTTTCGAGAAAAATGTGGCGATTTATAGCGCTGGGTACAAACAACGAATAACCGGCAGAAAGAAAGCTGGCCGACCGCGGTTACACGAGTATATTTGCCGGAAATGAGAACGAATGATATCTTTTTTTTTTTTAATTCTGGTACACGGAGGCACGGACTGAGTATAAAGGTTGTGGTCCGAAGCGGGTGATGCGTTCGTGAAATGTCTTGCGCACTGGTCACAGCAGGTCGCTCCATGTAATTCGCTGTTTCGTGGCATCCATGAAGTGCTTCAAACGTGCTTGCGTTTTACTTTAATTTGCGATTAAGAAAAGAAAATGTTGGAAAAATCTTCACACTGATCGTTAATGACAGGAGAGAGCATCGTGACGTCGCGAGTTTGTTTCATAATGAGCAACTTTATTCATCCATACAATAAATGTAGTCTTACGCCGCCGAGGAGGGATCGATTCTACGATGCTTCTTTTCCTGTCTCTTACAGCCGGAGCTGAAATATTGAATAAGTACATAGTTCATGCATGCAGTCGTTGTTACCGCAGTGTTCACTCTTCATTGCTAGTATTGATACCAACGGTACTTATACGTGGTTTACACTGCAGTTATTGACCACTGCGCGACCACAGGGCGTCACTTTGACTCTTGTTTTGAGTGACTGGTTCCTAGCCTGGCGGCGAATGTGAAGGAGGACGTACTACTTCTCACTGTGCGCACAGCGATCTTCCCGCGCACTTCTCGTTGCGTGTCCTCTGCTGCGCTGTCTGATCGCGAGCCCACAACGATGCGCTTAAGCTTGAGCATCAGTACTGCACACACAACATTATCCCGCTTTCATTGAAATAAAGAAACGCTACACACTAAAAGTAAGCACGGAAACGCAGCCGCAAATAAAACGAAGACTATCTGCATCCCTGCTCCTGTGGCTTGAAGGAGTCTTCCTCCACGCTGTACCGGGACGCCAGACGGTCACGGAAGCAGCGGCTTCGCCATTTTCCGCGAAAACAGCGTCGTTCCGTTCTTTTCTTCTCAAGCGATGCAAAGCTACTTCTCCTACAGCTCATTAGCGCGTCCCTGAGCATGCAGCATCCGCGAACGGTAACTTCATTTTTTCGTCCCCCTCTCTCTTCCCCCGCCGCATCAAAAGCAAAGCTGTTCTCTCGTAAGAAAACGCCAAGAAGGAAGCGAGAAAGTCTTCCGGCCCACGTACGGACCGACGGGCAGGGAATTCTCTGCCGGAACTGCGTCTGACAGCGGCGACAGAGAGCGGCGCCGATCTCGGGTGCGATATAGCGCCATCCATTCCCGAGCCAGTTGGACGCGACGGGTCGCCGTATTATTCAGCGTATACTCGCGCCCACGCAGCATACGTGGAGATGGGCTGCTGGTGCGGCTCTTTTTTTACCGGCAGCAGAAAACGGCTCGCTACAAGCTTACGCCGTGTCGACGTGGTCACGTTTCATTTACACGAACGTTGAGAGTTCAGTCGTAAGTCGGAAGAAACGTGAACGCTTAGAAAAACCTTTGGGACAACGTCATCATCATCGTTGTCGACGTCATCGTTGACAATAGCAACAACATTCTCATGAGAGGCTTATACATGCCCACTGAAGATTGGAGGTTTCTCCCTTGGACTTCATGCTGTTCCTGTCCTCCGCTTACAAATCCATTCCCTTGCCCGTAATTTTGGTACTTCAATAACTCCGCCGGGTTTTCGGTCTACCGTTTTCAATAGCCCTGTCTCTCGGAAGCCATTCGGTTATTCTGCTCGTTCGCCGGTTGTCAGTGGTCAGTTACCCGCTTTGCAAGTCCTGCTCAATTCCGCGAATTTCTCTTAATTTCATTCGGGATATCTTCCACCGGAATTTTTTCCCAAGAAGCTCGCTCCGTGCGTTGCTTCTATCATCCACCCTTCTGTGACTCCTTGGGCCTACCTATGTTTTCTTTTGAGGTCCTTGAAAGTCCCAAAGTTTTTGCGCCAGAATTTTTCACTGGAAGCCCGCATTAGTTTTCTTAGTTTCAGTTGCAGATGAAGAATACCGCTGATAAATTCAGACTATTTGCCGAATGCTGTGCAGCCGACAGTAATTCTACGCCTGATTCTCCAATCATGGTTTCAAACGAAGCTCACAATTTGCCCAAGGTAGTCATAGTCATCTACCTATTCTAGCAGTTAATTGGCCAGTCTGAACGGAGCGCTTTATCCATGGCGGTTAACATACTTTCGTCTTGCTTATTTTAGCCTTTATGACTACGGCAATGCTGCCTGAGCAGAGCGGCCGAAACACTGCAGGTGTTCTCCTGAAGTTTCAAAACGCAAACGCCCATGTGTCGAACTTGGGGAGGGCGGTGCAGATTTGTCTTTATAGCCGGCCATTACAGTCTTCCTTGTAACCCAAGTGCAGTTTCATCGCGTAAAACCCTAAACTTTAACGCAGATGTGAAATTTTTACGTTTTATGTACCTTCGGGGAAAGGTTTTCTTGCTGACTTCCGTCTTCGTATTGTTGCGGGGAAGTAAGAATCAAGACGAACGCTAGCGTATTTGACAAGAATATAGCAGCTCTCGCCGGGAACTGAGCCTCGTCTTCCTTTTTTGTTTGTTCTGACCTCGCCAGACATGATGTCCAATCGCCTTTATTCGCCACAGGCTATGCAACAACTACCTTGGCGCATAGTCAAGCTGTACAGGCAGATATCCTTGCGACTATATTTCGTGTTATGCGAAGTACACTCCAAAGAACTTCGCAGGTAAGCGAGATTGTAAATGAGCGTGATTCACAGATATTTCGGCAGCAATCACCCATTTTTTTCGCACTTAATCAGACTTATTCTCTTTTCTTCGTTTGCAATTGCTTATACAACCAGCACTATGTACCTAATTCACTGCAATGCTTATCTTCAAACTTTCTTTGTTTAGCAATTACCGCTTAACAAGTGGGAATATGCCCTTTGTATGTTTATGTCTCAATACCGCCTGAAATGTAAAAAAAATGTGCCTTTTGTGCTTCTGCGTATCAATCGTGTGTTTTATAACCATATTTTATGAACCTCCTTACTGATCTTGTCCCCCTCTTATGTAATATCCCGAAAGGGGCCTTACAGGGAAAAGTAAATTATGATGGTGTAATACACATACACAACGTCGAGTATTGGTTCGAGGCCCCCTGCTGAATTTGTAGGTGACATCAATGCGGTAAATTGGATGGGGTGGCAACCACCCAGGAAACAAAATGATCGAAATTCTTTTTTAGCATTACATAATGAAAATATTTCCGAGTAAACGGCTTCATAGTACCGCGAAGAAACACGCAAAGTGAGCCTCGATTAACAGTGTGCAGTCGGTTAAATTTTCCCGCCTTATGAACTTGCCAACAAACTTTCGAGGGACAGGAGACGTACTATCTTGATCACAGTTGGGGTGAACACGGGAGCGCGTGTCATTCCGTGCGCGGGAGCCACCCGTCGGCGTTCCGGGTAACTTCGCACGCATGCGCAGTTCGTTTGCAACGAGGCTATGTGATTCGCGCGCGAAGTTACCCGGAACGCCGACGGGTGGCTCTCGCGCACGGAATGACACGCGCTCCCGTGTTCACCCTAACTATGATCAAGATAGTACAGGGAAGAGGAGACGCCAGTTTTAGGGGCGACCAACTTCTCTTCATTACTTGCTACGTCCGTTCACGCCGAAGCGCAAGTTCAGCGCGACGAACGACACGGTGTTTCTCTTTCTTTCAGCAAACTATTGTCTACAGCGTGGGGGCGGCTTCCGGCTTCCTCTGCTGTTATGACTTGGGACAGTTCCGTGACGCCTGTGTGTTGGTCCTCGACGTAAAACGAGTCCCCTTCGGCGCGACAATTGACTTCCGCGCAACCGGTTTCGTCACACGCGTTGCGTGTCTGGCTAATTTCAAGGTGAACGTCGTCGGCGCGGTAATTGCGAGCCGCCGCACCGCCACGCATTTGATGCTGGCCGATAGATGTCCCCGACGGCTAAACTCTGAGGGGCTCAGTGTTAGTGTTTCTGAGTCGCTGTTGAACGACTGGCGTTTATCCGCTCCCACTATAATGCCGAAAATGACAGTGTGGATAAAGAAATATTGATGGAAGATTCTTTGGTAGATCCTTGAGAATACGTCAGCATCTCCTCCTTCTCCCTCGCGAACATGAGACTCGGTCCTTTTCATGGGCCTTGGTCCGGCTTTATTACCCCAAAATACGTCGTTTCTCCCACGCTACTGCCACATGGCGCCAGCCATGCTTGGCGCTCTAACCGCCCTAGCGGTCACGTTTGCTCGCGTTAGCAGCGGTATTGGCTGCCTTTAGATCCTTTTTGTTTCCCGCTAGTGTCAGCATGTGAGCCGCGTTTCGACTTTGTGTTGCCAAGGCAACTAGGTCGGCAGCCGTGCGAACGCAGCCCCACCGCAGCCGCTGGCGCCACCAGTTCAGATGACGTCACCTTTCTTGGGGCATGCTCTGTCGTTCTGTCCGCGAATCAGCGCACATAATTGTTGCGAAAATTCCGCATCTATTGCTCGCGCAACAATAAAGGAATGAACGAGGGGTTCTGTGCTGTCTTGGAGTCTCGGGAATCACGATAGCCGGTTTCGGTAAAATCTATCCCGTTGGCACGTAGCGCAGGCGTTTACTTTGTCGCCATTTCGCCGCGAGAGTTTCAGTTGACTTGAAGCACTGGCGGGCTATGGGAGGCAGACTTTCATACCGCGAACCATTTTCCATCGTGGTAATAACGATCCACTGACCGATGACACTAATCACAGCCATTCAAGTACAATATACATACACACTGCTATTGCGTCAGACCACTTGACTGTCACGTTATCTACCGCAGCAATGCGAGACACACCACCTATTCATGGCACGCAGATGTTGACATCTGCCCGTATGAATAGGACTGTGGAACCCCGAACACTGTTCAAAAGGTAGTGCGTAGTCGGTACCCCAACCCGCAATGCGTTCGGAACGGCGTGAAGGACCTTGTCTTGCAGAGGGGAAAAAAGGAAGAGGAGTTCAAGGTCCCCATTTATGAGCAAGTTTCCAGTGGCCAAGGTTGGCACTTCACTCCGGGAAAAAAGCCACGGCAACAGTAGAGGCAAACGCCGTTCCGGAACCCCGCTTCTTTTCTCGTTCACTGCATCTTCGCGTCGGTGGACATCGCTTGCATAGCAGGAGTCGTTATCTTTCCATTTTTCTTGTCTTTTATAGAACGAGAAAAAGGTGATGAAAGGGAGGGAGGGTTTCGCAAGGAGACTTCCAGCAGCCAGCGGTGCTCACACAACTCGTTGACGGTTGATTTTGCCTCTTCTTCTTTTCTTTCTTTTTTTTTTCGTTCCCACGACCACGCGATGCTTGGGGTTCTATTGTATGCGCACCCGCCGCCGGGCGCGATCTGCGTTCCCTTCAACCGTCGGAGTCCGCCGTTTATAACGAGAGAGCTAGCGGAGCGTCGTTGAGATATACACGCACGCATCAATTTGCAGCCGCGCTTTCTCTTTTCTTTGTTTTACTTCCATTCCAGTTCGCCCTTTCTTCTGAATCCGTCTTCATTCAATGCGGCCACCCGAGCGACAGCGCCGGCCGGGCGGCCAGGGTAGGCCGCTCACGTTGCAGCCAGCCGCCAGATTCGCTTTCACGCGACGCGACGTCGTTACCGCCGGGGCGTCGCGACCTTGCCGAGCGGCGGACGCGCGCGACCCGTCCACGCCAGCTGATACGGCGCTGCGGACAAAAGATCGCCGCTTCTTTGTTTTCGTCACGCGGAAGTCTGTGTGTGCCGTCTGCGTGCATGCAGCGGCCGTCTGAGTTCTTACGTAGTGTGTATGCAAACAATGGACTGATGGCTGCCGTTGGAAGAGAGACGGAGAGAGTGACATGAGGTGACGCCGAAGAAACTCGCTGCTGTCGGAGTGTGTGTGTGTGTGTGTGTGTGTGTGTGTGTGTGTGTGTGTGAGAGAGAGAGAGAGAGAGAGAGAGAGAGAGAGAGAGAGAGAGAGAGAGAGAGAGAGAGAGAGAGAGAGAGAGAGAGAGAGAGAGAGAGAGAGAGAGAGAGAGAGAGAGAATTTATTGTGAGTTGAAGTGAGCATATTTCTGGTGGGGGTCTTCAGTCGAGAGAGTTTTAGTCAGTGAGTCACTGGACGCGCTAAGGCACGGCTTGCTCTGAAGGAGCGGAAGGAGCCCATAAATTATGGGGCGTCAGTTTCGAAGCTTCGCTGCTCGCTTTTGTAGTGTGCTTGGTACTTTGATTAGCGTGGTTCGCACGAGAGAGACCCTTTGTTAAAGCGGAAAACGCAGAGAGGTTTGTCGAAATGAGTCCGTCGAAATGCTACTCTGAAGGGAAAGGAGGATAGGGGAAAAGATAGTAGGGGTAGTTAAGAAGAGCGGCGTGTACGCCAGGCTTGACATTTCAAACTTTTAATGGTATGAGTGTTCAATTGAGCGAATATCGCACGTCGGCTTCGGTGACAGAAGAGAAGAAACAAATCAATAAAAAAGAGCGAAGCTGAATGCGTATCCACAAAGGAAAAAATATGCGGGTCGATCTGTGGGAAGACTGTTCTTAATAAGGCAAAATAAATAGAAAAAGAAGGCAGCCGGAGGGTAACCTGCCTCATTCAAACCGAATAATCTCTGAACATAAAAAAGAGAAAAAATTACACCATCTTCCCGTATGGGTACCCTGAGTAGTAATGTGAAGCAGCCATGGGGTCGATTCAAGTGCCCGTTAGTTTTCAGTTCATCGTTTCCGTTAGGTTGAGGTACGTAGCTACCGTTATATTCACCGTTTGGTTTCCATGGTAACTACCGAACGTTTCACTTACCGGAACTACGAAATGGGAAATTGCGTTGACCCCATGGCTGCTTCGCATACTACTCAGGGTTCCCCTACGGGAAGATGCTGCAATATAATTGGAGGGGGGGGGGGATGTTAGAGTGGAGAGGCATAAAATAGCGAAAAAGGCGTTGTACGTGATATGAGTTTGTCTTTATTTAGGCATTATCATCATCATGTTCAACGTAGGTGATGTCGACCTGTGGTTGGCGTTCAGCTTTGATTATGACCGCCTTACGGTCTGTGAAATGTAAAGTCAAGGGCTGTTGTAGTGGATGAACCCTGAAGTTGCTGAAGATGAGGTCGGTGCACGTTCCCCGGATGGTTGCGGGCTGCTTGTAATCACGGCCCGCCGAGACTCACCGACGCACGCCGCCACCGCCGACGATGAAACGTCGAAGGCGCGTGAAGCGTGCTCGTCTCGTGCCGACCCAGGAAGACACCGGCAGCACTGTCGCTCCAGGAGCCCTTTGAGGGTAAGACACCACCGGGCGTTCAGCAAGTCGAGCATGCGCAGTGGGGGTGTGGACGCCGCACGGTGGAGGAAGGGATGTAGCCCCGACCATGAGGTGCTTCGCATCTAAAAGCTGAAGGGCGAATAGAATGGGAAAACACCAGCAACACCACAATCATCATCATAGTCAAGCCTTCTATTTGAATAGACTATCGTGGTCACCTCATGAGCCTGACGAGGCGTTGTTACTATAAGCAGTTACAAACAGCTCGCTTGGAAAGGCGAACGCCGACTTTTTGAGCGAAGCTGCCTGTGCCTCACTGATCGCGGCGTCTGTACGCGGAAACCCACTGCAGAAAAGCCAACTTTACCGAATGAGAGGGCGCGTGATGATGACGGATCTCCACAAAGGCGCATTAAGCGCCTCAAAGGGAAAAAAGCACCTTCCGTGGTCGGCAGCGAACCTGTGTCCCTCGCGTTATGCAACCGACGTCCATCCCTATGAGCCATTCATACACGGTCCAAGCAGTTTGTATTTTGACTTTGACTTTGACTCAGGTTGAAAGGAATAAAGCTTCGCGTTTTGACCATCTTTATTTTAAGAAATAGGCTTTGATTTTTTCTGATGTTCAAAAACTCGACTTTTTTAGATGCGAAGCAGCCTGTTCCCTCCGCTGTTGTGTGGGCACCGTTGTGCGGCGTCCACACACCCACTGCGCATGCCTGTCCAGGCACCGCTGATGATGATTGTGGCAGGATGCCCCTAGGGATTGGCGAACCAAAGAATCCATCACGAGATAGCTTCGCGTTCAACCACCGTCGTCATCTTCCCGTAGGGGAAGCCTGAGTATTGTGCGAGGCATTCCTCCTCTCCTCTCCGACGCTCCTCTTCTCTCCGGGATTGCGCAACGAATGGCAACACCTGCGGCACACGCGCGATAATGCGAAGCAGCTTAGGGTTAGAGGCGCGACGGTAGCCGCTGCATCCTCCGCTGGGGCGCCACTGTAGCTCCGCGGTATAAATGACGCGCGCGCGCGCTCCACTCCCCTCATTCTCCTCCCGCAACGCCGCGATCGAACTGAAAACTAATGGCAACTTGAGTCAACCCCATGGCTGCTTCGCATACTACTCAGGGTTCCCCTGCGGGAAGATGGTGAAATTTTTTTTTCCTATCTCGACTTGTATTAATCTCAGCCTCTTTATTTAACCTGTACCCGCCGCGGTGGCTCAGTGGATAAGGCGTTGCGCTGCTGCGTTGCGCTGCTGAGCACAAAGTCGCGCGTTCGATTCCTGGCCACGGCGGCCGCTTTTTTGATGGAGGCGAAAAGCAAAAACGCCCGTGTGTTCGATATTTCGGCGCACGTTAAAGATCCCCAGGGGGTCAAAACTAATCCGGAGCCCTCCGCTACGGCGCGCCTCATTGTGTGCGTTGCGTCGGCAGGTTAAACCCTACAATCGAGCAATTTGTTTTAACCTGTACCGATTTCTGTATCTTTTAGACTTCTAGAGGTCTGCGTATCTTTACCTCGACTTGTAGTGAGTGCACCAAATCGGCCAATAAGACGATAAAAAAAGTGTCAAACTTGTCTCCGCGAGAGAGAGAAATAAACGTTTATTGTCTGAAAAGACTAGCTAGGACTTGGTCCTTGCCAGTCTTAGGTGGTAGGTAATAAAAAAAATAACTGGGCGTAAAATACGAAGTAGACATTACAAGACTTGCGTCGGTGTTTAACGGAAAACCGCAAGGCTGTAGCTTACGCGAAACAGGAACGTTTAAACGATCGGGACAGCTAAAATAAGAAACTTCCAGCAAACTGGCCTACGTCAGCGTTATAAAGTTTACTCCTGTTATCAGGAAGTCCGTACGAAATCGTCATTTAGTAGAACGTTCCCTCCGTCGCCGTATCGCCGTACAAAAGACAAATTAAACACGTTAAAATCATTTCCACTTCCAAATTTACCAGGCTGAATTGTCGTAATCACTACAGAAAGGAAAAAAAAGTGTCGTAACCAGAGCGGCTTATAGCGCTGTGTAGCGAAATTCGTAATTACAGTTCGGTGTAACGTGCGCAATACAGGCGGTAGAGAGCCGATTTTCTTGGAAGAATCGTTGCAAGAGACGCCGGTGTCGTCAATAGTCACCTTCTCAAACGTAGCTAAACCACGCAAAGGTTGCGCCGAGTTCCATGCGCGAGGCAGGTTTTAATCCCGCATATCTGGAGGCGTTATCAGTCGCAAGCCGAGAATGTATACTCAGATTTTGGCACCCCGACTCACGCGGAAACTGATAAGCGACACGAAAGCGCGCCGTCTCGGCACTTGTCCAGCGGGGCATTCCCAACACACCGTTCCTCATGCAAATAGGGCTTCGATGACAAGAAGACGAAATTGTATACTGGCCGTACGGGGAACGTTGCTCGATGACAGGGACAATGTCTCAATTCTGGAACCGTACTTCTACAGCTGCCTCTAAGCGCTTCGCGTTTTGTCGGCCCTATAACGGAATAACTTTTTTAACCAGGCAATGCTGAAAAGGCGGGACCAGGGGAAACCATGGCCGCGTATGTTGGCTGCGACAGAACCGCATCGCAGTGAGCTAGCGCAGCGGCGCGCTAGATAAAGCACCCACGCATGCTGACGCTGTGACTTCGCTACAACTTCAAAGGTCAAATAACGCAGAATAACAGCGTAAGATGCGTTGCCAGGGTAAAATCCAAACGCACAACGCCGTATTTCACGCACTCATACGTAAGCAAATAATGTCTTATCCTCAAAGTACCTTGCAATGCATCGACCGTGGAAGGTAAAACTCCCGTTTATTTCGCGGATGAATGATTGATTGCAGGGTTTAATGCGCCGAAGCTACGCCTGGGCGCACCGTAGTGGAGGGCCCCGGATTAATTTACACCCCCTGGGAACCTTTAAGGCGGACTCAGCTGCCATACTAATTCATTACCCACGAGCTTGAAAAGCATCGTGCGCCGATCTAAAAAGTTTTGTAAATTAATCAAAATGCTCCGAATGGCCCAGCTTGCTTCTTTTGGAAATAATGCACATCTTTAATGAATTCAAGAACAAACAAGAAATGCGTTTTAGTTTATCTAGTCTTCATTACATTACGCTAGCGGTGTTCACTGCGAGTGTTTTGGTTTTATCTCGGTACAGAAGTAGCGTATTTCCGATATAACCAAACTAGGCTGTTTCGAGCATTTTCATCATCACCATCGTTGTCGTCGTCGTCGTCGTCGTCATCATCACCACCAGCCTACCTATACCCACTGGTAGGGCAAAGGCCTCTCCCATTAATCTACAATTATCCCGGTCCCGTGTCAACTGTGACCAATTTATCCCCGCAAACTTCTTGGTCTCATCTGCCCATCTAACTTTCTTCCGCCCCCTGCAACGCTTGCCTTCTCTAGAGGTCCACTCTGTTACCCTCAATGACCAACGGTATCTTCCCTACGCATTACATGCCCTGCCCACGTCCATTTCTTTTTCTTAGTTTCTACTAATACGTCCGTAACACGCATTTGTTCCCTGACCCACTCCACTCTCTTCTTGTCCCTTAATGTTACACCTATCATCTTCCGTTCCATTGCTCGTTGAGTCGTCCTCAATTGAAATTGAACCCTCTTCGGGCATTTTCATGGATCTGGAAAACTTTTCGTATTGGTGCATGATAGTTTTTAACCCCGTGCATGGGTCATGAAGTAGCGGGTCCCATCGCAATGCTAACAGGTGAGTCCCCCTTAACGTGCACCGCAATGCCAACGCACGGGCGTTTTCGCTACTCGCCCCCATCGGAATTGCAGCCATCGCGGCCGGGATCAAACCCGCGACCTTGGGTTCAGCTGCACTACGCCTTACCCAGTGAATTCCTGCTGCGGAGGTTCGCGGAATAAAACCTTCCTCAGATGAGACCTAAGCACTCTCCAAGAGTTGGGAATGCGCAGGCATCGCTGTTCAAATTAAACCCCGCCGATCATTCACTTGAAAGCCGCATGGCGTTCAACGCCGAACAGAGGATCCTGCATCGTTCTGTGACTGTTGCGCCTTCGGGCGCGAGAAGGGCTGCTTTTGCAGATGGCTCTGCGCGTGCCCAGGTGTTCTCAAGCAGCGGAGCACGCTGTGAAACGCGTCGCAGCAAGCAAAAATTGATCTGACGCGAACGCCCCTTTTCATTGTCTCTCATCTCTGAGGGGGATGCTATAGGACGCGTCGCAGGCAGCGAAAATTGATCTGCCGCGTTGTGGCAGCATGGAGGTTCTGACTAATGCCCCAGTGACGCTTTCGCATTTAGAAAAGGATGATAAGATGCAAACAAAGGCGTGCGATCTTTCTAGAGTAGCTTCCCTAGATAGCCTGGCACCTTAGCCGCATATTCGGCCAAGCCCGTTGAATGTCTACAATGTCTTAAAGCAGTGCGTCGCCGTCTATTTAGTACATGCAAAAAAATCTTCAAGGGTTGCCATTGGTTATCGAGGTCACCTCGTAAAATCACTCTGACTTCGAATGTAATTACGAAAGCTGGTAGCATCGTGCTAGCGTTTCCGTGGGAACTTCGAATCAAGATGCTCAAGGTTTATTGAAACCCGCGAGAGGAGTTTGAAATTCCTAAAAGTATGCGGACTGCCGCGTTTTTGCATGCAAATGGCTGCGCGTACGATCCGCTTCTAGTTTCCAGAAGCTCTTTTTCGTCTAAGCCTCGAGTCCCATCAATGCGCGTTACGAAATACATATAACCGTTTGATCTTGTTCGTCGGAGAATGGCGCTACCGCTTTTTTCTGGACCTCGCCCTTTTAAGAATACGTCGCGCATTTCAATGTTCCCCGATCTGCTGCGGCAACGTGTAAGGCACCCGTGTGGCGAAACATAGTGG
Source organism: Haemaphysalis longicornis (assembly GCF_048455015.1). Classification (NCBI taxonomy): domain Eukaryota; kingdom Metazoa; phylum Arthropoda; class Arachnida; order Ixodida; family Ixodidae; genus Haemaphysalis; species Haemaphysalis longicornis. The sequence continues at coordinate 189,098,300 of NW_027526422.1, forward strand.
GCTGCATAAATCCTCCGTGAATGCGGATTCTGATATTCGTTGACAACGTTGTCGAAGGTGAATTTGTGTTCGCTTCTTCGCTTACTGGCGGCAATGCTAATTTTGTCAGAAAATAGTCTTGAGCAAGCCGCAAGAGGTGGTGAATTCAAACAGTGATTTTCCGTACTGAGAAGAAAAATTGCCATTTCAAGGTTCCAAAATTCCCTACTTTTAGCACTTTTTCCCCGCAGGTTTGTCAAGAATTCCCCGCAAATTTCCCGCGTTCTCCTTTTGCAGGTGATAGATTTTTACGTGGATTCCTGTTAGGTTTTGGGCGTTAGCCAGCGCCACCTATGTCTACTTCCCGTAGCCTTCCGGACGCAGACACCGTTCAAAGTATCAGAGTTTCAGCATTTTGACTACGCATTTCACGTTTTCAACATTTGACCACGCATTTCACGTTTTGCACCAGACAGCATGCTTATTTTCGAAGCTAAAGTTCTTAGTTAAAACTGTGCAACAAAACGGTGCAACAAAAGGCCGTAAAATTCACCGTCATCAACGGCTACATACCTCCTCGAGCGCGCTTTGACACCAAGCGTTTGCATTCTATTCTGGCCAACACGCCACCACCTCATGTGCTGACGGGTGACTTCAATGCGCATCACCCGGCTTGGGGCAGCAGAAGCGCATCATCTCGGGGAAACCGCCTTCTAAACGTCGCTACCAACGCTGGATTGGACGTCTTAAACACGGGCAGCGCCACATTTGTCCGTGGTAAAACGTCGAGTGCCTTGGATGTGACGCTGATATCTACATCCCTGCTGTTATCTTCGTCGTGGTTTGCTGACGTAGAAAGCTTTGGAAGTGACCATTTGCCCACATATACAATCATCAAGGGAATCTGTGGAGGTCCACAAAAACTCACGGTGCACGGTACAAATTGGGAGAAGTTCAGAGACTTTCTCGAGGATAGCAGTGCCACTCTTAGCACGCACGAGAAGTTTGCTGACGCTGTTTCGAACGCGAGGGCTGCCTCCGAAAGACGCTGTTTGCTTCCCCGGGAGGCATCAGCAGTAGACATCGAGTATGAGCGACTTCGGGCAATTCGCAGGAGAGCAGAGCGGCGAGAACGAAAAACGGCGTCTCCGGATGATATTCGAGACGCTAGACGGGCGCAGAAACACGTCCAAAAACACATTCGCAAGCTCGCTAAACAGCGCTGGAGTCCGTTCTGCTCTCGACTGGATCCGCGCAAACCACTCACGCGTATCTGGCAAACGTTTCGCACCTTGAGAACACCACCAAGCGCACTTCACCCGTTTTCAGCCGTGGCTCTGCAGAAGGGCGTCAGTGAAGTGAGCGTTGCCGAGCAATTCTGCACTAAAATCACCACTCCGCCCAGCAACGTGGTAATTTCGGAGGTGTCCGCGTTCTGCTACTCCACCGCGAACGCAACGCTGATGGATAAACCCTTCACCATTGAAGAGCTTACCACGGCGTTGGGAAATCTCAACTTGTCTTCCTCTCCGGGCACTGATGGAATCACGTATTTGGCTTTACGCCATTTGGGCCCCAAGGCTCTCCAGCAGTTGCTCTCCCTCAACAACCAATCCTGGCAGATCGGGCGTCTGGAGGCCTGCTGGAAGATTGGCCGGATCGTGGCGATCCTCAAACCAGGCAAACCGGCAACGGATATAGACTCTTATCGGCCAATTGCACTACTAAGTTGTATTGGCAAGGTAATGGAGAAGATGGTGCTGGAATGGCTTGTTTGGGACCTGGAGAATAGAGACATTTATCCATTGCAAATGTCTGGATTCAGGAGAGGACGTAGTAGCGTAGACAACATTCTTTCCTTGGTGTCAGATATTACCCAGCAAAAATCAGCCAGAAACATCACTATAGCTGTCTTCTTTGACATCAAAGCAGCATTCGACAGCGTCGCACACGAAGCCATCCGAAGAGAGATGACATGCATAGGGCTTCGAGGACGCATGTTCCAGTGGCTATGTGACTACTTGCAAGACCGGTACGTCTACATGGCCACCAGTGATGGCGAAACAGCCAAACATCCCGTCACGCAAGGAGTTCCTCAGGGCGGCGTCTTGAGCCCGACGCTTCTTAGCATCTGTCTCATACGCCTCCCAACAGTCCTGCCCAAAGACGTTAACATTTCACTCTACGCAGACGACATCTGCATCTGGGCTTCAGGCAGGAACCGTCGAAACATTCGCGCCGCACTCCAGAAGGAAATTGTGAAGATGAGAAAACATCTCAGATGCTGTGGGCTAATTTTTTCCCCTGAGAAGTGTGCTGCTATGGCATTCACGCGGCGCGATGTTTCTCGTTATACACTCACCGTATAAGGTACTCCAATACCTTATGTCAAGTCCCACAAGTTTCTCGGAGTGACGTTTGACCGCTCAATGTCATGGGCCCCACATATTCGGTGACTGAAGGAGCGGCTTCTGTGTTTTGTGCGCATTCTGCGTATGCTCGGTGGAAATTCGTGGGGCTGCCCTGTATCCTCCCTTTTTTGCCTATATAAAGCCCTTTTTGTCGGCCTCCCGCGTTACAGCCTGCCGGCCCTACATCAGCTATCGCCCACAAGCCTGAAGGTCATAGACTCAGTGCTGGCAAAAGCAATGCGCACCTGCCTGGGTCTGCCTAAATGCACATCGACGGTTGGAACTCTGTGCGAAGCTCGGTGCTTTTCGCCACAGTGCTACAACGCCAAGAGGTCCTTCGAACGTCTTTGCGCCATTTGACTCGATGTCACACGCATCCTTTGGCAGACATCTCAGCACAGCATGTTAGACACCTGCTTCCAGCGAATTTTCAAAGCCCTCAAAAGTCGATAGTAGCACCGTGGATACTGGCGCCATGGAAGATTTTTACAACAATACCCGGAATCAGCAAAAAGTCCGCCATGCCCGCGGCCGCGCTCAAGTTCGTCACACTCGAGTATATCTACAGTACCTACAAATGCTACACAGATGTTTATGCGGATGGCTCGGTTCGCGCGGGCTCATCCGCCATCGGCGTGTGGATCCCAGCTTCCCGGTGCACTATCCAAAGAAAACTTAGCCATGAAACATCCTCGACTGCTACCGAACTGGCAGCTGTAAGAGCTGCTCTTCACTACATCAGCGGACATCATGCCCAGCTATGGGTAATATTCCTCGACTCTCACAGCGCCTTACCAGCCCTCCGAAATCTTCACAACAACCACAGTCAGCTTGTATGTGAAATTGGCGAAATTCACACGATGACAGTGCGCGAGGGTCATGACATCTATCTTCAGTGGCTGCCTGGTCACTCGGGCATACAAGGCAATATTAGATCTGATGCAGCCGCCAGCGCAGCCCACTTTATGAGCAGTACGACCCAGCTTCCTTTCTCCCGAGAGGACAGCCACGCCCTTATCCTCGAAAATGGATGGACTGCACAAATGTCGGAGTGGCAGGACCCTCACCGTAGGTATCTACCACTGCAGGCTATTGACCGGCACTACAAGTTCCGCTTTCCACGCGGCATCAACAAGCGGTGTGAAGGAGTGTTGCACCGACTACGCCTGAATGTAGCATTTACTCGGAGTTTTAAGTTCAAGATAGGTTGGGACCATTCCCCTCTGTGCCGGACTTGCGATGTGCGTGAGACTGTCGATCACTTGCTGTGTGTCTGCCCTCGATTCGCTGCTGCGCGGAAAACTGCAGCGACCTCCCTCTCTCGTGTACGCCATGGAGGCAGTCTGGAACTTCGTCATTTTCTTGGGGCCTAGGCCAATACTGCTGACAGTAGCTTAGGTACAAAAGTTCTACTCCAGTTCCTATGAGACACTGAACTAGACAAATTTCTCTAGATAGCAGACAGAGCAAGTGTATCGTGATATGTACTCTTTCGCACTGTGGCGTTCATCTCTTCACTTTGCTTGTGTTGGTGTCACTGGCGTTCATCTATTTATTTTTCTTGGGTTGGTGTTGCTCTTTTTTTTTTTTTTCGCGTCGTTTACTTTTCGTTTTGTTTCAGTGTTTACATTAACAATTCTCTTTTCAATTGTATTTTTAGGTCCGGACTCTGCTGGCAGATTTCTCTTGGTTTTACTTTCCTTTTTTTTCAACGCTTCTTGATTGTCTTCTTCCTGCTGTAACCCTAATGTCTAATATTCACCACTCATCAACGTAGTCACCCACAATCTGGTGTAGCAAGCCTTCTCCCTAGCAGGGCCGAACTCACCAGTTTACATTAAACAGCCTTCTCTCTCTCTCTCTCTTAGTTAAAACTGCTAGTAGGAAAAAGAAAAGCTAGTAGGAATTGTTGGGTAATTGGGGTAATTTTAGCTCAGCGTCGGGACTCCTGGAGCGATCTCTAGTAGCAGCACCCACACTAAGGCGCACCCGAAATAACGCTTTGTATATTGTGCAGGGATTCCTGCGAACAGGCTTCAGCCCTTCAGCCACCGCCGTTTCGCACTTTGCTAGCTTTTGCTCATAGAGTATTATTTCGTCTACGCTCCCTCCTGTTTTATAAACTAGATTAGAAGCGGTTTTGGATGCTTGTGGCTTGGGGGAAGACGACTGCGAATAGTTGAACATAAACCCCACGAAGTGTTACGGGAACCTTTTTAAAGAAAACAAAGTAATGAATGATGCGAGGTCCGGTGTACTGACATTATTTCTCGGTTTTACTCCACGACTCCTGAAATTCCCTGCATCTTTCAAAGATTCCCTTTTTCCGTTGCGATTAAAATTGCAGCCGAAATTTCCCCGAAAGAAAGGAGAATTCCCCACGTGGAACATCACTGAATTCCAAGTCGCCCAGTAAAAAGAAGTTTTTTAAAATATTTTCTTTTTCTTTGCCTGACATTATAACTGGTAAAACGGGAAACAGGCGAAAACGGTAGACAGAAACGCGCAGTATAGCTCGGCATAGCCAAACGATACGCGAGCACAAAAACATCACTCATGACATTCAAAATTAAATGTAATGGTTTCTGAAGGTTCACCGATGGCTCTTATCTGGCGTACTTTGGAACTGCTGATAGCCGGCTGTATTTCCGTAACTGAACCATGCGATCATTTTTTTTTTTCGTGTTATAAATGACGGAATGCGGTGTTCGAGTTTCACTTTTTGTATGACTGTACGGAGCCTCGCGTACGAACAGCCACCTGCTGGACCAAATATCTGCCTCTTGTACTTTACCCGTCCAAGCTTGAAGAAGAGCATGAACCGTTCTTTTTTTTTTTGTTCTTACAGGGAAAGTATTCATTGTAGATAGCACTTACTTACTCAACCAGAGGGCCTCCCTCCCCCCCTCCCCAACGAAATGTTGATACCGGGGGGGGGGGGGGATGAGACAAATGGACGAAGTCGTTAACTCGGCCTAGAGGAAGACAACGCTTCAATGAATACTGAAGAGGTTAGCCCCACAAATGGCGGGGCTCGCTACTTCAGATGCGGGTAACGGTAGTGAAATGAAAAAAAAGAAAAAAAAAGAGGAGAAACTACGTGGAAAGAATGAATAAGAGAGAAGAAAATGAAATCAGTAAGGAACGCAGAAAAAAGTCGCATTATTAGGAGAAAAGATCTGAGGACCTCAAGGTTATAAAACCTCGACCAATCTTGAATGAATAAATAAAACTCAAGAGATCCTTTTTCCCTCGTGCCTATAGTCAAATAATGTCTACCGACACTTTTTGTGTGTCGCAAGCTACGCAGCAACCGTATGCAGTTTCTATGTACGCTGTCACCACGTCAGTCATCCATTTTACATTATCATTGGGAAAGAATTGAACAGCATAACCGAGAAATTTTCTTTCTGTGAATAGGTTGTTTTGTTTAATTTGGCTTTTTATATTTTTTTGATTCATTGTTGCTTTACTTCTCTCTCCTTTCACTATCTCTCTTTCCCTTTTGGCGCTGCTTCTGCCCCCGCTTTTTGCGAAATAACATCTTGTTTCGGCCGGCTCGAAAGCAGTCCTTTACCACATGCCGGAGTTGTAACAATTGCTCTGCACTTGCTCTCGCCCGTAACTACCCAGCAGCATATAATTTTAGACCAAGTCACGCCTCCCGAAAGTCTGGGCGTATTTCTCTATTTTGTGTTTAATAAAAACAAAAGTACTGCCAATGGTTACTTTCGCAGCCTAATAATGAGCATGTGAAAATCATTGTCGATTATATATCACACCTGACAGTAAAAATATTTCTTTCGGTTAGTTCGAAGACTCTACGCGTTTATTTCGCATGTTGTACATCGTTATGGCGGTTATTCCACCCCCCCCGCTTCTCCCCACCTAAAAAGCAGGTGCACGCAGTAATGCGTACATCTTTTCTCCCTCGTGGTAACTGGGCTCACACAAATAAAATCAACCTTTATTTCTACATGAGCAACTACAACAGTTGTCGATGCTGGGGGTCACAATGGATGGGAAAGCCGTTGCTCGGCTTGACTAGAAGAATGCCCTGTATACAAAGCAAGTGTAGCGAACACATAAGACACAACAATGCTTACTACTTACAATTTCGTCAAAGTTACAAATTCGCGTGTAAACTTCACATAATTATAAACCTATCGTGCAAATAACCGTACTATTCCGATACACAGAAGTACACCGGCACATTCAAGTTTAACTTATACAAAAACCAAACAGTCAGCAAAAATCAATTTGTGCGTGGGTGTGCGCAAACAAAAAAGAAAAAGAGAAAGAAAAACGAAAAAACGAGTACGGTTTTGGACGTGCAAGTGTTTGTCAATGCTTTTAAAATGCACTAATTAACGGCTGTAACGTTTACACGTCATGCGAACGGCATTTGCTTCCACGAAAACCCCGCTAATGCCGCCACCGAGAGTTCATCGCCGTCGAGTCACGCCCTATAAGAAATCTGTTCCTACAATCACTACATCAGGATAGATCGTTTTCTTCCACACTGTCCCTTGGGCTTATTGCCAAGCATCCATCTCATCACAGTGTTCCGAGAGGAGCGCAGTATATCTAAGTGATCAAATCGATACAATGCGTGGTCTACGGACTGCCCATCAGTGTGCACAAATGCAGCAGTCTTACTCGGTGCTATAGTATTCTCGAGCAGCGGCACAACCACCGCCTTCGATTTTGTCTATGTACGATTTCTAAGCATTTTGCGCTTTCATTGGTGAGTGCAGCGAAGGTACTTCTTTTTTATTTTTGGTGACGACATTCGCCGAGCTCCAGAGGCCTGCTATATTGTTCTGCTTGTACTGGCTCTGAGAAACCACACCTACTTTTACTTTAGTTTGCTGGTCGTAGGCAGAGAAGCGTAAGCTGTAAAAACGAAATTGTCATAAACTGTCAAAAATATTATTACAGCGAATATCAAATCATATTTCGCGCCGCTTTTTGGAACAGTTTATCTCGCTAGTAACTGGTCTCGAGCTTCACCACAGGACAACAGGGCGTGTGGGGGAGCACGCTTTAAAGGGCAAGCCCAGAGATCGTTGCTCGGAATGATGAACAGCCGACATCACTGCAACAGACATTGATGTAAAAGCCAGCGACCATTACTGCCAGCGAGCTCTTGAGACTCACGGAAATACACAGCTCTTCTCTGAAACGCACGTACCGCAAAAAAAAAGAAAGAATGGAAGGTCTGCACGCCTAAAATGTGAGCAGCAAGACGACGAAAGTTTGAAACAAGAATTAGTTTGTTTAAGCCTAAATATGACACGTCTGTCGAAGTCTCCAGAATTATTTGCCTCCACTCTTGGGATACTCTTTTTGAAGAATGTATTGCAGCACTCGGTTAAACAGAGAAACAGGCATAGCTCTCACTGACACTCCTCCTCCAACCGCTAAATCACTTTGACAGCGTGTGGGTGGCCCGTTTTATTCTTATGTTGTTCTGAAATGTGCTTAACAAGCGGTGGCAGTAGAAGCCCGGGATAGCCATTTTGCGCACAAGGCGCAACAAGTACCAGGCAGCGATGAAGGCGGGAAACAGGAAGACGAGAAATAAAAAAAAAAGGCTGACATTACGACACTCCCTAATGCGATATTTGGGCGCAGCAGCAGTGCGCTGAGGCAGCACTCACTCGTGGGTTCTCTCGACGGCAGCGATGATGAGCCTCTGCGTCGGCGGCGCGAAGTGCGTCTCAGGAAGTGACCGCGAACTGCGTCTTAAGCGAACGCACATCATACTCATGCGCACGCCCCCCTCACGTCTTCGCCAAGCTCGCACCGTCGAACCATAGAGTTTCATACTAATGAAACTAGAGGGGACACTGGCGCTGCAATCGTTCAACCCCCATGGAGCTGATTGTGTGACGTAGACTCGTGATTTTCGAACTTGGCTTAACTTAAGGCTTGACGATTGTTATATGTACTAGGCTTCGTACTTTTCCGCACCGTCAGTTTCGGTTTCGGTGTCGAAAGCGTCGGTGGGTCATTTCGGGGCAGAATTGCTGTTGGCGTTCGATTCCAGCGGCTGCAGTGCGCAAATACTGCATGGCTGGAATGAATGGATACGGGAAGCACTCCGCACCGGGTAGTGCGTTCCATCCCAGTCACGTTCATGACTACGCTTGCGGTTATAACACGAGCACAGTAGCGCCGAAGACAAATAAAAATATTTTATCAGCAGTAAGTATGTGTGCACAGCCGGTGATTCTTTTTTTTTTTTTTTTAATGTTGCGGGAGCGTCCACCAGCGTGTGGGTCGGCACCTTATCGCGGGAGAAAGCGGCGAAACAAGTGAGGGTAGGCCGCTTGCATAGGACGATCCCGCCAGTGCAACCGTCGTCTGCTAGGCTGTCCCGCAAGCACAACACAGCCGACACAGTCCCTTTCCGTTGCTAATCAGCTGCGTGTATTCACCGGCGTAACCAAGGCTCACACGCAATCGCTGTGACCGCCCGTAACCATGACGCATATGGGGTTTGAAGCTGAAGGTAAAAACAATGTAATGAAATGAATACTCTGTATATGCAGTGCAGTATCAGACAGGGGAAGAAAATGTACCTCTGCAACAGTAGAATGGCTTTACCTATTGTAACAGAACGTGGCCAAATGATTGTCTGGGGCCTACCAGTACTTTTGGGCCATAAACTATGGCTTACATAGCTATGTACTGGTGAAGCCATATGCCTGTAAGATGAGGCGATCACCGGCATGCATGCTTGCTATTCAATGAAGTCGTTGTGAGTCTACATTGGTTCCCCATCCAGTGGCAGGTGTTGCTGTAGCAACTGTTTGCATTAGTGGAACCCTGGCTCAGCGCCTGGAGACAGGCATATTGAGAACACAGAAAAAGTTGGCGACTGCACTAGGCGAGGGCTGTGTGAATTTATTGTGCCAACAGCAAGGTGCAGAATTCAGTTTCACTCATTTATAAAAAAGCCTTCACCACAGTCATACTCTGTAACACTAATAAAAAAAGCACAGCATTGCTTAGTACATCAAAAGCAAGAGTGGAAGCTTACCTTGATGAAGTTGTTTTGAACTTTTGAAGGCTGGTAAACAGCAAACATGCAAACTATGCAGTGAAAATGAGTGAAGGCATAAGCATGTCGCGTCAATGTATTTATTGTCTCATCCAAAAGCCACTGTCAACATATTGGTACCAGGATTTAGTTTGTAGCTACCTACCAGCATTGCCATTTTCGCAACCCGCATACTGATGTACGCAGGCTGCTTTATGCAGGAATCAACAAAATGGTTACTGTAAGTGGCAAAAAAATGCGACGTTAGGTTACGGTAAAAAGATTGCATGAAAGGAACCCTAGGAAAGCTTATAGCTGTAGAGCAGAAGTGTTTCGATCAGCATCTGCCAGCGCAGTAGAAGCAGGGCAACAATATCTGATCAACGAACAAAACAAGGGTCATAAAACAGCGTACACTCGGCATGACAATATACAGCAACAGTGAACAGCAGTGGGTAGATACAATCTGCAACTTGATAACAGCCAGAAGTAGGTGAGGCAGCCTTCTACACCACTGATCAGAACCTTTTGAGCCGTACTGACAGTGCAAGATGGGAAAGGGCAGCTTAACATTTTTCAATCCATTGTTTGGGCAGACATCACAGGTGCATAAACAAAACACTGCAGCCACAACGTATAAGTTTTAACTGACATTCACGTGGTGAAAGCTGATCCCCTACGTCACACCTTCATGAATATGTTGCTGGAGGAGGTGGCGGCGCCACAAAAAGTTTGTGAAGGGTGCACAATAGAACCTGGCTTCAATGGAGATTTACATGGGCAGTGGGGACGTGCCAGCTCCCTCACAGTCATTGGCACCACGCACATTCTTCCTCAGCAGGGTCCCTCAAGTGAATACCACTTTGGAACAGTGGGCTAAAATACCACGCAGAATACTTCCACTTCATTCTTTCAGTTCAATAAGCACGTACACAAGTTTTCAAATGGCTGCTCATAGTAGTTAAATGAAGTTGGTTTCATGCTGTCCCAAGGCTATCGCAAATGAAGCCACTGCTATAAGTCACATTTATGCATACATTGTATGGTTTCGAACAACTAATTTTCTTGCACCCGAGAAAATTAGCTTGAATCTTGAGTGCCTAACAAGCAAGATTCAAAGAACATCTTCCATACACTACAAGGCACTTTCCTCACCACTTGTTTTTCTCTTTATTGTGCAGCTGAATGCACAGGATTGTTTTTACTATTTACATATCGTAGGCTGCAATCAACCTCTCCCCAAGCCCTTCTGCTTTTTGAATGGTGGCCCTTGCTAGAATTTTTGTTTTTGGCAGCTTGGCGGCATGCCTGCCTTGTCTTGCGCTGCTGACGGTCCATCCAATGATCCTGAGTTGGAAACTGGTTGCATGCCTGGTGCAGCTTCTTGTGTTGCCTGCTGGTCTGCTCCTTGCACTGCTGACACAGCTGGGACCTGTATCAAAATGAATGGCATCATTGAAGGTTTTGCAAGGCTTTTGCGCATATATTTAGAGCACAAGTATGTACTCTTAAAATCCAGCACACTAACATGCTTATTTACAAAAAGGGTTCCAGCAACATAACATATTCAATGACTCTGGCTTTCTCATAAAAACACACAGTTACGATCAGCTGCGCGCTGCGTGTTGACACTGAAGTCATTAATTAAACCAAAGAGAAGGCACATACAATGAACTCACAGGAAGCCAACAATGTTTTCAAAGGTCGTGCTTTAACAAGAAATGACTTTAGCAGTTGGATTATTCAAGACTGAACAACCACACAAAATGAGTAAATGTTTTGAACTTATTGTGAAACAGCTACGGAACAACGAATGCATTATGAAGGCAGCTTGTGTATTATGGAAATGGTACCCCAGAGGCACTATTTAGTTGCTATTTAGGCAAGCACCGTCTGATCAGCAACATTTACGCTGTTTGACACCTTCGCACGTAATTTAAAACTGTTCCTGCGCTTCGGCACGCTTGTATGGAGGCACTGGAAAAAATAGGGTGCCTTCAATTTCACACGCGTACCTGGTTATATCTAGGCGTGAGACCTCGGTTAGACAGGTGATGATTGGTACTTGTGGGCGTGTAATGTACACACACGGTGCTTAGATATATCAGTGCGCGTTATTCGTCATCTAATAGAAACATTCTACACGGGAATTTTCACAAAATTAGGAACTCCCGTAAAATGCAGCCCACTGCTCCAGAACGCCCTGCATGCCTGCCGCTCTTAGCAAGACGAGGCCGTCTTCTCGAAGAGAATTTTTTCGCTGTGTGGCCTGATAAGATACCCTGTTTCCTACGTTTGTCGCTCTCAACATGTAAAATTAACATTTGCTCACACAAACAGCTCTACAGTGCGTCAAGATATGAAGAATACACGAATAGTACAACAAAGAAAGAACCCGATTAACCATCCGGTCAATAAAACATCGTCTACGTGTTAGCGACGAACAGAGGTGATATGGTCGAGTTCCGAGGTCGAGTTGGCCGTTATGGCTTGTTTAAGGCACCAAAGCAAACGATCAGCTGTTACTCAGCGTCCTTTCACGATTTTGTCAGCATGCTGACCGCACGTCGGGTAAGGCGACAACAGTTACACTTATGAGTGGAAATGAACAACAACCGTGTATACTTACTTGGGGTTATATGACGCGTCGCTCCGCTACTCGTAGTCTTCCAGAACGAAATTTAACGCTGTGCAACGGCCCTTCAGCAGACACATGCCACCGCCGACTCGCACGAAAAAAAAAATAACACAAAAGAAAATACGCTTCGCCGCCGAATCGCCGGCTCCGCTAAACTCAGCCGCGTATGCTGTTCACAAATCACTTCCCCTCATATAAAAGAGTACTTCTAAACCTTAATTAAAACTTAACGTATAGTACAAGTTGTTTATGCGAATAATAATTTATACAGTAAGAAACATTAGTTGTAGCTTTTCAATTTAAAAAAAGGTATTTCGAGTCAAGTCAAGATGTCGGCATAGTCAAGCCAAGTTCGAAAATCACACGTCTATCTGGCATGGCCGCCCTCATGGGGGTTGAAGCAGACGATCAACGGCTCGCATAGACACTAGCGCCAGTGTCCCCTCTAGTGTATATTAGTATGAAACTCTATGCGTCGAACACCTCGTGCGGGCACAGCATACGGCGCCCTCCCCTCCTCCCCCCCACACACTTTCGAAGAGCGGTGGCTCGCGCCGCCACGGCGAACTATCCTCCCTCCGAATTTCGCCACACTCTCGTACTTTGACTTCTTTCACTCGTCGGTCTTCCCATCGTTCGGTCAGTATCGACGACACCTCGCGGCTGAGTCCCTGGCCAATGGGCTGTGCCCTAAAACACTCATTCGCATTAAACGTGCGAAGAATGAACATGGGTTTTTATTTGGGCCCAGAACAGGAATGGGATGCTGATCTGCGTAGATCCGGATTCAATAGACGTTTCGCACTACAACCGTAAACTTTCCTGTCTTTCTTTTGTGTGTTCTGACGATAAAAATACTGGCTCGAAGGAGGGGGTGGACGTTGCTCAGATAAGTGAGAGGTTGGTCCCTTTCTCAGGTTGTAAACTTAGACTAATGAACTTAATATCACCACCTCTCAGTTACGCGACCCACGTCAAACCGCGGCCACTCCGACACTGCTTACGAAACAAAAACTTCGTTGTGCGTCTTTTTTTATTGGAACGCCGAAAAAGGAAGGTTGGCGGTGTTTGGCGCAACATTTATTAGCACGCGTCACTCACGTCTGCTTCGTTAAGGTGATGCGGCCATAACGGAACGTTTAGCATAACGTCGCCGTTAACCTCATTTCCCGTCTATGTTGCAGAATCCTTCCCCGGCACTGCCGCATCGTTGTCCACAGCGTCGTCACTCAGAGAGATTTCCGCACTGGTGGCTTGCAGGAAACGCGCCTCTTCGTGGAACTCAGCGTTCGTAACGACGGAGGATTAAGCCTCCGTGTGGCTTGTTGGAACCAGAATATCTGTATAAATAAAAAGACGAGGACAACACGAATAAAAAGTGCTGAGGACAATACTTTTATCGGCTCTTCACAGCAAAAGAAAGAAAAACAGGACATTTAGGTTATTTATGCAAGGACATGGAAACGGAAGCGACTGACAGCTGTATGCGGGTTAAGGACGCGGCTTCCCGGCTCGAATCCGCACCCAAGCTGTGACTAGCGGTGCACCGTCATGTAGGGCTACAGACTAATTTGGACCGTTTTGAGACCTGAATCCACGCATAACGGACGGGGCTGTAAAGACACATAGGACGGGTGCATATCCATCATTCTTTCATAGTCCGGTACGTTACCCGCAGTTAATCTCAAAACACAGCAGCAACTAATCTAACAACATGCTGTACTGTAGTTCAGACACCCTGTACATCATTAACGTGGCCCAAATTGCGCCGCACAACCATTTTTTTTCTTTTCACACAGAAAACAACCACTGGGGCCGGTATTGAACCTGCGTCCTTACCCTCAGCAGCAAAATGTTCTAGCCGCTCAGTGACTGCGGAAGCTAGGTCAAGGGCGCACGGGCTAGTGCACATTAGTGAAGCTTGTTAGCTTTATAGCGGGCTTTTTCGTATAGACTGTCACTTCCGAGACCAGGCGAGGGGCGTGGTGGTGTCAGAACTGCTGAAGTCAAGGTCACAACTTAGAACGGGGACTCCAAGGAAATGAGAGGATTTGTAGGGCAGCCGCACTTTGTGCAAGTTCTCTAACAATGTTGTTGTGCCACACGTTAATTTGGCTTGCGTAATTTACGCAAACGCGCGCCTTTGCTCGCCTTGTTCCCATTTTTGCGAAACGATTATCACGTTATTTTCAGCTGATCTCACTAATGCCTTACAAAGCGCATAATTATTAATGCGCTCCCACGACGTGCTCATTAACGTCACCTGTCAATCATTCGGTCTCTGGAGACTCTCCATAGCAGCCACAACTCGCAGCCAAGAGCGTGGGCTCAGCAGCAAGACGCCGCAAACCTTGCTGCTGCGCCGAGACCTGGCTTATTCATTTACTCGTTTCGTTCATTCTCCCGACCCCGAACCTAATTTCCCGCACCTTATCAGCCCTCCCTCCACCTTCTCCCTTAGGGGCCTGTATCGTCCTCGCCGGAGCAGCTTCGAACCACCCTCAATGCACCTCATTCATCTCCTGACAGACTGCGCTTTACGTGAGCCGATGCGCGGCATGTTCCGGGTCCCTAACAAATTGCTCGCTCGTCTCTCATTCTGCCCATCGCGTTCCCACCGGGTCACTCCTCCCCCAGCGGGCATGGCTTCCCTCATTTCCTCAGCTAACCAGCTTAGTGCATCGCGCGCCAGGTTTGCCTTGATTAGACCTGAAAGGTGCTCGCATCGCACGCCTCGGGTTCGCGCACCGCGACCACGTTTAGCCTTTCTTTCTTCTCGCATTGTTTGTGAGTTTTCGTTGTGAATGCCTGGTGTACGTCCCCAGTTGTAGGAAGTCACTGCAGCCGGTGATGAACGTACCGCCTCGGCAGGTTTCGCCACACTCGCGTAGTGAAGGGGCCTCGTTCGGTTATATTACCCTTCCGTGTTTTAGGGGCTAAGCCCATTAGGGGCTGGGGCTCTTGGCGTCTCCTGTCGTCGTCCTTATCGTCGTCTCACGTAGTCACGGTGCTAAAACACCGGGAAACTCGTTTACGCCTCGCGCTAGACCGTAACCCGTACTAAAAAAAATTGCGCCCACCTACCCGCGAGGGGAACCCTGTGTAGATGCGACGCATCGTGGGGTTCACTTGGTGTTTCCGTTGGATTGATTCTGAAATCGCGTGAAACGTGTCGGGAACGCGCATGATTCTTATGTTTTATGATTGTTATTATGTTTTATTGGCCAATTTTGGTCAATCTCTCGAAGTGGTATGCTTGGGGCTTCGCGGTCGCAACGACCTTTACTCCATCATTGTTGCTGTAAGTGGGAGCTTCTTTTCTTTTATTGCAAGTGTTAATCATTGCCCCATCATGCGTTGTATCAGTAGCTTCTTGACGTAGTTTGAATGAGTCAAGGATATAAGGCGCGTTCGTAGCATTTCATTCTGTCTCGTGCGCAGTGGGAAGAGCACCATGTACCTCGCGTTCCGCCCACAGGGTCGTGGGATCGAAACCGGGTGCCGCTAACTATTATTTTTTTTATATAGTGTAGGGGGAGGGGTGTGGACGAGAGAGGGGCATCGGAGAGGATAGGGGGTAAGCGGCGGAGAGCGCAGCTGGCGTGGCGAGGAGAATGGGGGAGGGGCGGACGACAACAACGCCGACGCTGCATGGACAAGGCGAGTGAATGAGATGCAGTCGCATCTAAAACAACACCGGGACACTCGTTTACGCCTCGCGCTGGAGCGCTTCGTGCTTGAAAGACAAGAGACTTTTATAGCAAAGATGTATACCTGTACCCTCCCCCCGCCTCCCCCCCCCCCCTTCAACGGTTTCATCTCTGTTGGCAAGAACGCCAAGGCGCCAAGCATACACTCATACACGGTATGCTGCGCACCTGCCCAGGTTTCACGTTAGTGGAGGTGGCCCGGGATTTTCTTGACGTCGTTAAGGGGCTTAACCTCGGAAGATCCCTGTTGTGGGTAACGAGCGCAAAAACTAACCAGATCGGGTGGGTTTTAGCCTTCCGTACAGAATAGTAGGCAGAGAGCGTCGACATGTTATCTTTGCATGAATATGTCAGTAATTGCGCCCGTATGAGTGCAAGGGCTCCGAGCTTAACGAGAGCACTTTTTTTTCTTATCGCACCTTGTGTTCAAATCTTTAGGTTTGCAAGAAATGGTAGTCAAGCACAAAATACGATTCATAGCAAGAATTCAGTAACAATGAGCTCGGGGGTAGCGATAACTGCAGCATTGGAGGCAAACGAAGAAGGGACTTGGAGAAACATAATATTGAAGTATTTGGCGTTTAATTCTCTTATTTGATCCCCTTGGGGTCATAAACCCTGGATTATGCCTTTCAAATTGGCTTTCCTGATGAAGTTCCGCTTGTTGTGTTCGAGTCGAAGGAACAGCTTTGTATTTAAGAGAGGGAGTTTTGAATTAATTTTGAATGCGTTTTTATTAATTCCGCGCAACGTATGGCTAACACGAGTACTTGTAATTCCGTTTAAGAAGGCAAGCATAAATGATATATTAAAACAGAAGGTTAAATGTATGTTAGGCTGTACATGCATCGGTTTATTATGCACCTGTATGTTAGGCTGTACATGTGTAATCTGTTTAAAGGAAACTAGACACGGTATGATTCTGATTTGTTTATTTTGCTGTAAAATATTTTCTGCCTTCCCGCATGTGCAGTTTCCGAAGGAGCTGTGTAAATGTTCTGATAGTTTCGTTTACATTGAACCACATTTTACGCAAAAGCTATTAGGCCAGTATGAGCGCTCAGAAAGAGCAACAGTATCTATTACGTTGAGATTATCAGTGGCGAATATGTCGTCCTGCGAGTAAATCTTGGCGGAAAAGCGAACGTTCTAGTGACTACAGTGCGAAAGCTCGAGAAGGTCAGTGCAAATTATGTTTTGAGGAGAGCTCAAGAACCGTGCATTCGCGAGGGTGGAGAGCTAGAGGCTCTAGATAACCTCTTTTTTATTCGTTATTTAGCATTTTTTTTTACTTTAGTCCTTGTTTGTGCGCTGTAGTGTTCAAGATTGATTATGAACTCTAGCCATTCCTGCACTCTGTTTAGGTACCACCACATGAAAAGCGTGGACAGGAAGTAGCTAAACAAGACTATCAGGCTAACGATGAGATTTGTAGAAGTCATTGCAGTAACAAAGGCAGCCAAGAGAGCTAAGAAAGAGGTAAAGCAAAGAGAAACGAGCAGTTATAGCAGTTTTAGGTGCATGGGTCCATAAATTCACATGTTCGTTATGAAAGCAACGTTGGTTTGGAATTACTTGAACGAAGGGGATATCCTGGTTGTGCATTGCCGCATTCTTTTCTGTTTCGGATTTCATTTCATTTCATTTAATTTATCATGCCCTTAAAGGCCCGAAGGCATTACATAAGGGGAGGGTCGCGAAACATTGTTTACAGAAATACAAATGAACCAACATATTGTTTAAAGCACAAAAACACGCAAAAACACAAAAGTTCTAAAGCACCAGAGTTCAAAACATTGGCTAAGTTAGGAACATCGCAAAATAAGTGTGACATAATTTTATAGAGCTAACAATTGGTAGAAGAAGCAAACAATGATTAAGTTAAACAATACATAGTACACAAAATATGTGTTACAGCAGTAGAACTTGAAGGTTAATCTTGGGTGATAATATTTTCTTCTAGTTTATCTCTAAAACGTTTATTGTCAGTGCATGTGACGACGTCGTCGGGCAACGCGTTCTATAGTGATACAGCGTTAGGAAAAAAGGATAAGCTAAATGCTGCTGTACTGCCGGTAATGGGGGTTATTGGACGACCGTGATTTAAACGGGATGAAATTGTGTAAGATGGCCTCAGTAAAGAGTACCTAGATTGTGGCCAGATAATCTGGTATAGTGTATATCAGATTGAAAGGATTGAATATTAAGCCTAACTTTCTGGTTTTCTGGTAATGATTTATTCAAATGGTTCATCTCCTAGGCTTTTATTCGCCCCTTTCGGTTTGACTTCTAGGGGCGAAGCCCCTTAGGAGATGGAACTGTTGGTTGTTGTTGTTGTTGTTCCTTCACAAAATGGCGCATACCCAATCAGGGGATCGGCCAAACATCAGTTGCTAATTCGAATGAGATTGCTGCCTAGGTGGATGATGCAAGGAAAGTTAGAAAATTTTGGAAGCTTTTTTCTTCTTGTTTTTGAGGAATCGAGATTGGAAATTAGTCAAAATTGAAACAAAATAAATAGAGAAAGAAAGAAAGAAAGAAAGAAGAAGAAGAAGAAGAAGAAGAAGAAGAAGAAGAAGAAGAAGAAGAAGAAGAAGAAGAAGAAGAAGAAGGAGGAGGAGGAGGAGGAGGAGGAGGAGGAGGAGGAGGAGGAGGAGAAAAATAATAATAATTATTAAAAAAAACGGCAATGGAAACGTTTGGAGGGCTCTGGTGAGGTTCCAGAATAAGATACGAATTAGGTTGTGAATCTTTTGGAATTTTCTATGAAGCGCAGAAGAGCAGAGCAAACATCCCGGCGGCCATATCCAGTTTCTGAAGCCCCAAATGATAAAAGGACCGGCACTGATAATGCCAACCCAAGGCGATGGAGCGGCACCTCAAGGAGCTGACGTCTGAGGCTTGAAAATCGTCGACAGGACAAAAGGAAGTGGTCCACAGATTCTTCTTCATTACAGTAGCGTCTCCTGTCATCGTCGTCGTCGTCGTCGTAATCGTCGTTCACCTCATGTAGTCACGGTACTAAAACACCTGGAAACTCGTTTACGCCTCGCGCTAGAGCGTAACGCGTACTAAAAAAACACCGGGACCCTCGTTTACGCTTCGCGTGGAGCGCTTCGTGCTTCAAAGAAAAGAGGCTTTTACAGCAAAGTTGTATACCTGTACCCCCAACGGTTTCATCTCCGTTGACAAAAACGACAAGGCGTCAAGCATACACTTATAGGCTGCATGCTTCGCCCCTCACCAAGTTTCACGTTAGGGGAGATGGTCCGGGATTTTTCCGATATCCATTCGCCAGCCTGAGGACACCTAAATTCAGCTGTTCACTTTCCGCAAATCCTGATTCCGTCAGTGCATTCACTCGCCTGTCAGTGACGAACATCATTTGGAACCAGTGGAGGGTCTTAACTGGTGATAATTGCCTGCCAGGAACACGGCTTGAAAATGCGCTGCGCGTTTCCGCACAAAGGGTTACGACGATGACCTGTACAGAAGTTCCACATGCCCACTCGGTTGGATTTGCCGAGAAGCATTTGCTTTACTCAATTATCGAGTCCAACTAAGCAATGCCCAGCGGGACAAAGGAAGGAAAGAAATTGTCAGAATGGCGAAGATTCCCATGTCTCCGCCTTATCTGCGCTCTTTCCTGTTTTTCGCTTCCCTCTACTGCCCTAATTACATCTGGGCTTCGCATTCTTGACGCACGAAATGTACTGCGGGCGGATTACATTGCACCGCAACGCTCCCTGACAACACACCACACAGCGCAGACTAACAGACGGAGTTGATTGCCACGCTCATATATACTACTATCATGTAGACACGTGGAAACAAGAGAAGTTTAAAATATAAAAATAAAACTACAAAAAAACGCGCACTTTCACCATGCCACATATGGCGTCTCCAACAGATTACAACCCCTCAAGACCCAAACTTCTCTTTAGACTTAAACTTAAACTCCTGTTTTAAACTTCTCTTGTTTGCACGTGTCTACTTGATAGTATTATATATGATCGTGGCAATCCCTGCCAACGTGTTGGCTTCCAAGAACAGTTCGATACAAGAAGGAGGTCTAAGCAAAGCCTCGCCGCAGAACTGACAAGGCTTAGTTGAAACACGGGACAAAAGAGAGGCAGTGATTCCACCATGCACGCCATACAGCCCTAACTGTAAACAGGAATGGTGGTTGCGTTGCTCAGAAGCACTGCAGACGATGCACTCATGTAGTTAGCGTACATGCTTCTGAAAGTTTTTTCCTTCTTTTGTTTTAAGTTCTGCGCCTGCGTGAAAGCTGACTAGATCCGATTTTCGCTTAATCCCGCACAACTCGAGGGGCGTCTGTCATCACAGACCAGCCGACGGGGGGTTTACTATGTGCGTAGACATGTTTCGCAATATGCGCCTTCTTCATCCCACGGAGCTTCGCCTTCAGAAATGTTTGCTGCATTAAGTAGGCTGCTTAGCTTCTTTGAGTAGGCTTACTCGCGCGCTCTGAATACCACTGGGATTGCAGTGAGAAACAAGAAAAAAATGTCCGGTAGCGCGCACGGGAAATTTCCCCGTTCCGTTCGCCGACAGTCATCTCGTTTACGATGAGGGAGCGACATTCAGTTCTCCACATGTTCCCCGGAAGACAGCGTACGTTCCGGCTGTCACGCGAAAATGTTATGACGTGGCTCTGCAGGTTTTAAAGCTCGCGGCACACGAAACGTATCTCTTTCTTTAAAAGCGCAGGAACTGCTCTTCCGTCCGCCATACGTGGTTCCTACGAGATATACATAAACCTGTCTTCCACGTAATACATTGCCACGGCAAGGGTATACGCTCGGAGAAAGGAAAGCTAGGGCTTTGTTTATTTCCGTCCATTTATTTTCACGTGTTAAGAGCAGGGGGGAAGATTCTGTCTGTCACGTGGACGGATGGTGGGGTGGTCTTTACCAGCTCGGAGCAATGGACACAGGGAAGCCGTTGACGTGTTTAATAACATACATTTAATGCACACACAAAAACCCTCAGGCAAAGCACTCAATATTTAAACTACACACAAACGATAAACACTCAACCCTCTACAATCCCAAAATACAACTCACATACAAACCCCCAACTAACGGCTCAATATACAATTCAACTCAAAACCCAAAAGTCTCTGCCATAAAGTCCTACACTATCAGTTCAAATACACTCCTTAA
Source organism: Haemaphysalis longicornis (assembly GCF_048455015.1). Taxonomy (NCBI): domain Eukaryota; kingdom Metazoa; phylum Arthropoda; class Arachnida; order Ixodida; family Ixodidae; genus Haemaphysalis; species Haemaphysalis longicornis. Next base: position 189,119,275 of record NW_027526422.1, read on the forward strand.
TCAAGTTCTAGTTCATCTCTCTGGTATCACAACTCCCTTGTTGTGTCCCTTACAACTGCGTCTCTACTGGACTGGCCTACCCCGCTGTCGTCGGCGCTGACGTGTGGCACCCGTTGCGTGGCCGCGACTTGGTGGTAGCCGTCCTTGTCTCGCTTCGGTGCCGGCGTTCGATGCGCGCGGTCAATCCTTGGATGTCCTGGGCTCTGCGCGTCCTCACTTCTTTCCTCTGTGGCTACCCCCTGGTAGCCGCTGCCGCTGGAGGTTCCAGGTAGGTTCGGCCCGAACGTAGCCTTTCGGGGCCGTCGAGACGGACGTCGACGGAGCGTGGACGCTGGCCGCTGGTGCCCGACCGATGCCGCTGGGGCCACGAAGACACAGGTTCGTGGTGCACCTAGGATGACGGTGCCGATGCGAAGTGGGCCCGCTCCCGCCCAGGCTCGGATGGCGTGGTCGATGGCCTGGCCGCGTCCCCCTGGCTCGTTCCGTAGCTCACGTGCTCCGGCCGCCTCCTGGTTGTCTGCCTCCCGCTGTCTTGCCTCCCCCTTCTCTTTGTGCGCCCCGCTTTTATACCCTCTGGGCTCTCTCGTGGCGCACTCCCATTGGCTTTTTGCTTCTTCCCTGTCCTGATGTGGTCAATACGCAACTTGTCCCATGCGCGGTCTTCCCTGATTGGCCGACCAGTGCGCTGCCATGATTCCTCTGTGCGTCGGCGCTGGCGCTTGCTGATTGGCGCGCTCCTGGCGCGCACTTCACATGGCCGTTCCTTTGTTCTTTTTCCTCGTTTTCCGGGGTTTTCATGCATCCCCTCTTGGAGGGTGCCCTGACACATGACACTGTCGTAGATACATAATCACCACCACCAACAACAACGACGACGACAATGGCGACGAAGACAGCAACAACAACAACAACAACATCAGCAGCAACAACAACAACAACAATAATAATAATAATAATAATAATAATCATAATAATAACGACAACGACTACGACGACGACGAGGATGACGACGACAACGACAACAACGACTACGACGACAACGATGACGATAACAACGACAACAACGACTACGACGACAACGAGGATGACGACAACAACAACAACGACTGCGACCACAAAGAGGATATATACACTGTACATTTTGCTACGATTAATAAACTAAAACTGAACTGAACTGAACTGAACAACAACAACAACGACAACAACTTTTGTTCTACCTCTGCCAACGTGCGGACATAGCACAATGGTAGCGCATCGGGCTGCTAGTGCAGAGAACCGGGGGGAAATACACCAGATCACGCTTTTTTCACTTTATCTACTCTTAATAGCGGCGGCCATTTGTTTCGGTTTCAGTCGGTGCCGGATGTGCGCACAAATGTTAACAGTCCCAGGTCGGATGTGATGAGGTAAAAATTATGCACGTGAAGTAAAAAGACTTTACCATCCCATTTTAAAGAAAGTTGAGCGAAGCGCGAAATATTTCTAACATAATAAAACTGCGCCTAAAGTGCGTCAAAACCTTCGCTAAAAGTAAGTTCGTCCAATCGATCCTCAAACCTTCAGAAACACACATCGCAAACAAAGAACGAAACCATGCGACAATTTTTCGCGGAATATGTAGACGCATCTACGAACGATATAAATGCATACCGATACGTGGTCTATGCGATAAAGGAAAACAATGGTACTTCTTCTTCGTGATCGATGCGTGTATGGTCTTATTTCGAATCGTGCCTTTTTCGAGGTTTTCAAGTAACGGTTTTGACTCAATGGAAGCCTGGCTCCAGGCATGCGCCGTGTGTCCAGAGATCTTATCAGAACTTTTCGATCGACCAACCGGTCTACGGGGAAATGCCGTAATTTTTTAGCAGGACGTAATCGGTCCAACTAACAAAGCTTTCGCTTTAAAATACGACGGCTGTTGGCATAAATGCGGGCTGTGTGATTTTCTGGTCGTTGTGGAAAATCGACGGTTAGATCGACCACGCCATGACGTCCCGGGTAGGCTCCGCTGTTTGCATTATTAAACGCGCAGTGGCGAAATTCGCTCAGTGAAGCGACCAGGCTGCGGCAGTCACCAACAAGATTCTTACTCGTAGCATTTTTGTAATGTGTACAAATTTGCCCAGTACCCCCTGTAGAGCAGCAATTGTATAATGGCTTGCATGTGCACAAAAATGCGTAACTGGTGAAATTAACGGCTTCATTTGTTAAAGGAGGGTATTTGAAGATTATTGGTCGCAAGGAATTTAAAAAAAATTGAAAGCCTATAAAACTTGAAAAAAGTAACGAAATCCGAAGGATACCCCGCCTTCAGGCGATTAAAAATGAGTACTGCAAAAACAAGCAAATACTAATGCAAAAATAGTAAAAGATCACTAACTGTATAATTACTTGTATTTGCACACGAACAGAAATTGAGAGAAGTTAATGCATCGAATTGTCTTAATAGTCTGAATGATGAATGTTTGTCAAGAAAATTTGGCTATAAAAAGCTCGAAATGAACTAACGGAATGAAAAGAAGAGAAAAATGAAAAACGAAAAACAAGAATACGAAAAAAAAAAAAATCCCGGGCCACCTCCACTAACGTGAAACCCGGTGAAGAGTGAAGCACGCAGTGTATAAGAGTATCCTTGGCTCCTTGGCAAATTTGCCCAAAGAGATGAAACCAATGGTGGGAGAGGTACACCGATTTGCTGTAAAGGTCTCGTGTCTTTGAAATACGAATCGTTCTAGCCCAAGGCGTTGGAAAGCGACTCCCGCATTTTTGCCCACGGAGATGAAACGTTCTATCGCGAGGCGTTCGAAAAGGAGTGTCCCGGTGATTTAGCACCGTGACTACATGAAACGGCGACGACGAGGACGGCGGGAGACGCCGACAGCCCGAGCCCCTAAGGTGCTTCTCTCTTGATAGCAAAAAGAAGCACCAACCGTGTGAGCCCGGTATGTCCTAAAAAAAAAAAAGACATTTGCGAAATTAACACATTTCACCGTTACAAAAATACGATGATGGTTAATTGTCGAATGAAATAAAAACAAAAAAAACCGCAGAAATGAACAACATAGGTGGAACTGAACTAGTTAAAGCAGAAAGGCCTGCCTCATACACCGCCCTCGCGCGATTGATTTAAGAATAAAAGAAAACGAAAACTAAACATTCACTAGAAAAAAAATCGTAGAAAGCACCACCATGTAAAGCTTTGTACCTGCACAAAATGAGTAATTGGGGAAGTTGAGACATTTATAAGTTAACGCAGTGTAAATGTAGATAATTTGTTAGAAGCAAGACGTACTAAAAGGAAACAAAAATGTCAAGAAATCAAATGCAAAATCCCCAGTATAGCTCCGCCTAGCCCAACACGAAATAAACTACGGAAGGTAACCAACTTAAGCTATTCATAGCCAAATCTGGCTATAAAAAACTCGAAATGAGTACAATACGCGTAATAATGTTGACATATTAGTGCATAATTCTAGGAATTCCTGTAGAATTTTTTTACTATGCACTTGAACGAGCTTTACGATATTTAAGTGGCTGCATTTTCGACAATGGCATGAACTCGGAGTGTCACGTATTCGCGAAACTCATATTTCTCAGTCTGAAACTAATCAGCGTTCTTTCTCAAACTTGCGCATAAGTACTTAGATCTCGGCTGTTCAAGGCGGCTTTTCCGCTAGCGCACCCTGCTGCGCTCGCCGTGTTGGGCTTCCCGGCATAAAGACGACAAGAAGAACGTACAGTGGGGATTAAAAGAAATGCGAACGAACCATGGAGCACGCAACCTCCGACGCATGCCGCACCGTCTGCCTGCACTGCACCTGCGCGCATGCGTAGTTCTTTCAGAGCGTTTCAGAGTGTGCCCCACTGTTAGGGGAAACGCTTGATAAAGAAGCGATGCCGGTCATTTATTTTGAGGCGTCTTTTAATGCTCCGTCGCCACTGAGCATCCTGTTATCTTCTACGTTCGGGAGCATAGGTCGGCAAAACAGAAAGAACGCACTTAAACTCAATCACAATTTTTTTCATTGGCGCTGTACTCAATCAAACTCAGACTCAAAAAGTTCGTCTGTTCACAAAATCACTCGTACTCACTCATCAAATACTAATTTGTAATCGTACTCACTTGTACTCAAACTCATTTGTCCTCACGAGTATTCGTACTCAATCTGTACTCATGAGTACTGAATCTGTACTCATGAGTACTCACTCTGTACTCATGAGTACTCAATGAGTACTACTGCTCGTGAGTAATACTCATGAGTACTACTCATTTTTCACTCATGAGTACTACTCATTCTGCACTCATGAGTACTCAATCTGTACTCATGAGTACTCAATTTGTATTACTCACGAATAATCAACTTATCTGCACTGTTAGCTAGGTCGTAGCTCGAATGAAAGACTAAGTAGAAAAAATAAATTGTTTAATTGATTAGAAAAACACAGGTTACATATAAATCAGGACAGAGGAAGAAAACGTCTGACACGGTGCACTGTCGTTGGGCGACTTACTGCGCGAAGGCAAGTACATGTGAGAAAGCGAAACGGAACGTAAGCACTCGCGTTGCGTCTGGCGTCTCCTCTTGTTCTCAGGCCGGGTCGGGCTTAGGGGAGCTCGGGGGTTGTCGGTGCAGCCGTGGCCGTAAACTGCGTTTTAAGAGCGAATGCTCTTTATAAGCGACCCCAAACCATCCACCGCCGGCGGCGGCGGCGGCGGCGGCGTCGGCGGCGTTGGCGTCCGCAGTGCTGTTTAAAGAAAAAACAGCATCCGGCGCCAGGTTTCGATCCGAGGACTTTGCGGGCCGCAGCGCGACGCGCTACCGACCAAGCCACAGACGCGACGGTGATATCAGTGTTAGACGCGCCTTATATCTTTAACGCATTCAAACTACGTCGTCAGCGGCGTGCGTTGGCGACTCAGCGGCGTTATAGCGGCTTGATAACTGCGTGGTGTACACGTGATACTACAAACCCGATGGAAGAGAAGGCGGCGAGGGGGTGGGCTGCGGGGGCCGAGCGCAAGCGCCGCAAGCGGGCCGACAACCGTGCATTCGCACTTTCACATTCTCCCCCTCGGGGAAATGCGGGGGAATTTTTTTTTCTGTGTTTCTTCGGGTGGCAGCTTTTGTCGTCCGTTTTCTTGTTTGCACTACTGTACTTAGGAGTGCATATACTCAAGAGTGCAAGCACTCGCAAAAACAGTATTCATGAGTATTGTACTCATGAGTGCTGTGTACTCACGAGTGCTGTGTACTCACGAGTGCTGTGTACTAATGAGTACTGTGTACTCATGAGTACTCATATTCATTACTACTCAAACTCATGAGTACTCATACTCATGAATACTGTACTCATGAGTACTCATACTCATGAGTAGTGTACTCATGAGTACTGTACTCATGAGTACTGTACTCATGAGTGGACTTACCCCTGTACTCACTCGTCATCGTACTCACTGTTTTTTTCTGGGTGTGTGATCACTCATCATCGTACTCACTCATGAGTTTGAGTACAAATGAGTACAAATGAGTGTACTCACGAGTGAGTACGCCGACCTATGTTCGGGAGCCAAGCGCGCAGCAGGTTGATTGCAGCTAGCATGATGCCATTGAACGATCATCCTGCTCAGTGACAACGTAGCGTGAAAAGGCGCCTCTAAATAAACGACCAGTGCCGCTTCTTCATCAAGCATTTCCCATAAATGTAGGCCACACTATCAAACGCTCTCGAAGAAGCACGCATGCTCGCAGTTTACTGACTTTGCAACCAGATGGTGCAGCATGTGTCGGAGGCTGTGCGCTCCGTTGTTCGCATTTCTTTTAATCCCCTTCTACTCTGTTGGATTTTTTCGCATGTTCGGCAGGTCTGAGTACTTAGCGTCGGAATTGGGGCGCCAGAACGTTGCTTTCTTAGTGCGTTCAGCCCGGGAAAGCGCAGCCGTCGTTTTAAGCGAACTCGCAGCACAAGTTCTTCTTGCGCTTGGAAAAGTTAGTTCTTTACGATGGAAGTTTATCGTGTGGATCTTGGACAAGCGTTGCAACGTGCTGCCAGTGACGTACGGAAGGCTAACAGAAAAATATGAGCACGGAAATTTTGATTTTATAATGCACGACATCATACGTGGCTAGTGGAGTGAAAAAAAAAAAAAATCCCGGGCCATCTCCACTAACGTGAAAGCTAAAAGGGGCGAAGTATGCAGCGTGTAAGTGTACTGAAAAACTGTAAGTATCTCTCGCCACACGGCACGCGCTGTTTAGGCGCCGGAGAAGAGCCGGTGGGAGGGACAATCGCGCGCTTGTTACGGCGGTGCGCCTTCTCTTCCGTTAAACCGGATTTAAGCAATTAAATGAGACAGAGACTGTCCGTAAGTTATCTTCGTGTAACACGCCACAGCACTGTAAGAAGGATGCGTTACAGGCATAGGCGTGCGCAGAGTTCTCAATTTGGGGGGGCAAAGTCTTACCGCTGCGCCCCCCCCCCCCCCCCCCCACCTTACAGCAACTCCCGACCTCTTCCCACTGGATGCCTAGCGGTCCGAACGCAGTGCAAAGGGATGGTTTTAAAATTTTTATTTCAATGCAATGGAATTGCAACACATACAAAATATTTCTCCGCAGAAATGTTTACTTTAATGGGTTACATTGGCAAAATATGGGCCAATTTGGCGCCCCCTTCAGATGATTAGGGGGGGCGGCCACCCCCCCTGCCCCCCCTGTGCGCACGCCTATGGTTACAGGAGAAAACATGGCGTTTGAAAGCAATTACGAGACGGAATTTAACAAATTTCTGTTATAATGCAATATATCCTGATTATCCCTGTATTGTAGGTTAGTTTAAATCATGCTAGTTCACTTTGAACCGGCTTTATTCATCATACACTTGTTTCTTGACCATCGTTTTATAACTTGATCTACCGTTACGACATGAGACGACAACATGAGACGCCCACAGCCCCAGCCCCTAAGGTGCTTCGCCTCTAAAAATGCCGTCGGGGGCAAGAGAGATCTCCCTTTGCTGGGAATGCGAGTATGCTCCGCCATGACGTCCCGAGTCGCAGCGAAACGCAATGCGGCCCCAACGAAAAGGCGTGATTGAATGTGAAAGCATGTATGCGCCTGCCTTTAGCAAAGACGTCGTCGTTGCTAAAGGCCGGCGCATACAGACCGGCGTCGTTGCTTAAGGGCCACGAATACCGTTTGGGGTGATGACCCACGCTACCGGCGGGGTTGTGCCCCGCTCCACTTTCTGGGATATTTATGTTGATGTAATTCTTTCCTGCGCTTGGGGGTTGTAGCCAGCGCCACTTCGACTACGCGTCATCGCACCAGACGCGCATTATAGAGGTCGTGGGTTCGGATACCACCCCACCGGCATGTTTTCTCCACTTTCTTTCTTTATTTAAAAACCTGTATCTGTTTCAAGTATAAGTGACCTACAACTCTCCCCTTCGATTTTCTTGCCATTTTTGACTGCCAACCATTATTTCCGTATATATATATATACATATATATATCTATATATATATATATATATATATATATATATATATATATATATATATATATATATATATATATATATATATATATATATATATATATATTAGCGTGCGCCGAAAACTCTGGCATTACGCATGACTTTTCCCCTAGTCAAACCCGGCCCATGAATACGGAACGGCACGAAACGAACCCATTTACGGCCGAACTTCGAACCACACCGGCTCTCGCAGTTTACCAGGATCGATCCCACGGGCAGCTCCATTCAAAACTGATTTAACGCCTTTATTTCCGGCGCGCGTAGATATCTCCTTTCCGCTTTTTTCTTCCTTCAAACACGGCGATGCAGAGACTCGTCGTTGCACGTGCGTCTTAGCCGTGAAAGTGCTGGTTTCCATTTCCGTCGAGAACACCTCCATCACCTCACCGCGACGGGGCGAAGGTTGCCGGTCGTTTCCGGCCCAATCCTGGCGACCATTACTTGGGTCACCCATTGGCCCGCTCGGCCCATTCGGACACCCCGAGAACAGAAGCCCGTAGAACGGTTTCCCAATTACTATCCGAGCCGACGAAACCTAATAGAAAGCCCCGCCGCTGCACTCGAGGCCGCGCACCTTTTCGCCCTGATCACATCTGGGAAAGGAACGCATTTAGCCTGCAGCGTCCATTGTCTTATAGCAGCGTATCGGCTCACAAGCCGCAATCCAAGCCTTCTTCCATCACTCTTGCAACCCGTGGAAACTCGAGCACTCAGCCCCCACTGAGAGAACCCAACGAGGGCCTCCCTCCCGTAGATCGTGAATATTTGAAGCGCCATTCTCGTTGATGTTCTTCGAGCCCTGCGCGCCCCTGTACTCACCCACAAAGTCTGTCCGAGAGTGAACTTTCGCAGGCCGGCGGAGCAAGTGGATGAACAGGAGCGGAACGCGGTGGAGACAACGCGCCGCTCCTCCTTCGAGACACTCTCGGGTTACCGACACCACCGCCGAGTGCAGCGTTCCGCAAGCGCGATCTGGCGCGAGCGCTCTCCAATGCCCCGGCTCTCTTTCCATCAGGCCTGGCCACTGCGGACTCCCCGATGGATAGCGATGCACTTAGGCTGACCAGACGCATCAGTGCTTGGCGCGTCACGAGATACTGCCGTGGCCTCGGACCCGCGTCTTCCTATAGGGCTCCGTTACCCGTGCCCTACTCAGGGCCGGGTGTTGTTTATTCTTATTTCCCAGTGGATGCATACAAGCAGGGTGCCGATTCAAAAGCGGCCCGCCTGGTGAGGAATGCACATTTAAGGTAATTTGTCGCAGATGCCGTCTCACTTGTTGTAGAGGGGCCAGAAACTCAACATTCGGCCGCCGCGAACGTTTCTAAGGGTTACTTCCTCTTCACCGTCCCTTTTAAAGCGAAAGCTCTGCTATGTCTTGTCTCGCAAGGTCATTCAATGCGTCGCCATGACCTTGAGCTACCGGAGCGCAAGTGTGGCGGGTGTGACGTCACACCACGTGATCCGCTGCGGAAAGACGCGTGACAACTGCACTCGGTCGGAGCGTCGCCGCTTTGGTACCACTTGACTATGCGAAGGTGTGGTTTAGTGGAGGGTTTAACAAGTTGCTTCGCCGGCCCCTGCTCACTGAGTCTCGCTATGGATGCCACGCCGGCTGGACCGTCTTCGCATGCGCTGTGGCGCAAACAACAGGCTGAATCTAACCATCCAGCAGCTTAACTTCCATGAAACATTATGCGGATATGCAAATCCAAGCCAAGCAGGTCTTTCGCTTCTGATAACTAAGTGACTCACTAAATAACTAACTGACTAAATGACTGATTCAAGTGATAAAACTGACCCCCCTTTTTGATAGTTTTCAGAATCGTCTGTGGCCTGCCAGTTGCATTTGAGGGCCAAAATATTGCTGTAAATGGCGTTACCTCTTATTTGTGCCTTCTCCAACCACTCGGTGAGTATGACTGCTTCAAAATATGTACTCAGTTATACGAAATGAAACGACAATTTTGATACCTTTCTACATATATTTTACGCAACGTCGTTAGTGGCTAGTTAAGGTGCGTTTGCACGCACTAGGAAGAATACGGAACCCACGTTTTAAAGGTGGTTGTTGTTTCGTATAGATTTACAATAACTAGAGTTAAAATTCGTCATCAAAAACATTTCGCGCTGCAACTTTCTCTTTTCAGTCACGACCAAACGTGATATTTGTCGCGATGTTTATCGTGTTTTACGGTGATATTATCCGTTCCAGTAAGACAGGCAATTGCATGCCGGAACGTGCATCGCAAGAGAATTCAAGTTTCAGCGGTTTGATGCTCTATTAACAACATCACGTTTGGTTTTCTCATTCATAACATCCGAATATTGCTGAAAATTGCTATAGTTGAACATTGGTGAAACAGCTGAAAACATAACAGTTAAAAATGGCAAAACCTGGTAAATCGCGCCTTCTGTGTGCGGCTGTATTACCTCAAAAATCGAACAGTTGGGGTGGATTTTTTGGCTTGTTTTTGTTTTGTTTTGCATTCACACGCAGCACGAGCGCTTCCCAATTCTTATCCGAACGGAGCGTTTACTACTTTGACGGTTAGGTGCGCACCTAGCAGCGGCTGCAATCCCTGCATCCCTTTCATTGACCGGGGACATAATCCTGGCCCGATGGCTGGACCCCTGACGGCCCTGTCAGGCGCAGAGTGTGGCAATCCGCCTCTTGCGGGACACGGGACAGCTGTCATGGATTTGACGCTGGACATGTACTATCGCGCTCACTATGACCTACACTGCTCATTAGTATTCAGACAATTATATCGTCGAAGCATCGACTATGCGCACATACATTAGTATAAGGCTTGATATATTAGTGCGTTGCGCTCCTAATGCGTATTTGGTCTCTAACCCCGGGTACCAGACAAGGGTTGGACTAAGCAGTGAATACTAATTTGCGCTGCAGTACATAGTGAGCGCGATTGTACCTTCATAAAGTGCACCCGCGGTGTCGTAAAACCTGTTTTACAGCTTTATACAAATGCACCAGCGGGATAGGTACATACACATTGTAGGGCTGCCGATGCTTCTTGCCGTACCGGCGGGGAAGTGGAGAGCTGAAAGACGCGCGGTCACTTTCGTACACAGCCACTGCCGATATGGCATATTTTGGGACACGGTCCCCATATTCGACAGCTCGGGATGACGTACCGTCCTGCGTAGTAACAATAGGGCGTTGTTTACGGGTTGTCTTCGCGTAGACTCGCGGCGCCAACGCGTGCGCGGAGTTGCATTTGCAGTTTGTGAGGAGCAACGACTCCTCTAAACACAACGGCCCCTGAAACCTAACCGGGCCGTGGAAAACTTGCCTCGCCGGCGTGTACTCTTTCTCCATCGACCATGACGCCGTACGTGCACATGACGCGCATGAATATTGATTGATTGATTGATTGATTGATTGATTGATTGATTGATTGATTGATTGATTGATTGATTGATTGATTGATTGATTGATTGATTGATTGATTGATTGATTGAAATACATTTCATTAATATTTACATTCTTTCCTTCAGTTGACAACATTAACGTGGGCGACGCGGCTCAAACTAGTTCACTGTGGAAACGAGTAGAGCCCAAGTACTCCTTCGGTCGTGCCGTTGCTCCAGCAGTGACGCCGGTATCTGCTCATATGTTGGCCGTGAACTTAGAAAACTTGGCCGTATACTGGACCCAGACTCGTGGTTGGCAGCGCGGAGGCCGGCTGGTGCTTGGATGCCGTTAAAAAGTTTCAATGGCTCTCATTTCCGAACGGCGTACGCGGAGGGCGTGTAGGAGGATGCGGGAAAAGAGGGAGGCGGCGATCGAGCCTGGGTCGCGCAGCCACGGAGAAACAGACAAGTGGGGTCCCGCAGGGTCGGGTGCTGAGGCCGCGCCTATTCACGGCTCCCTTATCGGCCGCCGGAGGCATTCCAACCACGGGGGCCGTTGCGCCCCGGGCTATAACGGGCCGATCAATGGCCCTTTCAATGATCCCCAGACGTGCCCGAGAGCAATTCCTCGCCGCGCCGATTTCGCCCTGTCGCTTCGCCCTATATAGTACTGTCTCCACGCTCTGCGCCGGCTCACATGCGGGCAACACGCGAAGGCAGGGCCAAAGAAAAAAAGAGAAGAGTGAAACCGTCAGCAGCGGTCAGCGAAACTGAAATATTACGGAGGCCGGTGTCGGTGCCTTCACTTTCTGGGTCACGAAAGTCGCAGGAAGACTAACGTGTACGATAGCCCAACCCTGTGAATGTTCTCGGAAGCACGAAAACTGTACTTGAGTGAACTTCTCGGTACACGAGCGTAATGTTCTTCAGACAAACTTTGTAATGGTTTTTGTGGGTGTCTAATATCTGCGCCTGAGCACCAGGACTTGTTATTTTCTTGGGGGGAGAATGCGTGTGTGTGCGCGTAAGTGCTCACAGTCCTGTCCATCAGCTCCAGTGAGGGCGCTTTGCTCCTGCGCAAGTGAGTAGTGTCTATTTTTGTTAAAGATGAAGGAGCAGCCGGCTTTGTCAACTGTCACAAAAAAAAAACAGCTGTTATGCGTTTATTTTTAAATAAGAACAAAAAATATATAATTGGGCATAACACAAGCGCCTCACTTTCTATACTGGCCGCGGCAATGTACAAACATAAAGTAAGTTTGGTTGTATACGGTTGCGATTTCAACCCCACCGCTGCCAGCCATGCAGTTGTTGCGGCATTCGGGTTCGGGATTCCATCTTGGTAGCGTGACTGGTGTCCGGAGACGTTGGTCAGGACACCGAGGCTTGCTGATGAAGGAAAAAATATTTATACGTACAGGTATTGTTATGATGGGTACAAGTTTGGATGCTGTGCCTCCAACTAATCGCACAGCCAGCAACACTCGGCGGCTCGCAACACTGTCTTTTTTTAAAGACGATAGCAGAGTCCGTCAATGCTTTTCTGGTCATTAAACTCCCGGCCGAGTTTTGTTTGAGGACAAAGGCTCCCGCGAGAGGCGCCGCCGCAGATCGGAGGGCCAGAGTATCTACATTGACACGCGTCCGCCGTACAGAGTGGAGACACGTATGCGTTGCGCCGCCATTTTGGTTCGCTCGCTCGCCGCCGCAGCAAGTCATTGTAACAAAACCGCACCGTAATTATCTCCACAACGCGGTTTACTGGCGAAGTTTGAACCATCGTATCTGTATCGCGTTGCTACGTCTTGTGAAAAACAAAAAGAACAGCGCGTTGAGCACTTCGACCCAATAGGGGCGGCACGGGATCGTTCAAAGGGTGTCTCTAGCGTCACTAAATAAAGGTTTTTAGAGTATCGGCACTCTTTTCTCTCATTGTTATGTGCCGCCAGGAATTTCATTGGTCGGTCGGCACCACGTGATATTGATTTACATATGGGCGCAGCCATTTTGTTTCTGAGGGCCTCTCCCCCCTCTCTTTCTCTCTGCTGCGCGGACGCTAGAGCGGCCGGTCGCACCCTGCCCGTCGAGAGATGGCAACACTGCAAGCCAAAAACAAAATGGCTCCTAGACGCTCCCAGGCGCTCGAAGTGGCGGTACTCTTAAGCGTAGCTTATTTAGTGACGCTAGGTGTCTCCACCCTGTACAACGGTCTGTTTTCGAGGTGTCCTACGGAGTAGAGTTCCTGTGGAGCTATAGACACGAACTCTACTACGGAGGGCATCGGGCCGCCGCCGCTGCAGCGCGCGTTCAGCCGTGCGCGGCAGAATTTGCGTACGTGTTTGGCGGCACTTTTCTGGATAGAAACGGAATGTTGGTAGTTGTGCCTTCAATTGTGGCTACAAAACGAAGCCGTCAGGATGGCAGCCCTTGCAGGGAAGCCGTATGCGGCAGAACGCACGCTCAAAACTGCCGACTGCTATCTGTGCTTGATTTTTTAGAAGTCCCCACGAGCCCTGCTAACACCGCAAGGAGCGTCTGCTACGCGCCGCACTCCCCTCCGACCGCTTCGCCGGCTGCCCTCCGATCAACGCCAGCGCCGCGGCGCGGCCTCCCTGAGCAGCGTACGAAGGTCTCCCATAGCGTGACGGCGAAGTTTCACGACCAGAAAAGCATTGACGGACTCTGACGATAGTCTTTCTTGGGCTACTTAAACCCAGAAATTTTGGTCTGTCTGTATGTCTGTCTGTCTGTCTGTCTATGACTCGATTCAGCCACCCGGCCAAAGTAAACCAATTCCTGCGCAATAGTCTTATATAGTCACAGCTAAATATGCCCGTCTAAGTCGGGTGTAATGTTCATACTTGTCAACATTGTTGAAGAACAACAAGTCATTACGCATATATAAGGCAACAAATTAATACAGAAGCGATATTTGCAGCGTTCCTTTATAGAAAATCGTACATGTCTGATTTTGGCGGGATTAAATACTTCGTCAACTGAAGAAAAAAATATCACTCCGCCGTCGCCTGCTGTCGCCCGCGCCATATAGCTTCTGGCGGCATTTGAAGAAATCAACCGGAAACAGTTACGAAAGGTTCCACTAGATAGGCTCCACGTTCTGCTTGGAACGCACGTGGACTAGGGAAACGCGGTTATATAAACGTTGAAGTAGGGCGCCTCGATTCACGCGCGTCTTCGCCGTATGGCAGCGTTGGCATCGAGACACCCAGTTTGGGGCAGTGGAACGCGGGACATTTAAAATGATTTAAGCAAACCTTTGGCGTCTTTACCTTGGGAGGAGCGCGACGCAAGAGGAACAACATGAGAGGTGAGCGGAAAAGCGAAGGGAAGCATTTACTTGGCAAAAGTCCGTAAAGACTATCGTCTTTTGACGACATTTGCAACGAAAGAAGCAGATACGCGGTCAATTTTTTGTTCAAGCAAAAGTCCCCAGAGTTCTCCTAGGGAATGCAACTCCCAAAAGTGTGGTCCAATCACGGACCCACAAATTGACGCAGATAGGCTCCGCCAGCGCTCGATGGAGTCCTGGTTGCTTTACCACATGACCATGAGGGAGAGAAGGGGTGGGCGCCGCTGAGACGGTGAGGCCTTTTGTCCCAGCGCGGTGCACATGTCAAAAGACCGTTCTACATGGGGCGAATTTCGCCTGCGAATACGAAGTTGCGTCGCAGCCCGTGCGGCAAAACGATTTATTTTCCTATTTTCACTGCTGCGACATATTGCAAAATGCTAAGCGGCATTCACAAGAGAAGTTCGACTCTTCCAAACATTTGGAAATTCGTCACAGCAACGAGAATAGATCGTTTTGGTGCACGAGCGGCGCTGCAGATGCGATTTCGCGAGCGATATTCGCCCTATGAAGAACGGGCTTAAGTGCTTGACTCACGACGCTCGCCGATTACCGATTTCATGGTCCGCACTGCAGTTTGTTGCGCTGCTGCCTCCATTCAACCAGAGTAGCACATGCGGTGATGGCCTGGGGTTGGCGAACCACTGTGTTCAATGCGGATTCGCACGTGGCACGGGCCGATGCCGACGAAGCCCATGGCGATTATGGGACGGGCGACAAAAACGCGCTAATTAGCGCCGACGTCTGGGCGGGGCGGGTCCGCAACCCGATTATAACAAAACATAAAGTTCAATATATCCCACGACGACAGGACAAAGGACTGGACCCGTAGTAGACGAAGCGATTATTTACCAGCCGGCCATGACAGTACGGACACCAGGGATGTGCACCATAAGCCCCATTAACTTCTTCATGGTCGAGTCAGCATAGCGCAGAGTTACGTTGCCAAACTTTCCTCCTCATAGCAATATATGGGAATGCGTGACATTTCCGGCGAAACACCTAGCGTTATAAAATTACAGCAAATGTAAATTTACTTTTGAAGAGTTATAAAGTTTCGGCTAATATTTGCTGAACTTCCCGCTGGCCTGTGCACAAGTTTCGGGTATCTGGCCGAAAAGAGTCAATTATTATATCTGGGGAAAATGAATGGGGTCTCTCTACGATTAAGGCTGTTTCATTTCACAGCTGTAGCTATAGTATTTATTTCTGCTACCTTGCGAGGTAACTAGTAACTCATTTCAGTTGTGCAGAAAACTATCTGGAAATATTTTTAGCTACTGCCGAAGGTACTAATTGAAGACGTTACGCATATATTTGCAAGATCCATTTGTTTTCCTGTTCGCTGCAGCTACAAAATGAAACGCGCTGACGTGTCTGGTATGAAACCGAACCT
Source organism: Haemaphysalis longicornis (assembly GCF_048455015.1). NCBI lineage: Eukaryota > Metazoa > Arthropoda > Arachnida > Ixodida > Ixodidae > Haemaphysalis > Haemaphysalis longicornis. The sequence goes on from NW_027526422.1 coordinate 189,134,958, forward strand.
AGTATTGACACAAGCTGTTTGCATTTCCGGGTGATTCAATGCAAGCCTCAAACAAGAATTGGCATATCTTAAATATTCGCGGTTCAATAATCCCCCCAAAAAACATTTCCTCCACAATTCCATTTAGGAAGTGCATTTTCTATCATTATTTTAGGATCGAGTGAACCATCCTTTCTATAACGGAAGTATAACGGCGTACATTGTACGTTAAGCCTTAAGCACACTGCGGAATACGTCGAAGTGGCATTGCTTTGTCACAAGCGCTGCTGAGATAACTGGGACTCGAAGCAGATAACAAAAAAAAAATACATTTAATTTCCCCGAGCGGAGGACCTCAAGCGCCTAATTCAAGAAGGACGCTTTTTGGTAGGTGCTCCCGAATATTCAAATATTCTGAGAGATTGCTGTTTTGAGAGTCGTCCTTTTTTTTTTTTTTTTTTTTTGCTAATACGCCTTCCTAGACCATCAACTACAAAGGGCTGACGCCGGCTCGTGAATCTGTAGTACGTATTTAATCGGGCTCTGTGAACCCGAGGGATGAGCAAACATCGCGAAATGGGGGCAGGAGACATTTGTTTTGAAACAATTCCATTCCGGCTTAATATGTTCGGGATATTTGCTATAAACCTCCCTCAGTTTGGTGGTATACAGGCTTTGAAGTGTATATTCCCGTATTGGGAATACGGAATTACCGGTGTTGTGGAATTTTCACCCTGCGTTTGCTCGGCGTGCGCGCTTGGTGCAAGGATACATCGGATATGCCGAGCTTTACACACCCGGTGTGCGGTTTCGCGGATCGACACAGTTTCGCGAGATTCCTTACTAAAAACACGAGCCAATTTGATTTGCGTGTTTCAATCGTGTTAAATAAATTATGTTAAAATATCAAGATTATCTGCTGGTGCCGTCGTGGCGGCACGTGCGTATGCGGTGATGATTTTGCGTCTTTAAAACACGGTTTGCGAAAATTCCTCGGGGACACTTAAGTTTGCTTACTTAGCTTCAATGCAAAATCGTTATGAGACTTCGTTTCCGATACTTGGGAAAAAATAACTTGTACCCCTACATCGCGTGTGCGTACGTGATTTGGGAGACGACTCCTTGTAGCAGCACCAAGTTCCTCGCGTCGTGCTGTGGCCTCGCTGCATTGTACGGCTGTTGTTGTTGTAATTTATTTATTTATTTATTTATTTATTTATTTATTTATTTATTTATTTATTTATTTATTTATTTATTTATTTATTACCCTCATTGTTGCCGTACTTGCGTAGTAGAATGCGCTTGAGCGACGCAAAATATGGTGGCCCACCCGACGTCGAAGCAGTTCTCATTATTGGGGTGGCCGAGAGTGAGTTAGTGAGTGAATGACTAAAATTTACATAACAGAAAGCGTGATTTTCTGGCCCTCTCTCAGCGGGAAGAGTCCTCAGTCCATTGATTGATTGACTGATTGTAGGGTTTAACCCGCCGACGCAACGCAGGCGATGAGGCGAGCCGTAGTGGAGGGCTCGGGATTAATTTTGACCACCTGGGGATCTTTAACGTGCGCCAAAATCTCGTACACACGAGCGTTTTTGCTTTTCGCCTCCATCAGAAAAGCGGCCGCCACGGCCGGGAATCGAACCCGCGTCCTTGAGTCCTCAGCCCAGCACACCTTGGTGCTTGCTGGCTAAATTGCCCTTGCCACAAACGCGCAGTAAACGGATAGGCCCGTCCAACAGGCCAGGGTTACGTCAGCAGCTTCACCCACTTCTGTGGGGTAATGTCAGGGACTGGGGGAAAGTTGGAATTGATTGATTGATTGATAGGCTTTAATGAGAAAGAGGCAAGAAGCCCTGGCGGGGAAAAGGGAATAAGGGGTGGGGGTGGGGTGAGGGCTTACATATTATCGAAAGGTGATAGTATTCAGTTCTTGTGTAGCACTCTTGAGTAAAAAAAAACGCATTGAAGGGCAGTACTGTGAATCTGCAGAAACTGAGCGACAAGTTGCTGATCTTCCAGAGGGTGCACCGAAGAAGGGACCGGCGTTCACGTAGACTATTGAGTTTGTAAGAGAGAAAAAAACACACTGAAGGGCACTACTGTGAATGTGCACAAACTGGACAAAAGTTCTTCCAAAGGGCACATTCAAGAAGGGATCGTCGTTCACGTATCAGACAACCTTATAGAGACCACTGTGTAGTGAAAACCGCACAATTCCTTCAAATAGGGTGGTGTCACTCCGAACTCTTAGTAAGTGTTCTTGCACCATTCTTTGGGAGGGCATGGGAGGCGAGGAGTTGTTCTCGACCCCGAACAAAGTGAGGGCATATCCATATTAAGTGAAAAAGGTTAGAGTCAGTGTGTGATTCACAAAATGGACATTTTGAGGGAGAGTCCCTATGTGGATGAGTCCATTTACGGATGACATCCGGAGTATAGGCAGAGTTCGCGTAGACCTTATTAGCAAAGATTTCTCCTTGCCTATTCGGGCAATTGAGAGTAGAAATGAATCCTGGTGGCGATGCGTCAAACAGCCGTTTCCTACTCCTCACCTTGTACTGTCGCTATTGTTGGGGCCAAACAGGAAGGGATGCATCCGGTTGTGGAGGCGCAGGCTCGTTATGTGGTGGGACCGAAGAGGTAGCCATGGGAGGGTTGAAGATACACTCCCGGGCAGCATTGTGTGCCATATGGTTACCTGTGGTCCCTAAGGTGTGAGCCGGGGTCCAGACCATGCCGATTTGCACATTTTCGCAGCGTAAATCTTGAATAGTTCGAAGTATTGTAGTGACCGTTGAATTTAATGAAAAGGGATGGTTTAGTTCCCGAAGTGCAACATGTGAGTCGGTGATAATGCGATATTTTCGAGACGGCAGATTAGAAACACAATTTTGTAGGTGTTGTAAAGCTCCGAGGATGCCGAAGAGTTCAGCTTCTTCAACAAGACCGTAGACATTGGTAATTTGTCGTGATCCGCTAAGCAGAGGCACATCGGAGCATCTCCAGGCGATGGCCGCTGCGCTTTCATAGACGGCTGCGTCAGTGTAGATGTCTAATTCGTCTTCTGCCTTGTCTTGGCATATCATTTTAACCAGAAGTTCCCTGCCGTTACGATTTACACGTAGACGGGGGCGTTGTCTCATTACTCCTAGAGGAGGACGTTCCCACGGAGGAATGCCTCCGGAGAAGGGCTCTGGATCGAAGACGCTATTTAGCCCGTCCCATTTCGCAACTGCTCTCCCTTGCGGAGAGCATTCTAGATGTTTCTGAAAACGTGAGACCGTTTCGTCATATAATGTTTGAAGCGGAGGAAGAGGTATGGCCTGTTCAAGAAGGTCAATCCGAGTGTGGCGTGGGAGACCTGCAATAGTGCGGATCAAGGATAGAGAAGAAATAAGACACGAAAATAGGTACTACCTCTCGTGGCGCCTTAGCGCGTGCTTCAGAGATTTAACAAAAGCGCGCGTCTCTGGTTTCAACCGTACGCATAGAAACATTGCGCTGTGCACGTGGTTGGGCGCTGCCTAACGGTATACGTACCAGATGCCGCGAGCTGCCAGAGGCGCGTCATTTGAATCTAAGGTAACCCATTAACTTACAGCAGTGGCGGCACTGGCGGCGCTATGGAATCTCTTTCAGCCGAGGTTCAATAGCTCGCACCATTTCGCGCTCTCTTTATTTAAGGGGATATCCTTGGCGATCTTCTGCGCCTTTTTTGGGTTACATTTTTAACTAACATCCGGAAAAGCGTATTTTGTATCGGGACCCCTTAAGTGACTGCACTGTGGTTGATGTGCGCCAGTAGCCATGGTTTACCTTCTCTTAAATGGTTGGGTACCGGTTCACTTCAGGAATTACCCTTGGTAAAACATCCGGTGTTGTACTATGAGGCCATGATCCGACTGACTGCCGGTTTACCGGACTCAGGTCGGCGTATCCTGGAGTTGCTCGTTGCTTTTGCCGCGGAAACGGCCCCCTATGACGGCTTCGCAGTCATTTCCCCACGCCTCCTCCCACTCTCTAATAACCCGGCCATTCAAAGTAACCATCCCTTATGACTTTGTATGACATGCTCAATGTACGTGTACGGAGATGTGTGCGTCAAAGTTTCAAAAAATGTTGTTGAATTGTGGTGGTCCCTTGAAAATATAATACATATTTACAGTGTTTAATGACTCTTCGTTGTTATGACGAAAATGATTTAAAACTTTTAAATCATGAGAAAGCACAATTTTCTGTGAAAGAAAAGGGTGAAAGTTGGCGTTGCAAACAGTGTGCACGATCTTTAGTGTAATGCGGCCCTCATTTAAGTTTATAGGGGCCGATTCTGTACGTACTTACTGATTGCTGAATACGCTCGTCGTAGGCGTTGAGCTCTGCTAGCAACGCGTTGATTATACTCTCAGGTGTCTGAATAATGACTCGTGCAGTAATAGGAATATGAAAATTTTGAGAAATTCACATGTCTTCTCTTTCAAAGACGTTTCAAAACCTTCCTCCCCCTCACACTTTTGCCATACTTTCCTCCTCCACTTTCCTGTTCGTCCTATCTCGTTTGTCTTCGTTGTACCCTTCATTCACTCGGTAACAACAAGGGAAGACGGCGCCGTGAAACCACAGGAGCGGACGCTTAAGTGCTTCGCGCTAAAAAAGGAAATTGTTGCCCCGTAAAGTGAGAAACCCCGCAACATCCCGGAAACACACGTTGTAGTGCAGCTGCGCCATAATGGCACCACTATCAAACTGAAAATTGGAGGGCGAGGCTGATGGGGTTACGAACTTTTAGCGAAACTTTGAGTTTCCTGTTGGATGGAACAGCCTGCGTGATATTTGTTTCAGGCATCCCCGACTCCATGGACCGAAAGATTGGTGGACTTATAAACCGCGTTCAAACATGCTGCATGATTCTTACAAAACAGTGTTAGCGTTAAAAAAACGAGGTAAACACCGCTAACGAATGTGAGAAACACTCGGAATCTTATCGGCAGACATACCTTTGCCTGAAAATTAAAGAAGAGAAGAGGATAACAAGAAGATGAAGGCGGAACGAGCTTGAAGACTTGGAAAACGTGATGCGCATTGCTCCACCACTTGTCGGCAAAGACGCTTACAAGGCCGGTTCCTCCAAACTGCACATTCTTTTGTCGTCCAGAAAGTCAGACTCTTTGAGCGGAAGAACGTGTCTCGTGCTATCTCGCTGAACGAAGCTGTGCTTCGCCCGCGTGGAATAAATAGCGAAGCATGGCAGAACGCAGTTTCTTGGATTTTTTCTTCTTCCACGTATTAGGAGCGCAATTATCTTCAAAATTTCACTGGTTTCATTATGCAAAACAGCTCTTAAGAGGAATCCTGTGTAGCAAACGCAGGCCCCCAAGCTTTTTGACAGGCAGTAAGTAAGCCCGGATCGGGATAAAAGTTTCCTTCTTTGTGTTTGGAAAACGTGCATGCATAATCACCGGCCGCTACGATCTGCGTGTTCAGGCATTAAAACTTGGAAGGGGAAAAACGGCGAAGGGGAAGAGAAAACTTAGCACTAGGGGCCCGCTGGGTTGTTGTTTGCACAAGCTATTTACAAGTTCGACTTTACGAGATGGCCCGAGAGGTAGCCGAAATCGCAAGCTCCCAAAAGGCTGCAGGGGGGCGGCCCTGGCTGAATTAAGCGCCGCTGTTTAGACGCCCGAGGCGTGTTTGTAGAGGACGATATAGATATCGTCGGTTTGTTTAGGCGCCAGCCTGGAGTTAAGCGTTTCGTAAGCGATCTGTTCCTTCTCTCGCATACGTTTGGCTAATATATGAAAAAAATTGTACTTTTACGCAGTGTACTTCACCCACCTTCGTGCTAAACTCTAAATATGATGTGAGTTGTATCGCTCCTTATCGTAATTTGCTGCACGAATCACAAGCCTCGTGCTCATACTTACGTTGCTTTAGCCCGAAGCTAATATATATATTCAGCTTCACCTATATATTCGTCGCCAATATGTATATTCGTCTCCCCTGTATATACAGTTCACGTCACAGATATATGTAGTCTTCACTAATATTCGTCTTCACTTGTGGTTATCTTTACCAGTTTTTAATAACTCGCTGAAAGGATATCGACCGGTACTATGTTTTAATCAATATACGCTAGGTACACATTCTTGCCCAGAATTCATTACACATCCATTAAGAGCTTCTCTTGATTGCCCAACCTGGGTGTGTTCCGATTATGCGTTATATTGAAGTAGTTGCTGTAAATTTTAGGACTTCCTTTAACGCTGTAGCGCAATGTCTCACAAAAAAAGAAAATAGTTGCTGAAGAATTTACCTTCCATCCTGCGCTGCAGTGAGTGCCGGAAATGTGCGTGCTCCAAAATTTCTCTTTCCCTCAATTACGGAGCCCGTTTTGTCATCCGTACCGTACCTTCTCTGCCCCCTCTCCCTTCCCGTGGGTTTATTCGGGAGCTTGTTGTGGGAAATTTTTGGCTTCTCTTCTACATTGGAAAAGAACAAAACTGTCTGACTCCAAGCCTCATGAAGGCGGTAAATGAGAATGGGAGGGGGAAGGTATGGAGTTTCATTTATTTATTTATTTATTTATTTATTTATTTATTTATTTATTTATTTATTTATTTATTTATTTATTTATTTATTTATTTATTCATTGATTGATTGATTGATTGATTGATTGATTGATTGATTGGTTGATTGATTGATTGATTGATTGATTGATTGTAGGGTTTAACGCGCCGACGCAACGCAGGCGATGAGGCACGCCGTAGTGGAGGGCTACGGATTAATTTTGACCACCTGGGGATCTTTACCGTGCGCTGAAATCTCGCACACACGGGTGTTTTCGCTTTTCGCCTGCATCGGAAAAGCGGCCGCCGCGGCCAGGAATCGAACCCACGTCCTTGTGCTCAACAGCACAACCAACGCCTTAGCTATACCGAGCCACCGCGGCGGGTAAGGTATGGAGGTTAACTGGAGAAGCTTCCGGTTGGCTGCGCTGGACACATGGGAAATAAAAGGATAATCGAAAGAAAAAAAGTGAGAATAATACCTGAAAGAAAAACGAAAGAAAGCAGGCAATGGCGGAAACAATGACAGTGCATGTAGGAAAGAAATAAACTAGTCGAAATATCTCGATGGGCGAACAAAGGCGCTAGAAATTCCCTCCCGCTCGTCTACACAAACGTGAAGAATCCAGAATTTGGATTACATCTTCCGCAGCTTTTTTTCTTTTCCGACTGCGACAGACAACGCTTGTGCCCCAAGACAATCTATATCTTGAACGGATGGTTATGAATTGTTTGTTGGGTATGTAGAGAGCTGCTATCGTTTGCAAACCGGACATAGCGGCATGTACTCGGCGGCACATATGCTAGAAGAGGGGCGGCAAACTACGTCTATGGGGAAATAAAAAGCGTTGGTGAAGGAAACTAGCAGCCGCACGCCACAAAGTATTAGACCTTACGTCTCGGTGGAGCAGGCCATTACATGTGTAGCTGTAGGTGGGGACCGAGACAATAGACTCGCGTGTTCGAGAACCCCAACCGAGTAATATCTTGCAAGCGATGGAGCGTAGTGACATTGCACTATCAGGGTGCGGCAAGAAGATACCGACAGATTGCGCCCTTTAGAGAACAGAATGAGCCACCCTGTCGGTGCAGCCATTCCGCACGATGCCGGAAGGGATTGGGAGCCGCTGGTAAATGATTTCACCGTAAAGGGAGAGAGAGCGAGAATGCCTATTTCACCATAAAGGCATGCATGTAAGCAATAAGTAGCCCCCATATGGTCCGTGGAGAAGGGCAGATTGAAGACATTAGATAGCGGGCGTATACAATTGGTGAACACTGCCCATTTCAGCGACGATGGGTGTTGCACACACCAGTCTCTAGCGGATGGTAGCTGTGAAGCGGTTGACTTCCTGAAATGAATGTCAACAAATCTTGCTGCTATAGCTAAAGCATAATTTCAGCAGCGGTAATTTTTTAAAAAATTGTTGCCTTGCAGAGTCCTTGTGTATGTCTGGCGTTTGAAGTCGTTAGTACCAACACCAGCGGATATATTTTGTCGCTGGCCCTTGAGGACAGGCTAAGCTCCCAGCATCTGATGGCTTGTACATTAAACGGCGAAAGTTAACCCTTGAAAACCGTGGAAACCTGCAAGCATCTCTTGCAGCTCATTTTCGTGATTGTTTCGTGAACCATTGTTGGAACAGCTAGATCCGTTCAAATTTCGGATGTCGAAACATAATGGTGGCCAGCAAAGCAACCACAAGGGAAGGTGGTTCTCGTACTGGGAAAATTTACCCAAAAAAGAGTCCTAGACACCGACCTTCCGACGTTTGCTCGTTCGAAAGAACATTTCTTCGCCTTTAATATGCTTCTGACCGTACACGGCAACTGTACACGTAGTGTCGCATTAACGTCGTCTGCAAAAGCGTTACCGCAATCAAACAATCGTTTATTATGGCGATTATATTTTGACTCGTCCTACTTAAAAACTTGAAAGGTTACCCAATGTTACGAGATACTTTGATCTATATTCAAGCTAGAAATCACTTCCATGGATACATTTCGTGCTACGATGCATGAACAAATGAACAGGTGCTAATACGTTCTGACTGGCTTCTACCCCCGAAGCTGGCAGCAACGCTGGGCGTAGAGCACGCTCGCCGCTAAAGCCTGTGCAAGGCCTCAGTGCGAGCTCATTAATCCACCCGGAGGAGTGGAAGGTGTCTCACCGGACTCCCGCCTCAAATACAGGGAAACTCTACCTCTCCTTCTCTCGACACGGCTTGACACCAACAGAGCGTGCGGACCGTTAAGCGGCACCTGGTTTCGGCACTTCACCTGGCGGTATGCGGGCCTCCCGTGGCGTTAGGCTTTCCCTCTCACTTCGTAGTCCTGGCGGAACGTGTTAAGTAGGCCCGAAATCTGCATTCGCGGGAGTTCCTGCTTTACAACTCCGACGTGGACGAATTATTCCGGCGGTTGGTCGCTCGACGCCCCCACGCACTCGACTCCGGCCCAGGCCCGGGAGTCTCCCCCCCCCCCCCCCCACCCCCCTTCCCCCTGAATGAGAGGGGCCTGCGGCTTACCTGCGCGCGGTTCACGCAACGAGCGGCTTTTTCGCCGAACCACGGACAGCCTTGTTCGCTCTCGAGGAAGTCATTGATTGCGCGCTCAGAACCGCTTACCGAACACGCCCTTCTTTCATCAGCCACGGCTCGCGCATTAAGAAGGCCTCCTCCGCGTCGAAAGGTCATTCTTACCCCTCCGTCTCCAACGTCGACTCGCTCTCAAATGCCTCGCGTACCGGCATCGATGGCGTCTAATACCCTTTCAAGGAGGCGGCGGGAAAGTGGTCACTCGTCGTGATATGTATACACACATTCGGGGTGCGCCAGACAGTTGCTGACGTCTGCCGCTCGCCCTCGCGATTTTGACTGTAATCCAGAAAGCTGGCGCTGTAGTCAGTCGGACTGGCGAAAACGGCTGGGCTTAATCCGATTCATTTATCAACGCTTGAGATCTGGAAATTGAAAGCCGCGCGCGCTGGCTGCGCCCCTACCCCCGTAAGCGCTCTCCACGATGTAGGCGATAAGGCCCCCTGTGTGAAGAGATTAGTGTCATAACCAGCTACCACGCTGGGAACATTTAATGAGGGCGCTTGAAATGTTGAGTCCTGCGGGCTGTCGGCAAGACGGGGAGAAAAGTAACTAGGCTGAATCTAACTGGTATAAGGTATTACATTTAGAGGGAACTTTCCCGTGTGGCTATTTTTTTTATCGGAACCATTCAACCATATGTGAGCACTAGGTAATAAATTTCGCACACATTGAAATGACAACGTAATTAGTTATCATTAGTAAACGCCCGCTTCTTTCCCGGGTGCGAAAGAAGCCAGATAATCTCTTGTAAGCGTAGCTAACGAAAAAAAGGAAAAGCTGGTTACTTTAACGTCTACAGCAGAAGAAAACAACTAGAAACCATTCCTCCATGGCGACCCGAGTCGCCATGGAGGAATGGAAAGTCGAGATCGTTCGCTGCAGAACTTTAAAGATGCACAAACCCACGCACACACATGCACTCGTATGCACGCATGCACACACACAGAAAGGGATCCGTACCTGCTTTCTGCGATATTCCGCGACACACAACACGACTGCATCAAAAATGCAATGTGAATAAGTGCCACGTGAGGGTGACGTAAACAAAACAGTGACTAAAACCAAAGAAAATGTACAGCCAACAAAAAACATGAAGCCTGATATAAAGAAGCGTTTTTTCTTCGTGGTTATCACAACCACTTTTCTACGCAGATATATTTTTTTTCCTTCACCTACTGTATTTATACTCCCAAGTTGGCCTATTTATCAGCATCCTTGTGGTATTTTTGTGCGATATCGGTGGCTGGTACTGACACCTACAAGCACGGCGAAAGGCTGCACGCTTATGCGATGCTCTCATCTTTGGGTCCAGGAAAACTCTGGAAGTGGGTAACACGAAAGGGTTGTGATGATCTCACACGCGAGCTGTGCGTGCATAGCTTGCATGTGTCGTTCTTTTCCAAGTACTTCTCGCAGCTTTGCCAGCGCTGCTCGAGAGAAAAGCGGCAGATAAGTTCACAGCCTTCGAAACCAGTTCTCCAACATGGCAGATATAGTGACGTCAGTGCATGGTATGCATAAAGAGAGAGAGACAGCCTTTAATAGAAAAGGATGACCACTGGTCACGATGGGGGTAAGGAAAGGGGAGGGAGGGTAAGTGAAAATAAACAAATAAATGCTGGTCGTTCTCAGTAGACTCAATAACTGGGCCAGTTCTTGGAACCTGCAATTCATGGGCCAGTTCATGGTGATCGCAATGGGGTTTGCGCACATAAATGCGTCATCAGTAGAATTAAAAAGAAAACAGTTGGGACATAGTTCCACCGAGGTGTTCTCGGTTTTACCTTTCGCCTTCGGGCGCTGTACTATCCGGATGAACACTATATATCATAGCAGGTGGCTTATCAGAGGAACCGGATCACGGTGATAAGAGTTCGGCCCAATTTATGTTCTAAGTACATTGAAAGGGTGGCTGGTTGGTTGCCTCAGAGCATTCAACATACCCATGGGGACTATTGGCCAAGAAGCTGAGGGCCTAATGAGGATGTGAGCTGTAGTTATTTTACATGACAAAATTAGAAAAAAGTATATACATAAAGGATCCAAAATGCTCTTTTTTAAAATGAAAAACTATTGTCAGGAAGAAAAAATTGCAAGCGTATCTGCTCCTTTCATTGCAAATGTCGGCAACAGACGATAGTCTTTCGTTGACATTTGTCAAGTAAATGCCTCCCTTTGTTTTCCCGCTCACCTCTCACGCTGTTCCTCTTCCGTCGCGCTCCTCCCAAGGTAAACACGCTAGAGGTTTGCGCAAGGCGATTTGAATTTACCGCGTTCCACTGCTACAAGTCTGGTTCCTCGATGGCAGCGCTGCCGTACGGCAGAGACGCGCGTGAATCAAGGCGCCCTACTTCAACGTTTATTGAACCACGTCGCCCTACTCCACGTGCGTTCCAAGCAGAACGTGGAGCCTGTCTAGTGCAACCTTTCGATTTTCTGCCTTATATTTGCGTAATGTCTTCTTCTTGTTCAACAATGTCGACAAGTATGAACACTGACACCAGACTTGGGCGTTTAGATTTGGCTGTGGGTGTATAAGACTATTGCAGAGCTTTTGTTTCCCTTTGGGCGGGTAACAGAATCAAGTCAGACAGACAGACAGACAGACAGACAGACAGACAGACAGACAGACAGACAGACAGACAGACAGACAGACAGACAGACAGACAGACAGACAGACCAAAATTTCTCCGGTTTAAAAAAACATCTGAATTTGAACACTTTCTGAGTAGCAGCGAAGCCGGCCTGCTGCCGCAACGTGAGGATGAGAGGCATGAAGACAGCCATCAAGTCTTGTCGTCGTCGTCGTCGTCGTCGTCGTCTTTCTCACTAAGAATGTGATTCGCACAGGGGATAAGACAGCCGTAATTACCACGTCTTTCGTTCGCGGAAAACTATAGCTCTGAATGAGCCCTTCGGCGCTCGCGTTATAACAAGACGCCTCTGTCACTACGTAATAGCGCAGTACTTCGTGGGAATGGTTCGAACCGTAAGAATAAAGCTGCTCGGATATAAATAGCGTCACCATGCGCTCGTCGTCGTAATGTGGCCGGTTGCACCTTCTCCCGCAATTTGCCGAGCAGGAAAGCACACGTCATACCGCATCGCCGGGCCGTAACTGAAATCCTTGCTACTCCAGGAAGAGCTGCAGAAAGTTACAGAATTGTTAAATAGGGCCTAATCATTGTGACGAAGGTTCTTCGTTTCGCCAACCTTAGTGGCATTCAAGGAACAAGTCAACCTAAACCGAGTATTTTTTTGTGTTTTAGTTTTTCAGTTAATCACGTGAAGGAACTGCATTGGATGAACCTTTTTCATTTGGAGAGTTCATTTTCAGCCCTTTTTTCTGTCTTAATTCTTTTTTATTTAACTGCGTGATTTCGCTGAATTAAATACACTTTCGGGTTCAGTTGGTACAATGTGACGTTTCTTCTTTTACGGGTGAAGCACCATATGGGTTGGGGCTGTCGGCGTCTCATGTCGTCGTCGTCTCGTGTTGCCGTCGTCTCATGTCGTCATCGTGTCATGTAGTCGTCGTCTCATGTCGTCGTAGTATGATGTAGTCAGGGTACTAGAACGCCAAAACACACTTTTTTAACGCCTCACGCTAGAACGTACGTAACGCGTACTGAACGTAACGCCTTCTAAAGGAACACGCCGGGACACTCGTTTTCCAACGCATTGCGCTAGAAAACTTCGTGCTTCAAAGAAAATAGACTTTTCACAGCAAAGCTGTATACCTCTAGGTTTCAACTCCGTGGGTAAAAACGCCAAGGCGCCAAGGATACACTGCAGGCTTCGTCCCTCCCCAGGTTTCACATTAGTGGAGTTGGCCCGGAATATTTTTCTTTGTTGCATATTTTCTATACTTAATTGCGTGATGTCGCTGAATTAGACACACCTTTCGAGTTTAGTTAGTAGAATGTGACGTTTCTTTTTTCTAGTTTCCTGCTACAAACACTACTTGTTACGTATGGCTATCAATAGCCAAATTGGGCGTGTATTTCCGTCTCTCTCGCTGTAATACGCATGTGAGAAGTGCTCGTAGCCAGGATACACGGACCTTTGCGCCTTAAAAAGATCACATATCATTACTCCTGAGTACTTAAACACGTTTTGGTGTGTAATTTTTGCTTCCCGTTCTACCTGCAGTGTATTCGAATTACTTGCAGGATTGAGTCGTATGCGCTGGCTGGCTACATAATTGGTTGTGGGTCCCCTAAAAGCAAGCACAAATAAATTGCTTTATCATTGCTGGCTCGTCTGCAGGTTCATTCCCCGCGATGTTGTCGTTAACCGTTCTGCTGAACTACATTGTTCTGTTTTCGACTGAATGCAGAAGTGTGTCGTGTGACTGTTCATTTCGAGGTTTTCTAGTATGCGTGTTACTTTAATTTTGTTACTTTTATTACTGTGTGTTACTAACTGGCAAGAAGGATGGCTGATTCGTCAGCTTCGTGTGGGAATGTGGTGCGCGGTCATTTTAATTCCCCCCCCCCCCCCCCCCCTTCCAGCGTCAATATCTCAACTCGGGAGACAAAAGTCCTCCTCAATACTTTGTGCCTCCCCACGTCGCCTCCTACCTCTGGTCCCCTGCGCATGCGGTAGTCCAACGGACTAAAATAGCTTACGAGGCAGCGCGAGACCTCGCTACCCACGCTCACCATAGAGACTTCCCAATCCCGCATCATTTCCTCCCCCACGCGGAGGAAGGGTTACATCACCTAATGGAGACGGATTTTGTTCGAACTGAATCCCTCCCCACCCCCTCCCTTTACCCCCCAACCGCATCCACCACTCCCTATTTCTCGCCCCAACTGCCTCCTCTGCGTCCGCAAGGCAACCCTGCACCGACAAAGGAGGGAGTGCCGGCCGACCCCTTTCCTCCCATTCATACGTACCCTCTCCCGCTGGGTGACAGCGGTGACGCCGGTGAGCCAATCGTACGCGGAATCCGAATTCTCAGCGTGCGCGGAGCGGCAGTGGCGGCCTTGCCAAGAGAAGGCTCCACTTCATGATAGTCTGCAGCATGTGAAAGAAATGCAATACACTAGAATCTCGATAAACGGAAATCGCTTAAACGGAACAGTAGCCTGTAAGTTGGTTGGTTTTGTATTCAGACAACGTTAAAAAATTCTCGGTAATCGGAACTAGAATTTCCGCGTCACCGTGTAAACGAAACCAGAAATGGAACTTCTTGTGAAACCCCTTTGCATGAGAATATGCTTTTTACGGTTCCGGTTGGTTCATTTTTTTTCTTCCTCCATGTGTTTTTGTTTTGTTTTGTTTAGCCCCTTTGGCATCGTAAGCCTCGTCGGGTTAGTTGTAAGCCGTGTTTGGTGAACGAATGCAACATAGTAGTTCTTGTTCCAGTCGTTCGGTCTCGATTTAAGACGCCAAGGTTTTAGGGCTCAGCTCCTGCCGCCTCGTTCGTGCCATCGTGGTGCTATTCGCGCTTCATTACCGTGTTGCCGCCTTATAAATTCGGTGGCTCGTAAGCACTCGCGAAGTTGAGGCCTCTAGCCTCAGTGAAGATGCAGTTGCAAGGACTCAAACAAAAATACTTGATGCATTGTGTAGTGCACAGCGACTCATTGTTGCCAAATCAACTTTGCGAATGCTGTGCCGATACCTCTTGTAGTTGTCTTGCTTTCTGAAAAACTATCAGCAAATTCACCTTCTAGCGCTTAGAGTTCCATGGAATGGTATTAAGAGTGTGTGCGTACATAAATTTGCACTTTCACACATCTATCTCAGTAAACGAAACTCCTGTTAAACGAAACTATTTTTTTAGGTCCCTTGAAGTTCAGTTTATCGAGAGTCGACTGTGACTTCCTTCCTTCCTTCCTTCCTTCCTTCCTTCCTTCCTTCCTTCCTTCCTTCCTTCCTTCCTTCCTTCATTCATTCATTCATTCATTCATTCATTCATTCAGTCAGTCAGTCAGTCAGTCAGTCAGTCAGTCAGTCAGTCAGTCAGTCAGTCAGTCAGTCAGTCAGTCAGTCAGTCAGCCACTGATTCATTCGCACTGTGTTAGAAAAGAATATTGCAGTTCCTTCCTTCCTTCCTTCCTTCCTTCCTTCCTTCCTTCCTTCCTTCCTTCCTTCATTCATTCATTCATTCATTCATTCATTCATTCATTCATTCATTCAGTCAGTCAGTCAGTCAGTCAGTCAGTCAGTCAGTCAGTCAGTCAGTCAGCCACTGATTCATTCGCACTGTGTTAGAAAAGAATATTGCAGCAGCAGTACTACCCACGCGCGTTCTCATTAACTAACATAAACTAAGGTATTTGTGATTTTATTTATCAACCCCGCATGTTGATAGACCTATCAAGGCGGAGAAAGTAACCTTACCATCAAGGAGCAGACAAAAGCGGGCTCTTGAAAGATGTCGTTTTTTTTTTTTTTTTTGACGCTTGTCGTCAAACTTCGAGGAAAAGGAAATTTTTAAATTCAGTACTGAAAAAAGAGGCGGCCAGTTTTATGTGTGCATCACCGTGTTTAGTACACTTTGCTTCTCTTTGTAACAACGACCAGAGAAACAGAGAGAAAAGCAAACGGAAAGGCCGAGAGGTTATCCAGGCTTAGAGACCGGATTGCTACTAATGCATCAGCGGCCCGTTGTAGATCCTCACAATCAGTATAAGGCATGAAACTTCCTTGGAAATCGTGGCGTCATCAGCGTTAAGTAAAAAAAGGCAGGAATGCCGTCGTGCAACCGGAAAATTATTGGCAATTAAATAAAATAGCAGAGGACCGAGAACAGACCCTTGCAGTACGCCGCTTGAGGCAGAGTAATGATAGGGCTGCAGGGCCTTAACATTCACGTAGCAAGCTTGCCCACGCAAGTACGTTGTTAACACGCGACGGAAAGAATTATGCGTGTTTGGGAGCGACAGTTTCTTAATTAGAAAATGGTGACTGACGACATCAAAACACTTGCAAAGGTCAAAGTCAGCAGTATCGATCTACTTCCGACAATGACCCGCTTCGGGCGCTGGTTTCATGCCTTGAATGAAACACAGTTTGAAAAAAGCTGAAAAAAGTTTGAAAAAACAGCTTGAAAAAGCTGTCTTTCAATATTTTTGTTTTCATTACGCAATACGACGCTGGACCCTTACGTTTTCGTTCGAGCTTACGCTGTGAAAAGTCACGTGCAATGTGAGGCATTGTTAAGTAGCCGCTTTTTATCTGTTACGGATGTCGGGCGTAGGCTTTTTCACTCGATGGACTATTGCATGTTTTCCCCTGAAAATCTGCTCCTATACTAACGACCGGAAAAAACGATCGGGCCAGCGGGCCTGGAACCTACATCATTCTCCTTCTATACTCCATCCTGGAGCTTAGTTGCAGGTATAGCTGCCCCAGCGGGGGCATCGACACTTTCGTAAAGCGTAAGTGCCACTCGACTGCGCTAGTTAATTACCGCCCCAACTACCTAATTTTATTAATTTTCTACCATTTCATATTTCGCGCCAGGAACCAGGCAGATATTAGGAGCTGGCGGTGAGCCAATAAAGACCCCACGAGGGCCATCAAATGCACCTGTGCACCGCACCGTGTTAATGCCGACTGTTTCAAGCTCCGTGTCCACGTCTGGCACACAGTCGGTCGTCTCTGCCGGCACGCAAAAACAAAAATAAAAGTAAGGCATTCCCGAGTTCGTTGTTACGCAATGGAAAGCGGTGGCCTGTGCAAGTCAACATAAATGACGGAACGTCCCTGCTTTAGCTGAATGCAACAGCTGACGGCGACATTTTGCCACTGCCCCCGAGATCACGGGCTCTCTTCGGCTACCTTCAAACTGGGGGAAAGTGAACTTTGTCGTGTATTTAGCGCAGAAGTTACAAACGTTACCACACACTTAATAACGCTCTGAATAAGCGAAGTGTTCTGTATGTTATCACCCCACGCAGAGAAACCTCAGCCGACTACGCAGTCCTTCCACAGAAAGACGCAATACTTTTTCTGACGCTCATTCTGTTCTCCTTACTGTCACTGATGAATGGACAAAAAACTAACTGCATGTCCTCTTGTGTGTCTGTTAAACAGTCAGCTTTTTTATTACTTCAGCAACAGTACACCGTATTTGCACGATTCTAACGCTCACCCTTGTTTTACTAAAATTAGTCTTCAGGTTTGTGTGCGCGTCACAGTCGGGTTCAAAACCGGAATCCGCCTTAGCATGCACACGAGCTCCTCCCACAATCCTATTTTATATCTGCAAGGTAGAACGAGCGTCAAGTAATTTTTTCAAAAAAAATTTCGGTAACTTACCTGCGCGTTACATTCGGGGTGCGTGTTAGAATCGTGCACTAACGGCATGGCCGCAAACCATGCTGTAATGTTTTGCATGAGATTATAACTGGCCTCTAGCCGCACTCTGCTATCCTATTTCATGCGTTACCCGCCGAGCGCATTGTGTTTCAAATCGCTGAGGGCGTTAATACTTTGCCAGGCCTGAATAACTGACCGCCCCGCAGATACTCCCCGACCGGATACTGTTGGGCCTGTCCTACGGTATCCCTCCGTCCTAAAGAATGTGCCTCATATGTGACTCCAGTATGGAAGCTGTTAACGGTGCCGCCCTTGATTCCTTGAATTAGTGCTACCAATCGTAACAGGCGAGGCAATTTTTTTTGTGTGCAGAAATTAAAATTAACTCGCCCTCGCCTGAAGTAGAAACGCGTGTCTCAGAAGGGTTTTAATTTTTTTGAAGACTGTAAGCAGCCTTTATCTGAATAAAATAGATTGATTACTGAATTGATGGTGCGCTGAACTCTCCAAATATTTAAGATTTTGCATGGGAAAGCAGCGGGAGTACACGCAACGTTTGTAATGTGCTGAGCCCATAGATTTTGACCACTAGAAGAAAATCTGGTGCTTTAGTGTCTAGGCAAGCCGCTCTTCAACGAGCGTGCCGTCGTGTACCCGAAAGAAGCGTCCTAATTGTACCTGGCGTGGCTTATGCCATGCCAGAAAGCTGTCTGTGGCTGGAAAAAAAACACAATATTTTGGTTAAGACTATTTAAAGTCGTTTTATCAATTCGACGTGGCTCGTAAAATGTTTACTCTAAAGGAATTTTTCGTGAGGGCCATGCAGGACAAACAAGGAAAAAAATGTCCGTGTTGCTGGTTCGGTCATCAGTAGAGATATGAAGTCATTTTGCAAGCCAGGCCAAGTAACAATGAAACACTCTCACCTGTTATGGCGGCTCCCATGACGGCACGCCACTTGAGCGACACGTTTCTCTCCGGTTTATGTTAGTATAAAACTATGCAGCTTGTAAATAGAACTGATTAGTCTTCCGCTCTTCATTCGCTTGCTTCTTTTTCTTATAAGCTGTCACAGGCAGGAGAGAAGCAACTAAGAAAAAAAAATGCGGGAAAGAGGACGTCAATGAATGACTCGCGTGACGCACCTTTCCCAAATGCGGCGCGCCCACTTTTTTTTTCTATTCTTTTTCCGAGGGTTTCCAGGCGCACCTGTTTGTGAGGCCAGTGATCGGTTTGGGCGAGCTGTGGTATGCGGCACAGACACCGGACCGTCGAGCGCACTCGGCGACGAGCTAACTGCTGAGCGCGTAGTTTTTACCCGAGCGCTCTACTCAGCCGGAACGGTCGGTTGCCGCCACTGGCCAGGGAACGATTAACTGCACTCGCTCGGCCCGGCCCAGCGTCGTCCGCAAGGCGAGGCTGATCATTTGCGAAGGACGCTGGGTGTGCGTAGGCGGCAGCGCTGCGACTATACCTGACCGCCCAGACTTGGCTGCCAACCGCAGCCAAACGACGTCGTCCCGTCGCGGACTTCCTTCGCTGGTTCCGGTTTTTCTTCTCGTTTCTTACTTGAAGTGCAGTTATCGTCAGGACCACCGCCATCCCTCTGTCTACTCTCAGGCTGCAACCTTCGCTGGGCCGTTTGTCGTGTTGTATATTACAGAATATTTATTTATTTGCAATAGTGTCACTGTTGTTTGGTCCACCACCACCACCATTATCTTCTTCTTCTTCTTTTTCTTCTTCTTCGTCTTTGTCTTCTTCTTCTCCTTCTTCTCCTTCTTCTTCTTGTTCGTTGGCATCATCATCATCATTATCACCATCATCGTAATCACTAACATCGTCACTACAGGACTATTTGTGTCAACTGCACTACAACTACCCCCCTGAAATATTTACAACCAATTTTATTTGTTTTCTGTTTTGTGTCTGTCCTTTGCCATTAAATTTCATTAGTTCGTCTCTGCACAGAACGCTTTGGTTTTCAATTATGACTCAGGTGTTGCTGTGGTCTCGCTCAGCTTCGAGCAATTGCATGTCTGTAACGCAAAACCTCGAGAAAAGACGCGACGACGATCAAAACAGAAAAGGCGAGTTTCCCCGCAAAAAGAAGAAACGAAACCCTCAACCCAGCGCGATCTACACGGAAACGTAACTAGGCGGCAAACGGTAACGACTAGAAGGGAATTTTCCGTGTCACTGACTAACTAATAACAGCCAATAACAGCTCTCATGACGTTCCGATCCCCGCATACTTTCCCGCATTCTCCCTTTTCTTTATTTTGTTCATTTCCGGCTTTCTTCTACCCTGAAAGCCTCTTTTCTTCTCATCATCGCTTTGTAAATCGCCCCGAGGAGCTAATATGCCAGGCGAAAGCAAAAATGGCGATAAATAAAGCTGCTTCGAGGCCCCTCGTATACACGTAAGTGGACGCAAAACGTTCCTATACACCAACGACTGGGCCTCCGACCAGAAAGGACTCACGCATCTACGTGTGGAGTTACCGTATGTTCATTTACTTTGCCTGATACAATACTTCCAGCCGACTGGTCAGGCGGTCTTCTCGCCGGAAGAACCGATCTGGTCGGCCGGGCTTGCAAACAGACTAGGCGGGAATGGTGTCGAACCTTGGCCCGGAAGGATACCGGATAATGTCTGCCTCTCTAAGCTACCTTCCACTCCCTCTTCTATTCGATCACCAGCTTCTTTTGTTTGTCCGCACTCCCCCTGGCGTTCCCGTATCGACCAGCTTAGAGTGTTCGGACGGGAAGGGACAGAATGGAATGCTGGGTGAGAAAAAAAAGAAAGATGGTACCGTACTTACTCGCGCACAGCCTGCGTCTCAATGCAAGGTCGCGACAGGGTCCGTTCTGTCCGTTGGACTTCGAAACTCGTTCGAGTGCGTTTGCATCTTACTTTAACTTCAAGTAAGACATTCTGCCGGAACCAAGTACCATCTTTTGGTTGTGTTTTGCTTTGCATTATGAAATCGTAGTAGAAAAGGGCCTTACAACTTTTCTTGGTTTGGTTGTTGTGTTTAACGCGCCGACACAACGCAGACGACGAGGCGCGCCGTAGTGGAGGGCTCCGGAATAATTTTGACCACCTGGGGATCTTTAATGTGCGCCGAAATCTCGTACACACGGGCGTTTTTGCTTTTCCCCTCCATTAGAAAACCGGCCGCCGCGGCAGGGAATCAAACCCGCGACCTCGTGCTCAGCAGCGCAACGCCTTAGCCACTGAGCCACTGAGCCACCGTGGCGGGTCTTACAACTTCTCTTAATGAGCTTCAGTATCACAAAGGAGCGAGTTCAGGAGATTAGTTCCCCAAGAATCTTACAATATAATCAAGCAACTGAATCAATTCGAGAGGAGAAGGGAACGAAAAGGTGCATGGAGGCAGCGGGACATTAATTCCTCGATGTAGGGACAAGGAATTGAACCACCAATATAACCCATATCCAGAAAAGAATTTTGTATTGCATTTTTTCTCTTTCTGTAAAAGCTGTAGCGGTAGTGGCTGTAACAATCCGGGAATATTTTAGGTGACAAGAGCAGAGCGCGTTTTGAATGAGTTTCACGAACTGCGTTTCCTTACGTCCGAGAAAACACGGGACGTGGCTCTGTCTTGCGCGCTAGAAAAAGGGAGGAAATTAGGGGCGTTGTTGACACGGACCGCCGATATTCCGCCCGTAAATGTGGCGCTCCTTTCTTCTCCCATCGCTCACGCACGCGCACGAACCGTCTGGTCGTGCAGGGTCACAGCGCTGCTAACAGCCGGATTAAGAGCACTCAAGCCTCTTCCTTCCGATGTCCCTGCGAAGAACTTAGAGGAAAATGCTTATAAGAGGTTTTTATAAGGACCTTACTTCTTTCTGTGTTCGCCTTGTCACATGCATTCCCTAAAAGAGGCATCTACTGCAGCGGAATGGTCCCGTTCCTTTCCCCTGATCACGCAGCCATCGCAATGAACGCGATGACCCAACAGCCCTTCTTTCTCGAGTCTTCTTTCTACGCGCTACATCACCTATGGCCATGTCCAGTTCCCGTGCGGGACTATCCGAGAGGAGCGAGTGCAGTGCACGTCATGCCAACGGCCTACTCACGTTGCGCTACCATACAAATACAAAGCCGCTCAGCGTCGAACTTTGACTAGAAGATCGCGTGCTCAAAGAAAAACAAAAAACTGACCTGAGAATAAGCTGGGACAGTGCTGTCTGCGTACGCATACACAGGCGATGCATAGCCGTTTCGGGCTAAGTAATAGCAGAATCGATAAATGGATGTTTAGCCCGGGTGTTTGCCTCAAAGCGGGTGGTCGTTCTGACGGGTTTGGGGGGAAAGTCGTCGAAAGAGGTAGTTTACGCTTTTGTGTGCATAAAGGAGAACCCACAGTTTCAACCCGACAGGGGACCGATTGCTGTAAAAGCAGGAAAGAAAGCAAAAAAGGAGAAGGAAGTTGATATGCCATCACTGAGTAGCAGCGGTTCGGTTCTTAGCTCACCCTCTTATAAATTATCCACCTGTGTGCCCTCTGCGCTACCAGCTCCTGCATTTTTTGTCACTTGCGGAATGTACGAAATGTAAAGAGCCTACTTTTTTGTGAAAGAACCGTAGCGAATCCATCAAATGCGGCAAACCTGCACCTGCGATGTACCGAAAAGAAGCAGTAGCGCCGCACAGACAAAAAGGGAAATCGTCAAAGAATGTTCAGTCATGCTTTCAAAGCGTTCAGAATTCAAGTAGCGCTATCGATCATTGATGCCAACTTTAGACTCAACCCGCTTTCCCACTTGAAATAGATCGAAGCTCTGTAATGATGCAGGTCCCTAATGGTTGAATAAACAAAGAATTTCGCGTTTCGTCGCTGCGTTCCATCCGGCGTTCCCCTTTCGACTCGGATATCGACGCTCCGCATCAGTTCAGCCAGTGTTAGGCGTACGTTCTTCGATCCGGCGACCCGCATCGCTTGGGAGGTGCCCATCGACAATCACTTCCGTCTATCGGAAACGAGTCGCAGTCGAAAGTGACGCAATCAAATTATGTGACATCAAAAGAAGCTACGTTGCCTAACAAGACTGACGAAGTAGCTGGTACCGCGTCCAGTTCTTAAGTCAGTTCTGGTTATGACGTCACGCGGGTCCTTCAAGGTCGTCGTTAGCAATATTTAGCAACCTTTGATGAGTGCCATTTAAGTTTTAATATTGACAAAGCCCAGCTCAAGAAACCTGTGTATGTAGCTTGTTCAGACTGCTGTAAAAATTACTAGGGCGCGTGACGACTCCTCCTTATGATGTACTGAACGCGTTAGAATTAGGGTTACTGTGAGAACCTTGACTAATCGCCCTTGTTTCCTCCGTAGCTAGGCTTGACAAACTGTACTGTAGGGCGAGTTAATAGTTCATGTTACAAATTCTAGTTCTAGGTAGTTCTAGGTAGCTTTAGTTCGAGGTAGTTCTAGGCTTGACGTTGCGCGTTCGTAACGTTCAGCCTAACGACGTATCATGCTACGTCAAATTCATTGGACGTCTGCGGTTACCGGTTGTTAGCGCACAACGCGTAACGTAACACGCAGGCACATATCCGCGTTCGGCCGGCATATGCCCGCATTCCCATTGCCAAGCCCAGACGTCGTTTAAAGGGATCACACTTTGCTGCTCTCCTTTAGCATGCTCAGTTTACTTATGTAGGCCTCAGTACTGTCTCGGACACACGTTTCAAAGTCAAAGGCTACAAACTCATTCACCAGCTCTACCTTCACTCAACCAGCGGCGTCGAGCTGTCGTGTCTTGGTGGTGTGCATTCGCCTCACAATACCGATGCCCTGGGTTAGATTCCCGCCCAGATATAAATTTGCCACATTTTCTTCCTTTGCTTTTATTACCCTTTAGCTGTGGGCCATTTCTCATCTCGTCTCTCGATTACCATGGCGACGAAGCTGAATTTTACGCCTACCAAGTAAAACAGTGCTTTCGCTTTAAGGTTTTGAAGTACAGGAGCAGCGAAATGTCGATACTAGCTTCCATAAAAGTAGTGTGTCAAGAAAACTCATGGGCATTGAGGCGCCGATCGGCTACAGTGGCATCCGCATTACTTGCAGCTATGGTTTAGCTGTATGTAGGCTAGGCTCACATAAAAAACTTGAACGTTCATGATACTCACCGTGGGACAAAACGAGTCAACCAAGTGCAGATGGAGATAGGTCACTTCACTAACACCTTGACCACCATTGAGGCTGAGTTCAACTTGTGAAAGCTGACCTTCAGGTACGCTGAACACTGTATAATTCCTCTCAAATTTACCTGAGTCTTACTTCAAGTTTACGCCCAGTATGAGTCGCCAACCTCAAGTTCATTTTAAGCTCCCGGCCGCGGCGGCCGCTTTTCTGATGGAGACCGAAAGTAAAAACGCCCGTGTGTACGAGATTTCGGCGCACGCGTTAAATATCCCCAGGTGGTCAAAATTAATCCGGAGCCCTCCACTACGTGCGCCCCAATGTAGCGTCGGCGCGTTAAACCCCACAATCAATCAATCAATCAATCAATCAATCAATCAATCAATCAATCAATCAATCAATCAATCAATCAATCAATCAATCAATCAATCAATCAATCAATAAATCAATCAATCAATCAATCAATCAATCAATCAATCAATCAATCAAATTCATTTGATGTCTTCCTCGAAGACGAAATGCACTTCATGCATCTGAAAAGATGCATGCATGATGTCTGCCCACTTAGCAACGAGTGTTAACATTTGCAGCAGAGGGCTATTACACAGAAAGCTTCCTTAGTGGGACTAATGCCGTCCTGTCAAAAAACTAATGCATTTCCCCATAGACCGGTTGGTCGACCGAAAAGCTCTGATAAGATCTCTGGACACGCGGCGCGTGCTTGAAACTGGGCTTCGGTTGAGTCAAATCGGACGCTCGAAAATCGCCAAGAAGGAAGGTTCTAGATAAGGCAACACACGCATAGATGATGAAGGAGTACAATAGCATACTTTTATCTCATAAACCACGTATCATTTGTAGATGCGTTTATACTTAGTGCACAAAAAATCGTCGCATGGGATCGTTCCTAGTTTGCGATTTGCGCCTTTGAAGGCTTGACGATCGATTGCACTCACTTTTAGCGAAGGTTAGAAGCGCTTTTAGCTTTCGCGCTTCTCTCAACTTTCTTTAAGAAGAGATGGTAAATTTTACTAAATTTTCCGCAACGTCTGAAGTTTCGCAAATATTTTCTCGTGAATTGCCGGCCGTTGTAGAGGATCGAAAACATTCTTTATTGGGCAGAGACTTTGCCAAATAAAACTGACTGCAAGAACGTCTGCACCCTTTTAACACAAGGCTTCATTCCCAAACCGGCTTTGGAAGAGCTTAAGCACCTTAAAGGCACGATAAGGGTACACTGGGTACCGGGACACTCAGGTTTGGCAGGAAACGAAAGAGCAAACCTGCTCGCCCGCGAAGCGCTTCTCCGGGCACCTGCCAACTGTGGTCAAACCCAAAAGCCCGTGACACCGCCAAAACTGCAGCCTAAAGAATACGCAGACAACAAACGCAAATTCACTCCTCCGCACAAGAAATTGTCCAGGCAACAGCAAACCACTATAAGGCTGACGCACGCAAACGCTACTCACACCCGACAAAGTATACATGTACAAAGGCTGTATGGACACTTCCCCGCCAGAGTGTGATGAATGCCACGTACCGATCAATCAAGAGCACATGTTATGGCTATGCCCCAAGGTAGACAGAAGCAGTATCCGCAGGGAGTGGCTGACTCAACCGGCCACGCTAGAGCAGCAGCTATCGTTGGCAAGCTTTGTCCAAAAGACCATAGGCACCCCGCCTTCCCGGCTAAACTCCTGGAAGACCAACTAACGAGGAATTCCACTGGCCCCCTGGAATGAGGAGGCCTTAGCCTAAAGGGCAAATAAAATTTTCTCTCTCTCTCTCTCTTGCCAAATAAAGACTAAAGCGACAAATACCAGTTCGAAGGACAGTATAAACACGTGTCTCGCAATCCAGCTGGGAAGCGAGCAGCTGCATAACCTTTTCACTGGTTATACAAATCTTCAGGGGTTTCGCAGTGGTCACGCTACAACCAAATCTTCGCAGTTTCTTTATACTTAAGGCCCCTTTGCCCTCCTCCCCTCCCAGTTGTGACTCATTATGATTTGCATTAGCTAATAACACGACGGAAGTTCACATAGAAAAGGATGACATCCTAGCTATATATTCGTATTTCGCTGAAATGGCCTGTTCCAAACGTACGCAAGGTCATTCACTCACGCACGTACCGCCATGAGCACCTTAAAATAGGCTTCCCAGAAATGATGGCATGGAAAGGAGAAGCTAGCAGCTGAGAGCGGCAGCACTGAGGAAACAGCAGCAGTGCGCAACATCTTGCACGCTAACTTTTGACGTATCTCATCACAAGTAAATCCGTCATATTTTTGCCCAGCTACTGGGTGTCCGTGGCGGTACCACGACGCTAGTTCGGCCCGCAACGACATCGCTAGGCATCGGAGAATCTCTGTTTGATCATTCGTTAGCCAGAGCCGATGTCCGTCGCCGCGGTTGGCCGTAAATGAGCCGTGATCTCCACGTATACGCACATCGGAGCGAGACGCCACGTCGTGGGCTATCCAGCAGGCCGAATAAAGCACGGATGCGTGTACAGAGGAGCGGGTGACCGGATCTCACGAAGCCACGTCGGTGAGCCTAATGAACGACCCGATCGGCGCCAGCGGGTCTGGCGCATCACGCGGCCGGAGAGACAGCGACGCTTGGCGGAAGGCACGCAGCCGTGGCTCGCTCGTTCACACACACGCACAAACGCACGGCGGTCACCACGAAATGCGGCGAACCGACATGGGGGGAGGGGGCGGGGGGAGGGCGACGACGCTCCAGCAGTAATCCCTCGTGTCGCCACCATTTGTCAGGGGCTCGGGTCGTCACGGACCGTCGTTGGTGCGAGCACCACGCGCATGCGCTCTCGTTTTGCTAGGCTCATACGACGGGTCGCTGCTGAAGACGGAGGAATAATTTATGCGCTGTATTCATCACTAAGTTTCAGCGCGTTGTCGTCTTCTGATGCTCGTTTGCTCCTACACCGTTGTATTGAAGCATTAGAAACGTCTTATTAACGCCAACGTGAGCACCCTGTCTTCACATACCACGCATGGGACCTTAACGTGACGAAACAAAGAATGCACGCAAAGCGTAGCTGTGGTCGTTGAAACTCCGTGCCACGCGTTCTCCCATGAGTAGCTGTCGTTTAACAGCAAAATTCATAATACGTATGCAAATCAATTTGATATAAACCTGTTTGGGATTGGTTACAAAAAATAACGAAAAGGTACTTCGTAACAAGAGAAGGCTTTCTGTTGCTAGTTAAGACGAACCGTAAAACCGTATGCGAGGGCATTTGTTCCGCTTTGCGGCGACCTCTTCGCCGTCCCCGCGTGCATGCGCAATCGGGTCACGGTAACCCGCCTCCGTCGTAACACAGCGGCCGGCGTACGCTACGCTACCTTCGGCGAGTTACCGCGACCGGACTGCGGATGTGCGCGGGAACGGCGAAGAGGTCGCCACTTGGGGGAACGAATGCGGGGACTTGGCTATCGTTCCGCGGGGGCGAGCGGCCCACCTCGCCGAGCCCGTGAATTCATTCCGGTGAAGAGTGGCTTTCCTGGCCGTGCCCGCGCGCGCATGCGCAGTCAGGTCCCGCTAACAGCCGACCGTAGTGCACCCTCGTTAGCCGCTTTGCTAAAACTCTCCATTGTTTCACAGTCACTAGCCAGTCACGAGCGCAAACGGTTGGTTACATCGTTCGATAACCTCGCTTGGAATCCATTGGGCATATAAAGCAATGATAGGATGGTGGTGGTGCACCCATGATCCCGAAGGCTGTTTTAGGTTTTATATCGGTGCGTACAGCAAAAGAGAAAATTGGAGTATCGTAAGCTCAGAATTGGGAGTTGAAATAAAACCCACAATTAAGCGACGTGTGTAACAAAACAAAGCTTAGTCTGGAAAGGGATACTAATCCCACGGAAGAATGGCAAGTGGGGCTAAAGTTGGTGGACATTCATATTGTTCAAAACAGCGCAAGATAGCCACGGACCAACGACGGCACAGCGTGTCTATCTTGCACAGCTTTGAACAATATAATCCCAAGAACGTGGGTTCGATCCCAAGTCGGGGAGTGTTTTTAGATGCGACGCATCTCTTGCTCTGAGGCATGTCCCCCCTGCGTCGGCGTCGGCGTTGGCGGCGTCCGCACGCCACCTGCGCATGCGCGAATCTCCTCCGCTCTTCTCTCCGACAGCTGTGCGCAACACTCTCACTCCGTCTCATTATCATAAACAACAGCTGCGTGCGCGCGCTTCGCTCGCTGCGCTCCTCTCCCGTCGCGCAAGTGCGCGCATGCGCGACTCTCCTCCGCTGTCTCCTCTCCTTCAGGCGCTGTCAATGTAAAGCGGGTAGCGCGCTGCGGCGGTTCAGTCAGCGCTCGCTCTCGTTCGACTTCGCGTCACTTTGCTGCGTACTTGACTTGATTCTTCAATTGATTCTTCAATACCAGCGTCAGTCCAAACGCTCCCCCCTGATGCGTCGCATCACATCAGCGTTCCCTCGCGGGAAGATGGGCGTAATTGTTTTGTTTAGAGGCTTAAAGCAAAAACGCCCGCGTGTCCACGTTTCGGCGCACGTCGAAGAGCCCCAAATGGTCAGAAGTAATACGGTATTCTTGGCGCCTTGGCGTTTTTGCCAACGGAGATGAAGCCGTTGGGGATAGAGGTATACAGCTTTGCTGTAAAAGTCTCTTGGCTTTGAAGCACGAAGCTCTCTAGCGCGAGGCGTTAACGAGTGTCACGTTGTTGTTTCTAGTACGGCTTACGTTCTAGCGCGAGGCGTAAACGAGTTTCTCGGTGTTTTAGTATCGTGGCTGCATGAGACAACAATTACGACGACGTCAGGAGACGTCAACAGCCCCTAAGGGGCGTAGCCTGTAATATATAGTTATCGCCAGCGCGGAGCGGTACTGGTTGATGTGCTCGTCGCAGGAGACCCACCTCCCGTTCCTGCTTTGCTTTTGTGTTTTTTTTATATAAAGTGGCCATTGAATGTGTTTATTCTGCAACTGAAAAAATTCAGCCCATAGCTCTTGCATTGCTGTAATGACATAATTTAAACGCGTGAAGAACGCCATGACTGGGAAAGAGAGAAAAATCTTTTGGTGAAGTTTTTGGGTTACCTGATGGCATAGAGCAGTAATTTTTAGGTGAGGTACTTTGTGACCACCTTTTCTTAGTACTGGACGTGTTTGTTGACTTCATTCTGAAAGCATTTAGGATGTAGAAAAAAAGACGTTGAATGAGCGTTACAGGGTCCCTTTAAGTGTACACTTTCCACACGAACTGTGCATTCAACGTGTGTTGTTTCCATTCTGAGGTGCTTCAAGGATCAGGTTGAAGTTCAAGTTTATTCGACATTTACAATACAGACGTCAGGAGCGCAGACAATAAGCAAGCAGCAGCAGATTGAAGGGGTCCACACTTCTAAATTAACGTGCTTACAATACATAAACAAGCATGATGAGGTAACATTTTTTAAAATAAACATGTATAAATATTAGTACGAAAATTTAGAGATTTTGGCAGCGACATAACCGATGGAATACGTTGAAACGAGCAATTAGTAGCACAATGCAAAAAAAAACAAAAAACAACAGGCTTGCATATTCGCCAATCAGATGAACCACGGAAATGCGAGGAACAGTAATAATTTACAAGCACACTACCCATGGTTACCGAGGTGTTTCCAAGTTGCCTGGTCCTACGATTCGGAAGGCACGGATCAGTACACTGAGACGAAGCACGATGGGCGCTTCTTTCTCTCCGCGCAAATGCAGATACAACGGCCTCGAAAGCCGCATTGAGGTCCGGGGAATGAATTTAGCCATTAAAAAGAAAACTGTCAAAAACATTGTGGACGTGTAAGACATGACTGCACTCGTTTGTTGAATGGAAGTAACCGCGCTTTCGGCTCCACAGACCTTAGATTGCGCGGCACACGCATGCTAACTTCCGATTCCTACTGAGGGTCCCGGTAATTTGTGCGTGTTCGTTCGCGTACGGTGAAGCGCGGAACCCGAAGAAGGGATAAAAGTTCCTCGTCGAAGCCTCGCCTTCGTCTTTGGTATACCGCCAGAAATCTTCTCAGTGTAGCTCGTTTGTACCGTAGGTTTGCACTTGTCGCAACGTAGCGTCTGTTTATTTTTTTTCCTCTTAACGACAACTTCAGCGTTCGCCACGGCTAATTTCAGCCCAACGCGCCTCGTCTTTCATTTCGAAGCAACGTGAAAGCCCGCAAGAATAAAAACAGCCGCCAAGATGACTTCATCACCGCACCCGGTAGAGCTCCAGGATCCAGCTTCGTGGAGCGTGACCGCGGTCATCGGCTCATGGAAGAAGCGAGGCTTGTTTAGAAGCGTATATAGTATACCCGGAGCCGACCCCGATAGGGGTTTCTTGTTCGATCAAGCACGACGCGATGAGGGTGACTTATGTGTCGTATAATGAACTCCCGGACGAGCCACCGGGCCACCGGCCGATGGGACAGCCGCCGGGAGACGAACCTTGAGTGGTCCGGTCTCGCCAACGGAGCCCGGCCGTTGTATTACTTTCCTCCGGGGAGGAAATCACTTATCCGCCACGCCGAAGTAATGATTCGTGTTTTGGAGAGAGGGCTGCCCAGATTGGTGCGACCTCTAATCCCGGCAGCGCGGATGGTTGCGAAGGTCTCGAATGGATGACCCGACCTTGACCCGGGTTGCCGCATGTTGTATCGTGCTTGGCCGAAAGACACTTTTTTTTTTTTTTTTTACGGGGAGTAAACGTCGTTCCAGCGGCAGTTATTTGGAAAAACTATTAGTCATAGCATGACGTCGCGTGAATGGTTGGATGAGGAAGGTAGGGATTGCGTATGATTCATAGCTTTATAGTATACGCTTGTAGCAATAATAATGTCTGGAACGGATGTCGGCCCGTGTATGACTTTTATCCGATATTATAGTGTGGCAGCCTCGCTGTTACCGAGGGATATTAAAGCGAAGCTTTAGTGTCTTTACTGATGCCGTTGTGCACCAATACGCCCTGAAGTAAAGCCAACTTTTTCTCACGATGATCATGAATGATTGTGGGTGAAGTGAAAAAAAAGAAAACGGTTCCAGTGGCCGGAATTGAACCTGGGTTCCACGCATTATGAAGCCGGCGTCTATTCGATTGCTCCATTTTGGCATGGTCGAAGCGAACGCCAAGCAGCTGGTACCGAGTCGCGCCGTACACCCCAAACCCAAACGTTAGGCCTACTGAGCGCACACCCGACAGTTGCTGTGGGTATTCTAGAAAAGCGGTGCGTACCAGCAGAGTAGCCCGTACTCGCATTGGGGGATTGGCCAACCAAATAATTACGAGAAATCTTCGCGTTCAACCATCCTCGCCGTTAGACGGAGGATTGCGTGATTTTTTAGGGGTGAAGCCCCTTTGCTGCTGGGGCTGTGGGCATCCCCTGTCGTCGCCGTCGTCGTAATCGTTGTTTGTCTCATGTAGTCACGGTACTAAAACACCTCGCGCCTCGCGCTGGAACGTAACGCGTACTAAAAAAAAAAAAAAACACCGGGACGCTCGTTTACGCCTCGCACTAGAGAGCTCCGTGTTTCAAAGACATGAGATGTTTACAGCAAAGTTGTATACCTCCTCCCCCCAACGGTCTCATCTCCGTTGGCAAAAACACCAAGTCGTCAAGAATACACTTATACACTGCATGCTTCGCCTCTCCCCAGGTTTCACGTTAGTGGACATGGCCCGGGATTTTTTAAGGTCCCACAACGTTTGTCAGACTGGAGGGCTTCAGCTGGGGGTGGGATGCCAAAAGGTAAGGTGGCTGAGACGTATCATCTTTCGACGAAATGTGCCGGGGCCAACTTGTAAACAAGCCACTCGCATCGTGAACGTTTCATGCATTTGTTTCACGTTGCGTAACATAAGAAATCTACGCATGCTTGGAAACAAATAAAAAGCAAGTATCTCTAAGAGCTTGACCCCTGCTTTTGCTTATTCATAGCCGTTTTAGGAGAGCACTGAAAACACCTTCTTGCAATGCAATAATTTCCAGCTTCTTCATTATTCCCTTCCCGATCGGCGCACCATGTGCGCAGTGACACCATTATGCTTCCTGCTTGATGTACCGTAACTGCTGTTTACATGCATCAGCGCAGCCTTTGGCAGAATATGTCCCATTTTTTTCAACGTCAACACGCCAGAAACGTTTCTTTTTTTCTCCCTGGCGAGGTTACTGTTCCTCCGCTCATGTTTTCTTCGATCTCAAGAAGAGCCATCGACCGGCTGGGAAAAAAAGGATATCTTCCCGTTCCAGGGCACTCGACTCGAGGGGTGCTTGACAGGTGGTCCCTGGAGAGCGCGCGTATACATACATACGGGTCGCCCTCGCACAACACAAGCAATTCAAACACAAGCGAGCCATAGCCGATTTGCATGTGAGCAGAGTGCTCATAGCCCGCGGCGCAGTGTGTTTTGCATTTGCTTGCAGAGAGGGGGAGGCTTCCGCGGGGCCCTGGCTCTTCTTCGCCCTATCTCCTAACCCCTGCTCGGTTCCCTTTTTTTTCCCTTGTTCATCCCCTTGACCTGCCGTAATGGAGCCTCGCGTAAAAGTGCCTGTCGCCGGCAGCCGGCGTTGACGGGGTCGCGTGCGCCAGGGGACAGCACGTGTCAGTGAATACGGGGCTGTCCGAGAACGCCCGACTACCAACAACTCTTCGCGGACACGTGATTCCTCGCGGCCATGTTGGGAACCCGACGAACTCCTGAACTTGCGGTGACTTGGAGGGATCGTGGGGGAATTCGCTTGCGAGAGTAACGGGGAATATTCTGGTCGCTTGTTGTCGGTTTATGTGCAAACAATGATTCCGCGTGCTTGATGCCCGAAACGTTTGCGGATGGAGCGAGATTGTGTCACGAAGCCGAAGATGCCGCAGTTGTCTTCAAGGTAAAACACGTTTATTGGAGCAAACTTCTGCTCTCCTAACGCACAGGCGGCGGAGCACCAGTGAACAAAGTGACGAGCGCTAGCGAGCGTCGGTAAAATCGAACGCCCTTCGCCCTTAATAATTACATTTCTGTCTTCGCCGGTGTCGGCTATTCTGCCATATCGGGCCTATACAATGACGATGCATTCCTGGTGTATTCTTGAATCCATTGCACCCCGCGAGCCCCCTTGGGGTTATATTCTCACAACAAAGTGTACATTGCTAGTTCCGTGTTCCTGAAACGAGTATATCCACTTCGCAGCCCATATACCATTGGAATGAACGAGGATTGTAGCAAATATACTGAACTTGATAGACTCAAAATTAATTGGTTCTTGTCTCCTGCCATCATCCGCGCTATTTACTCATGCCTCGCGTTGACAGAGCCTGATTAAACACTTACTACGGACACGCGAGCCGGCGACAGCCCTTCGGGGTCGACTGTCGAGGAAGGTGCATTCATAAATCAAAGACAATTCTGAGAAGAACAATTTTAGAATATTTGCATATTCGGAAGCACTTACCAAAAAACGGCGCTCTTGGATTACGGGATTGTAGACTTCCGCTGGGAAGAAATTAACTTTGTTGTTTTTATGTATTGGTTCAATCCGAACTGAATGTTTCCTAACCAGTGCTTATGAAAGTGACACGTGCCTTAGATGTATTCCGCTGTGTGTTTAAGGCTTTGCGTACAATTTATAGCCCCGTCCTTTTCTGGACGACGATTCAGTAAAGCCTTTTTTTCACTAATTCTTAAATTGCGACAGTAAGCGGACGTTGTAAGTATACTTCGAAGAACTGTAGTTATAACCACCCCGAAATGAAACCCGCTGTGTCAAGGGTAGGTCGAATTTTATAGCAGAGAAATGCGCCCACTCTTTTGTCAGCAGCAAGTGCGTAAGCAGAAACACTTTGCAAAGATATGCGTAGCGCTTTAACTTCCTGCTTGCGATAGTTACTAAACATACCTCACAATAGTTTGCCGAACAACGGAAAGGAGATGAATATGGTGCAATGTAATCACAAGCAAAATTCAAGAGACACTTCGGACCACTAACATATGCTATAGGCGGTATCCTTAGTGGTCGATTGCATCGTGTACCGGTATGTGATATTTGCGAATGGCCATATTTACGTAGCAGCCAAAGGGGGGGAATCGGTGAGTCGGCTGTCAGCTTTTGGCAGCAAATGTCATTGTCACCGGCCAGTCTACCCGAGTATGTATGTTGTTGGGTGCGTATTCAGACTAAACGTTACGTGACCTTAACGTCCAGTCTAACGACGTGCCGAGCAACGTGAAACTAATTGTACGTCGAGCTGCCAGTTTTGGTTGACGACATGAGGCCTCAAAGGGTTACGTTAGGCTTAGCGTCTGGCCGTCGCCTCTACCCAAATCACCTCTTCCTGCTCCGCATCAATTCCAGTGGGAATTTATTGGCCGCCAATGCGAATTTAGGAGCCGGGTTTTGTGCGACCCAACTGAATTTTATCAGCCGAGGTTCTGGCACGGTGGCTCCGTTGCGTAAGTGAGGCGCCTATGCTCTTCCTTTTTGTACGTGTTCCTTGCGCTGTTTTTCACCATGAATCTATGCTTTCGCGTTGAAATGAACCTGCAGGCCGCCCCACATGCAGCGTCATGGTTGCAGCATGCGACCTAAGTGCAGCATATTATGCTCCTCTGGGCGAGAAAATGGAACGCAGGGAATTCGGCACGTCTGTTAGTGCAGAAAGAACTGCGCGTGGCAGGACGAAGCATCTGCTTATTCATAACCCTTGGGGACCACGGTGAACTCGCGGGCGAGGTGCTGACCCTATTTACCGCAGTCTTCACGAGCGTATCGCTGGACCTCTACGGTGTCGTCACTTTTAGTGGCATGCTTACTTCGCCGACCCTTTATTCTGTAGTCACTTACTTATTCACACACTCTTCCACGCACAGCAGCGTTTCTGGTGAGGCGCGTGTGGGTCCCTTTAAAAACAGGTGCTTGTAACCCGAAACTATGCCTTAAAGGGGCCCTGAAAGGCATTTTGAGCACACTAAATGAACTAGCGCAATCGCTAGATTGGGTCGCCAACGTCACCTGTGCCAAGTATTACTCTTTTACGCGCAGCGGAAAGCTCACACTTTTGTTGCAAAGTTTGTCGCTTTTTTCTCACCCTTTCCTTCGTGTTTTTGGACGCCGCCATCTTCACATGTCTACATCATCGATTCCCAGATGTTCGTCATGAGCTAGACATCCTGCTATTGGGCGGCTTTTTCACGCACTTCCGGCAAAGAGATGAGTCGTCTGCTCAGCGTCGGCTCGCCGGCTGATCTGCCAGCGGAGTGCCGGAGTGCTTTGACATTTTACGACAAACGAAACAAGTGTAAACAAACGCTTAACCGTTTGTATTGAATGCAACACGGCCATAACACGACGTGGATTTTATCTCACGTGAGTACGTACCATAAAGAAAGTCCCGTAGCACTTCTTTGGTGCAATCGCAGAGAACGCCCTGAGCCGAATGCTCGGGTTTGACGCGTACATTTTATTCAACTTCAAAACAATCCAGAGATGCGTTTCGAACGAACGCAAGGTCACAACATGCGTTGCAAGTCTGAACCGCGATTGACAGACGATGAGTTGCCTCCTCCTGCCCGTCGTAAATTCGGCACTCACCTCACACCCGGTTTGCGGGGACGAGCAGCAAGTCACAACTCTGGCGCGCAAGCGAGAAGGCTTTTAGCCAGGCACACTGCACATACCCCATGCGAGGTTGAGTGGTACGTCGTTCGAGAAAGATAATCCAGACCATGGGAAGCACTATCCACCCGCAAAAGTACAATGTCGCATTTCATCGCGAAACGAACGCGTTCACAACACACAGGAGGCGATGCACACACACACACACAGCTTCGGTCGCTGCATTAGCTTAGCTGCAAGCTTCGTTCGGACAATCAGCGATGCTACGACGATGCAGAGCTGCGTGAGGACGACGTGCTAACCACTTCACGTATTTAAAAACACAGGGGCAAAGAACTAGGTTCATCGGAAGCAAAAAATCTTTCCTCCATTATAGTGCCTGAAATATACTGGCTAGTGTGCCGAGGGCGGGCTCCAGGCGGGCGCCGGGAGCGATGTACGCGGCCGTCTGCCGCTTGGGGCGCTGCCATGCGGGAGTGTGCGCGTTCATCCGGCCCGAGCAGATCGCGGGGTTACCTCCGAGCTGCGTAGCAGACGGCAGCGGCAGAACTTTCCATTCCCGCTTGAGACGAAAGCGAGCGAAAGCGACGGGAATTCTGTCGCGCAACCAAAATTTGTCCCGACCATTCGACAAAAACGATCGTCGCGCGACAAAGCGACGGAATTCCTGCCGCTCTCACTCGCTTTCGTCGCAAGTGCGAAGGGGCCTTTATGCGCAATCTCCGCCCCACATAAAACAAGCTCTTGCTTGTCGCCTGAGCATACCGTTGATATCTAACTACGTTACACCGTTACACTGTGCTTGCCAGTGTATTTAAACGATGTCACTAGGTTTGAAACGTACGCGCTCGGCGTGCAGCTTTGTAAACGCAAGTGGTTTCACATACGCACGCTATTTTGCTGCTAATAGAGTTTTAGTGCAGCGTTTGTGGCCTTTGCATACGCTAAACGCTAAATTTTTGCGTCCCGCTACGTGACACCGCGATGGGAGTTTTAGTAGAGCGTCTCATCAGTTTTGCGTAGCGACACACTAATGCATACGGCGCCATCTGTCAAATGTTTTCCGAAATGTCTCGCCGGCTGATCTGCTAGCGGAGTGCCGGAGTGTTTGGACATTTTACGACTATCCAAACAAGTGCAAACAAACGCTTTCCCGTGAGTGTTGAATGCAACACACGGGTGCAGCTTGTCAGAACACGGGTTCTCGCTGATCGAGTGCAGCGTTGGTTTGCTCTTCGCCTTCACGTTCATCGCCGCTGATAAAGCGATCCGATCCGGCGCGTTTTGTGCACGGGTTCTGTGTCGGTTGAAAATGTCTTTTTTCACATGCCGCCGGTAGTAGGAATTACAACCACCGCAAAATAACACCCGGCACCAGCGGGGCCACATCTGAGACCGCGCTTTTTGGATAAACAGTGCGCGGTGCACCAAAGGGAACGAGCGCACGATTCTCCCCACGCGGCTGCGAGTTCGCCGCCGATACCAACTGCACCTACGTACACCGCGAAAGGGCAAGGCCAGGCCGCACACATGCGGCCAGGTCATTCGTTCGCTTTTCCAGCCTGTGTCCATGGTGTCTACAGAGATGAAAAAGCCGAAAGAGCTGGCCCGTAGCAGACGGCAGTCTGTGGGAGCGCAATAGCGGAAGTACGTCACCGCTGAGGAGCGGAGCATCATGGGAGGGGAGGCCAACAGCGAAGAAACAGTTGAAAGGAGGAGGAAATACGGCGCGACGATAATTCGCGGTTTTTGATGTACGATTTCTCAGCTAATACTCATCGCTTTAACAAAATTCTTGCAGGAGGAGATTGCTAATACATTGCTTTATTTGGTTACATGTGCATCCATGCATCGGCGGAAGGCATTTCAGGACCCCTTTAACATCGTTGTGTAGTCCATTCGGCGTATTTTAACCGTAGAAGATATTAAGTCCCCTGAAAATACATTGCCGTCAGTCGGGGCGCCCTAGCTGAGATGTTCTCTTCCGGCAAACAAACAAACAAAAAAACGCCGGGCATGATCGAATTTATGGGAAGCAGAGAAAGTGGAGCAACAAGGCCGCAGGCACATTTTTTCCAGTTCAGCCGCACTATACCCTATTTAAGATGAATGCTATATATACAAATATTGTTGGATTTTTATATTATGTGGTACACTGTAAAGCGTCGGTCGCTTTCTAAATTTTCTGCATTCGTGCGTGGGCCATTGTTGACAGGAATGAGAGGCGACCAGGAAAATCTGGAACAAAATAAAAAATCCCGGGTCATCTCCACTAATGTGAATCCTGGAGAGGAGCGAAGCATGCTGTGTAAAAGTGTATTCTTGGTGACCTGCGTTTTTGCCAACGGAGATGAAACCGTTGATGGGGTAGAGTCATAAAGCTTTGCTGTAAAACTATCTTGTTATTGAAGCATGAAGCTCTCTAGCGCGGGGCGTAAACGGGTGTCCCGGTGTTTTTAGTAGGCGTTATGAAGCGTTATGAAGCGTTCTAGCGCGAGGCGTAATCTAGTGTCACGGTGTTTTAGTACCGTGACTACATGAGACCATATTTGGACAACATATAGCCCTGACAGCCCTAGCCCGTAAGGGGCTTCGAACCTAAAAAAAATTCGATTCCGTTAGTCGATGCGCCCATCGGATGCCAATTCTTCGCCATCCCTCGTCTCGTAGAGCCGGAGATCACGAAGCAATATCGTCTTAAGCACCGCGGTTATATAAACGCGCTTTTCTTCTGCAATCCAGCACGTGCTTCGTCCGACGGTCCACGAAGACAGCGCGTGGTTAACGAAAGTCGACGGCAAAGGTGTCCTGTTTCGGTGTAACAAGTACTTCGTGCGGACAGACCAGACGCCTAACAACCAGCGAAGCGGCACAAAAGAAGAAGACAAAGATAGAGAACAGGCTGAATGAGCAGAGTGGATACTGTCCTGGAAGTTTGTGATAGTGCGGACGGCAACGAGGCGGCGACTAAGCCTATTATTGCCAGACGCTCAGTAGCTGCCTCCGGCGTGCGCGCTACGGCCGCTCTGTTTCTCTGCGCGGGTGGTGCTTATGGACTATATCCCCAGACACCCATGCGTGCAACGCCGCCCGCCGCAAGGACCCAAGTCGCCGATCTCCCGCAGTAAAACGCACGGGCCTAGGGAGGCTGGGGAAGGAATGAGTGTGAAATCTGGCTGGCTGAAGACGCCAATAGGCTGGACGACCAAGCGCTTTTCTTGGGGTCGCACTCCTTATAAACGCGGCGCCGTCCCCTGGGGTCATCTGAGCCGCCTCGTAAAAGCTAAACCTTGAGAAATCCCGGGCATGTCCGGCATCGGCACGTACTCGGCGCCCTTTCAATCCACCCTTTCCCCCCAGGACACTGCACTTTGGCGCCGGCAACAGCGGAGGCGTTTTGCGCGCCAAGCTCTCCCCATAATACGGCGGGGCCAGCCTTGGGAGGCTCTCGAGTGGCGCGTAAATTTAGGGGCCGACCCTGACACCTCGGGAATGGACGAGGGGATCCTTGGGACACGAGCTAACTCGGGCGCCGATGAAGAAGCGCCGGCGGCAGCAGCAACAACAGCGAGCCTGGAAGACGGTGGCCTTGAAGCGGGGACAGGGAACCAACGAACCGTCAAAACAAGAATCAGGTGCTTCCTTCTAAGGGAAGTAGAAAATCAAAGCGTTCTCACTCTCCTCATCCGACTTTGTTCTTCTCTTTCCTTTCCTTCTGGGATGCCTAAATCATCTGACTTGCGCGACTACGCCTCTGTACCCTTCTTCATAGTTTTCCATTTGCAGTCGTAGCTCAAATCTCGAAATTGAGCACAACGCCACCGACTTCAAAAGGCCTCTTGTGGGTTTAAGACGAGAAGCTGAGGGTTATCACCCGCATGACCGAGTGTCAAGTAGAAGCGTGGCGTAGCCAGTACGGATAAAAGAACAACTTCACGGAAAGAACCGGACGTTTCCAGCTACGCTGTGTTCGCTTGTCGCCTATTTGTTCTAACTGACCACAAAGTGTGCTGCCTTAAAGCGGATTCCTAATCAGAAGTAGTCGGCACTGTTTAATCTCCAGGTCTCCAAGCATATTTTGCCACCTCCTATTTGTAGATTCATTCCACCGCACATTTCTTTCTTATAAATAATAAGCGACGAACTTTCGGGGCGACCTCCTTTAAGAACTTTTGCGTGAAGCTCCTGCAAAGCTCCGGAAAATCCGGATTTATCGACGGAGCTGCGTATCGGCGCCCTTTTGAGGTCTTGGGCGTTGAAGAAGAAAAAAAGGAGAGTTCCCTATATACCCTCCCTCTCAGCAAGGTGTTAAGGAAGGAATTCAGAGCATTGGCCCGAGGCACGAAATTGCCGTGTACCCGCTTCTACAGTGCGCGAATTCTAAATGGTTGCGTTTATTTGTTTGCCTTATTCCTTGTTGGAAATAACCGCTAAACACTTTTCGATTATAACTGCACTTGTACCTCGATTTACCATCTTGCTGGCAACCAGGACGACACTGGCTCTGGAATAATAGGTGAATGGTGAGTGAAAAAATATGGGCCCAATCCACGCTGTGAACGTCATTGGACAGCGAATCTGCCAAACGGGTGCTACAAAGGAACGCAAGATTGTTTCTAATTTGCGAGCTAGCGTACTTTTACCGTTAATTAGTGTGATGAAACTTGAGATACCTACAATTTTAGCCTACAAAAAAGAAACCTGGAGCTGTCCGTATCACAGTGGCTTTGGGATGCTGGCGGGAATGGGTTAGAAGCGGCGAGTGACAGTTACCCATAATACCTGATGGGATAAAACGTACCTGATGGAATAAAACTATCCAGTTATCCATTCGTTTCTGCAGTTTAACTTAATATAATTCTTTTCGGGATACTTCCGATAAAACACGAGCTTTTCTGTAACCTCACTCCTCCCGTGGAAGCCCCAGCTAAGTTGATGGGAGACGGTGATTTTTAATGGTTTCCAACTCCACTTAATTATGACAAGTGGCGAAGACCCGGGACAACACAAGCCACCTTTAAGTTACCTCCATTCAGTATTTCATCGATAATATAGAAACACGATAGCTTTCGTTTAGATGCCTGGATGATCAGCGCATTTCTCCGTTTGGGCTGCGCCGAAGGCGTTGGACACAATCCCAAAGCCAATACATACAGCAAGCTCACCGCTCTAAAATCTCCTCCACGCTGTTTCGGAACCGGAAACAATTCTTGCTGTTTCGAAAGCTCCACTACTGCTGGGATGAGACAGAGAGCAACGGATGGCAGCAAAAATGTGCGAAGACGTTCGTGATGATGTTGTAATGCCAAGAAATAACTCATAGACACAGATATGTATTCTTGTACCCAGGCGTCCACTGGTGTCTCAGGACCTGTCAGGCTATCTTTGTTGGAGTCTTTTGCCCACGCCCCGTGTCTTGTGTTTTGAGGAGATGTCGAAATTAGATCGTATTTACTATGCTAGTCAACAACTGAATGTACATGCTGCGACATTAGTCTTGAAAGCAATATCCGTATGTCTGTTGAGAATTCGTACCGCGTATACCGCCTAGCGAAAGGTGAGAAAAAGAGAGGAAAGGACGAAGGGAGTAGGGGGAAGTGTCCGTTGACTCGTGCAGACCGTCCGCGGCGAGTAGGATAGAGCGCATCACATCACTCTAACGGCAAACGGCCCACTCCCAGCATGGTGATGATGGTGATTAGCGGCTTCCCCTTTGTAATGGGGTGGCGTTGCGCAGAGGAGGAGGAGGAATAAACGTCCTTATAAAGCAGTTCGCCATGGGGAAGAGTCCTTATTCCAGGACCCCTTGAGACCGTCCGGCTTCTTGAGCCCTCTTCACCAGCCAAAGCTGAGGCCTTAGTCGTAACGCCACTGTACACTCACCTCGCCAAAAAAATACAAAAAGAATACAAAAATAGAAATTTGAAACAAAACAAAAATCACCGTTATGAAATTTTTGTCCTAGTCTCACTTCTTTGTTCGCATTTTTTCCCAGATTGTTCTCTACTCTTTTCCAACCAACACTCTAACCTTCTTTTGCTAACCTCTACTGCTGTCCAATTCACTTCTCCATTAACCTTAAAGACAAGGGCTTCCGGAAGCTGCGACGCATTCGCTGCGACGTGACGCGCCCCCATCACGGCAACGACAAGTCGTAGGTATACGAGAGCGGTGTCGCGGTGCACAGCGGCCGAACATGAACACATAAGGTGTAGGCATTCGTGGTGAAGGGAGCTAGCTGGTGGTCACCTTCTGTGCGGGCTGACTGAGATGGCGAGGTCACGGATGTGCCATACCCAGAAAATAAATCTTCCGAGGGAATTGATTCTGCATTCTTATCATCCAATCTAGCTTCACTGAGTGAAACAGATGTAGGAAGTTCGATAACTTCTCCCCATCCATCACCGTCATCATCATCATAATCGTCATCAGGCACACCCGCCGCATGCTGCCTAAATTTTTAGTTGATTTCGTTGCGTTACCAGGAAAATCCACAAATAAATCCAATTATTTCAGATCTATTCCTCAAGGTTTCATCGCGACTGTCCACTAAGCCTTGCTGTTCTCTATTTGCAGGGTTAACAACCCTTAAAAAGCATGTTGTTCATCTTGAAACACAACCATCTGTCGGCGCGGTGGACTCTTCACTCCAACATGAACCGCACGCCAAGCAAAACTAGACATCTCCTCCCGGCTCGCTCATGTCTTGACAGATTCAGCGAGGCCTGTTGTAACGAATCTCACACACATTCATCACGGTCTCACAGCGTCGCCTCAGACACTTGCCCACCCATCTCTCTAAAGCCTCCAACACTCGCGTCTTCCGTCGTCCGTCTGCGTGCCACCTGTCCCAACCATCATCCCGGTAGGCGATCCCGTGAGTCCTATCGTGAAACTCATGCGGCGCCTCGACCAGACTGTGTTCGCTGTCTGCACGTCTTCCGAGTGGAGCAATCACTCTTGGCCGCCTGCATGGCGAGACGCTGGGTTGTGTGTGTGTGTGTGTGCACTAAAGCGCATGCGGGTTGGGCCACAACAATTGCCACAGACCATGGAACAGGGACTCGTTCTTCGGGTATTTATGAAGAGTAAAGGCGCCAAGAAAGGCGTGCTATGCAACGCGGGTTTTTTGAAAACATCAGGAAGGGAAAGCACGGTAAAGAAGTAGGTATCTCGCTAAGGCGCCGTTCTACTGCTGGACGATTTATTTTCAAGCCCTCGGTGCGCTAGAGGGGGCGTCCTCTCCACAGCACACGCAGTATGCAGAAGGATTCGGTTCGGGAAATACTTTTCACCGCCTTGATGGATGCACCCTTGGGGCTGTCGTCCTCTTATCCTTCCGTGGCGACCGAAAAAAAGGAAGAAAAAAAGAGGGCGCCACTTGACACCTCTGTCGGCCTTCCTTTCTTTTTTTTCTCTCCCTTTTTTCGCGGGACACCTCGGATTTTTGTTCTAGCGTGCAGAAAGTAACACACGCCCGACCTTTAGTTCGTCCTCTTAGTTCCGCGTACTATTTTTCAGCGGTCCCAGACAGGGCGTTTTTTTTTCTCTTTTTCTTGTTTTTTTTTCAGCCCATTTCTCTGCTTCACCTTTTTGTCTGAGCCACCTACAACCTGCAACGGCACCCAGAATGTCTGCCTTTGTTCAGAATCTGTTTTTCGTCGTTCTCCCCCCCCCTTTTTTTATTTTTTTTTTACTTTTTCTAGCCTTGAGAGCGAGCTCAGCCATTTCACTCGGGGAGAAACTTTGTCTAAGCAAAGAAAGAAGAAAAAGGGACTAAGAACGAGGGCCGTAGTTTTTTCAGCGGGATTTCGCCAAGTAGGCAGAGGCGCTATCGCTGGAATCATGAGTCTTTTCACATTCCTCTTTTCGTTTGTCGTTTTCTTGTCTGGCTGAATCAGTAATGCGGCGACCGCTGGACTACGGCCGTGGCCAGCCACACAGCCACGCCGCTGTTTCCGATATTGCCGAAAGATATGACGGGTGATCGAGTGCAAGGGTCAGAGCTTTTGTTGTTTGCTGAAAGCGTGCTTCGTTCACCGAAACATGTAGGGTCAGCACAGTATGCTGCTCTCAGTGGCTCGCTTTTCAGCAAATAACGTGCAGCAAACTCGCCTGCATTTGAAACTAGGCTCGTTGTTTGTAGCTTTAGGCATTACACCAATTTTGTCAAAGGTATTACACAGAGAGCGGTGCCTGGGAGGGTTTGGAATTTCGTGCCGTGGTTTTGCGCGCCTAAAAAAATCATCGGGGTACGTATGCCTGCCTACGTGGCTTGAATGCGAAAGCATCGGGGCTTCCCCTGTGGACACGTAGGCAGAATTAAGTGACCCCGAGGATTTTTTA
The DNA here is from genome assembly GCF_048455015.1 of Haemaphysalis longicornis. Lineage (NCBI taxonomy): Eukaryota > Metazoa > Arthropoda > Arachnida > Ixodida > Ixodidae > Haemaphysalis > Haemaphysalis longicornis. The sequence goes on from NW_027526422.1 coordinate 189,178,530, forward strand.
TGATTTATTAACACGAAAGTGTTTCATTCCCGGATACACAAACATTTCGGTGACGTCATATCCGTAACGGAAGTGACGCCAGTACAACGAATTAGGCGGCCTGTAAAGGGTGCACCCCTGCACACAGAGTCTTCTTGCGGGGAAGAAACCTTTAGTATTGAAGAGCACGTTATAGTTAAGGTGGTTCGTTTTGGGATTTTAATTTTGACGCGAATATGCCGCGATGCCCCCAGATTTCAGTGACGTCATATCTCTCATAGAAATGACGCCAGTACACCGATGCCGAAGTGACCCGCCAGCAGGACTTCGCTATCCAAGCACACCCACACGACAGCCGCCGTCCCGCAAATCATGCTCAGCTGCAGATTTCGCTCCACATTTTACTTTCGCGTTTTGCTGATTCATATGACAGATGAATCAACCACAGCATTTTTATTTAGTTTTGTATTAGAGTACTCAACCTCATCTTACGCTTCCCCCAAATCTTACCCAAAACTAGTGACCTCCTTGCTAGGGTGCTCCTGTTATCCTCCTGTGACGTCACGCACTGAGCTCCGCCTAGCGTTTGGGTCCCGTACGCTGTGGACGCTCACATCTGAAGCACGTAGGGTATTCGTCCTAAATATCCCGCCTGACGAAAAACAAAATTATCCAGGTTTTCCGCGAATGGGTGCTGAACGCAGGACCGTCTACTTACGGCCAGCGGAAACCATATGTGTGGATGATTCTCATGTTTATCGCAGTGCAGACGGTTGCACTGGGTGTGATTTCTGAACGTTTGTCACCGATGGCAAGGCTAGCCAACTGCTCAACGATTGAGATACACTGGAGGGTGATCGACAAATGCCACTTAATGTCGCTATAAATGTGAATACTTGGTTTTTCCCTTCCCCAAAGAAGTCATAACTTTACTTTTCACAATTCGCATAGTAGGCATTTTTTATTAAGCGTTTTAGCTATAGCACATGTGCTTTTTTTTTTCCTCCGTTGGTTCTTACCGTAATAGAAGACTTGGAGGAAGGGATCGGAGTGGTAGGCGAAGAGAGAACGTTCGGCAATTTTCAGACTACCGATGCAAAAGCCGTATCGTGATTTATGGACGTCAAACAACGGCGTGTCACGCAGTTCGGTTGGCCGAGACGTGAAATGACGTCATTCTTTAAAGTTATTACGACAGTTGCGGCAACAGTCTAAACCTGGCCTTACCCTCGCCACCAGCCTCCATTACACAGACACCCTGTCCCTCGCTGCTTCCCCCTCGACAGCGGCTACACGCACGTGCCTCGTGCCTTTTTCACGAAAGGTATCTCACTTTTGATGCATAAACATGCGATGCTGGAACCAGCCGGATCAGTTTATCCTTTCGCATTAAAACCTGTTGACCCTATACCGGTATACCACAAATTTCTCCATACGAAGGAACAGAAGATTAATAAAAAATAGGCACAATGCAACCTCTACTGCGTCCATGAAAAATTGTTTCTATAAATTTCCCGAGCTGTTTATCAAGCTGCACTTCACATATACAAGTACACAAGAAAGCACCACGCACATCAATCCACAAAACGAATGGATCAAGTTGTTGCCACAGGGACCTGCTGCCGGTTCCTCCTCAATGCTACTGTACCGAGATTTTCCACTGCTTGCAATTGAGGAGGGTGAAAAATGTGGCCCAATCGTGGACGAAGGCGCTATCAATTTTGTCCTAATGTTGAGCGCAGCCCGCTGTATCAAGTGCCGCCGCCAGCCGACGTTTTGTACGGCCAATCACTTCGCGGCCTTCTCGCAATACGCGGCCTTCTCGCGGCCTTCTCGCAAAGTTCTCGCAATACGACCAACTCTGCACCGTAAAGTTGACGCACCTCCTCATGTTAACATCACTTAAACTTAGGGCCTGCATGCGCATCGTAGCTTGACTGGATATGACAAATGATGATAACTGCATATCCGCGCCTAGACCCCCTTCCTCAGTGCAGGTTCGAAGATCGCACTCTGATTAAGGGAAAGCTAAGCTGCATATAAGGTACGAATTTTGCTGTTATAGCTTCTGGCTCTTACCACGTACGCTCTAACAGGCAGCAGCTTCGCACAAAAACATTTTTTCGGCCACGATGCCACCGAAGGTGAAAAACATACGAAACCGAAAAACTAATTTCAAAATCAAGAAAAGGCTGGTGTGAACGAAAATTTTGTAGCACCGTCTGCCAGACAAGGGCGCTTGGACGACCCTGAGGCTTGCTTGCACACGGCGAGGTGAGCATTTCGATAAAGGCTCGCTGATAGCCTTAATTTGAATTTTATTCCGTCTTTGTTTTACAACGAGCTCTTACATTTTCTTCTTAATTTTAGTTTTCTCCTGTTGCAATCACGCTACCCGTAATTTCAACAGGAGGAAGTTCAGTAACACCTTGAGGTCCGAAAAAAAGGCGGGTTATTTAAACACTTCAAAAGGTAATTTTAATTAAAACTACCTACCTGAAGTGTACGCACAAGGCACTTTGAAAACACGCGGCGAAGGAAATTATAATCGGGACGAGCACAGTCCTCGAAGCTTTATTTCCCTCTGTACACAAAAGCGCGATATTCTCCAGACGCATTGCATCAGCCGGGCAACTAATCCCTGCTTATCGTCGCTATAGATCGCGCGGCAGCATCGCCTTTTTCCTTGACCGTCCTTCTCCTGTACACGCAAAAGCACAACAGGATTAAAAGCAACAACCAACCCTTTCCTCGTTGTTGTTCCCGTACTCCGCACCGGCAAACTCTGGGCGGATAAGGCATTTATCCGGCATCAGCGGCGTCCTCCGCCCTAGCGTGGCTAAGCGAAGGGTGTGCGTGGCCCTTCCTGGCCCGTCCTTTTAATTAGCGCTGACTCGCAAAGCGCCCGGAAGGCGCTCGAGACGAGCTTTGCGCCATGCCTCCCTGCTACACGTGGCGCCAGGGCCGGATTTGGGCCTCAACTTTCGGACGCTTCGCTGCAGCGCTAAACGAACGAACGCGTGCTAAGGAAGTACCTTTCCCCCGGTAAGCGCAATGAAGCACCACAACTTGCGGAGGAAGAACTGATGGAAGTTGGACGGAAGAACGGGAGAAGGGAGCATCTTCGAGACAAGATGCCTCTCTGGCTTCTTGGCTGATACCGTTGTAGCGGCGAAATTTTTTGCCCGTGTGTTTGTTTCCGTAATTATATGTGTAACTGTCATAGTTCTTGAGTCGCGGTCGTCGGGTGAGTCTTGTCTGGGGGTGTGGTTGCACCCATGACCGCACGGGACCCTTGTATACTGCTGCTTTCATTGAAAATTGTGCCGAACTTTGCTCTGCAGTCTTATATCAACGAGCATAGGCGTGTCTCCTGCCCTTTACCAAAGCGAAATCCTTTACTGCCCCATTGAGCCAAAAACCGGTGTTGTTTTCTTTGTCCGATACACGAAAATGTCCACCGCCTTCAAGAGTGAAAAAAAAATTCCCGCGCCTTCCCGCGAGGGGGACACGAGTAAATGCAGAGCATTGGGGGTCGTTAACGCCGCGTAAAGTCGCGTTAGGGTGGGTAGTTGGGTCGTAGTTGCGTTGGTGTTAGTTTGGGGTAGAGAGAGGAGAGTAAAGTCGCGTTAGGGTGGAGCGAGCGTCAAACAAGGAAGGAAGGACCAACGCAGTGACTGAAGCACGAGCGACCGCTAGCCGCTTTATATTTGCAGCGCGCGCAGTAGAGGGAGAGCAGTACGGGGGGGAGAGCGCGCATGCGCAAGCAGCGCGCGCCCTTCCACGCCCCACCGCGCTGCTATCACGCACCTGTTACGCCGAGACCACGACGGAGCGAACGGGCTGACTACGACGCATGCGCGCGCCAGCTGCTGTTGAGAGAGAGGAGGGAAGGAGGAGAGGCGCACCTGCTGCGGACGCGGAGCTGTGGACGCCGTCCGACGCAGGAAGAGGCGAGGCTAAGAAATGCTCTGCATTTAAAAGTTTAAAGCCGTTCCACTCAACGTGAGAGCTTCCGGAAATGCACAGCAGTGATTCACCATAATGGGCTGTAGCGCCTTTATCTGCGCACTGCTACCACCCATCAAATTCTTCGCCGCCCTTTCTCAGTCCTCCCTTGATGAATGAAAAAGGAGGCTTATCCAATGCAATTAAAATTTCCCGCCTTTGCAGTGCTCGCGCTCTTTTTGCCTGGAACAGCGCGAGCGGGAGTTTTGTTCTTTTCTTGCTTGCTTTCATCCCCCTTGTGCCGGTGCCGTACTGGCGCAGTTTAGAACTCGCCGTTTCTGGCGGCCGCTTTTTTCGCTTACTATCGGAAAAACCAACCCAATGAGCTTTCCTAACTAAACGAACGCGGGGGCTGCCGGTCAATTATACAGATTTCGCCTCAAATGTACCTGCAGCTTTCTTTGCGCTAAACAACGGGGAGATGCATGAAAAACGCCAGCGGTTCAGGAGTTCCGAACGGTTATGGCTATATAAACCGCTTGGTTTTTGAAGCCTCTGAGGGACGCCTTTCCGATAAACCGTCGGGCTCTACCAATTTTCTGCTATAGGGCAGCGTTGATATGTGGGTTGTAATAAATTCTCCTTACTGCCCCCCCCCCCCCCCTCCATCTCGCTGCGCCGCCTGATTCCGGTAGTAGCTTCGCATCGAAGCGTTACTGTGAGCAAGCTACGACTACAAGCGGAGACCCTAAAGTGCTCTTCACCTAAAGGAGCCATTAAGACAAAATACAAGTTGAGTTTATTAGAAAGACTGCTTAGTACCGATAACAATGATACCAATATCATCGCAATCTTCGAACAGATAACGGAGATATTAAAGAAAACGTGTGAAGCAGTCGCGACCCCCTAGCCAATTTTCCGCAACTTTTCGATGACGTTACAGAACCTTGTTTGGGCGACTGGCGGCCGCCTAACTGATCTGTCGCGACGAGACATGACTGGACATCTGTAATGGGGCCTCTAGTTCCATTTGACCGCATAACTTGAATGCTAACGTGCAGTTAACACACTGAAAATTATGTTTTATTGTTGGCCCGTATGACGTCATTCTTGCTCATAACACGCCACTGTGGCGCAAAATTTGAAAGTTTTTAAATACTTGCTTTTTTTCATTAAAAAAACATCTTTTGTGGCTGTAATGGAGCTGAGTGAGATACTGAATCCTAGTTCTTTCAAATTAAACGAAGTTGTATTTTCTCTTCATGGCTCCTTTAAGACACGTTTGAGTTCGTATAGAAACTGACCCCAGAGTTGTGTGCGTCACCTCAGCACGTTGCCAGCGGCGAACAACAGTCAGCCTAGAGGCTGCGGGAACTGACGTCATGTCACGTTACAGGGAAGCGTGACGGCACGTGGTATGATCAGGTGGACGCCGGACACCAAAATTAATTGTGGGGAACATGTGGCGCGAAGTGTTGCCATACTCCCTCTCAAAGTAATTTGCCAAAGAGAAAACAAAACGAACTAAGTCTTTGATATAAGCACCCCGAGCGGAAACCATAATGCTGTGGCATTCAAAGCATATCAGGACACTTAATTCCCAGAGAAGTTTTTGTATTCAGACATTTTGATAAGGTAGTGCAATGGGTATACGTTAGCGCTGTTTTTGGAAGCTCTTTGCCTCCACAAATAGGCCTGTGATATTCACGGAATAACCACCAGCGAGTGTATTTCAGGCTGTTGCACACGTATATTGTGGACGATACATGCACGCGCATGCATACATATTCAGATACGCGTGCCAGGTGATATGTTTACTCTTCGGAAGAAGTGATCTTACCTTCTAAACTTGTATTAAGGTGAGCCCAGGATGCTTTATTTCTTACTTTAGTGATCACGCCACGGCCAAAACGGGGTAGTCTTTGTAACTCCTCACAGCGAAGGCATGACTCTGCACTTCTGATTTATGAGATTCTCTTCATTGTTGTCGCAAGGAGTGTCTTTGTGTTAGGATAGACAATGCTGGTTTTTCTGAACTTTTTTGTGGTTGCGTCTTTCTTCCATGTCTTTTGCAGCAGCTTAAACAGTTGTTTACCCCGAAACGCAACAGCGCCGACAACTCAATCAATTGTGGTTAAACCAAACTTATCGACGCCCTAATACGGAAAGACGACAACATGATACGTCAGAACTACGATGCTGCATGGGGATCAAAGTGTGGTCGTTGGCACTGCATCATATTGCTCACTGAGTAAGAATTCCGCCAGCCTAATCCGTGCCCTGAGCCCACAGGTAGTAAATAACCCTCTATCGACGCGTGTTATCCGCACACTCCCTGAACATCCCAACTTTCGCCGCCAGAGGGACAGCAAGGAAAAACACGAAGCTGGAACCGTCTTCGTTGCCGCCGCAGTTCCCTTTCATTTCTCCTCCCCAGTCACAACTCTTTCGCCGCGTTGCCCGTTTAATCTACCAAAAAGGGCCCTCCGGCGGAGAGGAGCCGAGTCTTCGCGATCGGTAGATAGAAGAGACCGGCGCTTTCAGCTGCGATGACTCGCAGACCGCGTTGACCTGGGGGGAGAGGAGAGGGGAGTGTCTGGACGGTTCGCGCTAATTGGTCGGAGTCACTTATAACCGAGAAAAACGGGCTCCGTGCGCGCGTGCGGCCATGGTTAGGGTCCCACCGGTAATCAGGCGGCGCCGGTTACCCCCCTTTTTCCTCCCAGGCCGGTGAAAGCGCCCGGCTTGGAGGCAATCTCGGGCGATTTCACCCCTCGTGCGTCACTCTTCGCATCCACGACCCCCAGATGATGAAGCCTCGGTGTTGCGTCTGCGTGCAGGGGGCGAAAAATGTTTTTTTTTTTTCGAGAACTCCAGACTTGGGTGCAAAATGTGGGTTTTAGGCTCCTGAATGAATTTAAGCAACTGAAGGTTCCTTGCCGTGCTCAAAAATCTCAAATATACATGTAATCTTGTTTGTTCGACTCCATCAGAAAAAAAGGCCTTCCTTCCTAGTGTGTGTGTGAGTGTGTGTGTTTGTGAGTGTGTCAAAGGGTGCAAGAGGAGGAGAGGGACAGAAAGGTTAATTGAAGATACCTGCAACTGCGAAAAGTGGCCAAGAAGAGTAGAGAAACGAATGGGCCACGCAGGGCGCGAACTTCAAATTAACTCATTGCACTATAAAGCCAGGCAGAATAGTATAGAAGCAATCTACCTTGCGCCCTGTAACTTCTAAAATCTTAAAGAGAGTGCGAATTTACACAACCAATTACGAATAGTGCAAGTTAGAAACCTAGTTCGAGTACAGTGCGTGTATCATGCTTACACATGTGCTACATATCCTAGTGATGAAAGGTTATTCTCAAAAGGTGTAAGCTGCGCTAAGGAAGACGACACACAGAGAGAGGTACACAAGGACAGGCGCCTGTCCTTGTGTACTTCTTTCTGCCTGTCCTTGTGTATACCTCTCTCTGTGTGTGTCCTTGTGTCCTCGCCCCTTTGTGTGGCGGCTTCCCTAGCGCAGTTTGCACCTTTTGAGAATATGCACCGACTCGCACAACAACAAGTCCTTCTAAAGGCCATTAGATTTCGTTCAGTATTTTTTGTAGTATTACAGTCGTAGTTTAATTTTAGAAGACCCCGGTACTTGGGCAATAATTTTTTAAATAAACGGGTAATTCATAAAGATACAAAAACCAGGCTTATGAGAAACTGCGGGGAAATTCGTATCAGATCGGTAAGTTGGGAAAATCCTAATTCGAGTTTTGTAAAAACGAGGTCAGAATGAATCATGTGTTCGCAATCACTCTGATGGTATTACATGAACATTATTTCACCAGTAGGGACTACAACAGCTCGATCATTGCTTCACTAAGTTTGTTGCAAGCAAGGACTTGTCGTGCCACTTTTTTGTCTTTATTAACGCGTAGGATTCGTGAGAAAAACCCCTGAGGTTATGCGGTGTTCTTATGGTCAGCGTTTGGCAATTACAAAAAAAACTATTCGTTGCTGGTGTGAGCTCACCCGCTTTTACTCAGCAACGTCGGTGTCTTTTCATCGACTTAACTTTACTGGTTTCCTCGGACTTTTTAAGTGCGAAACACTTTAGGGGCCCGGCTTGTCGTAGCAGCTCGTCGGGGGTGACGGTATCTAGTCACCAAAGTCACGGGGCGTCACGTACCCAAACAGACACTTCGGAAAAAGCACCGCTCCCCCTGGTCCGTATAGAACCTGTGTCCTTCGTTTACGCAGCCGATGTCAATCCCATTGCGCCACACAAGCGCACGTTCCTCTCATGCAAAATGTTATTAGGTCGCTAATAAGTACACAGTAACATAAAAAAGAGAATAATCATAAATTAACGCATGAATTATTCAAATTATGAAAACGCTATCCTTATTAAAGGCATTGTCAGGGAATTCGGCGACCTGTCTTGACTACTTTCGGTGTCAACGCCAGGTTGATACTGAAAGTAGAAAAGAGAGGGGGCCACATTTTCTCTGGCGCATTACTGTTGCGCACTTGGCAGCTTTCACGATGAGTTCGGGGCTGGTACTGTTGGCGCCTCCTGTCGTTGTCGTCGTCGTATTCGTCATCGTAATCGTCGTCTCGTGCATTCCCGGTACTAAAACACCGGAACACTCGTTTACACCTCGCGCTAGAACGTAACGCGTACTAAGAAAACACCGGGACACTCGTTCATGACTCGCGCTAAAGAGCTTCGTGCTTCAAAGACAAGAGACTTTTACAGCAAAGCTGTATACCTCTACCCCCAACGGTTTCAGCTCTTTAAGCAAAAACGCCAAGGCGCAAAGAATACACTCATACACTGCATGCTTCGCCCCTCACCAGGTTTCACGCTAGTGGAGGTGGCGCGGGATTTTTTTCTTAGTGACGACGCTGGTAAGGATAATTTCAACACGGACCCGCACCGACCGCCGCATGAGAAACAGGGTCTGGACAACGCAAGCGAAAGTTAGGCGAGGCAGATTTTTGCTCTGTCACTTTTCTGAGGTGACACATGTGACCACGAACGAAAGTTATAAAATTTCCTAAACTAAATAGGCAAGTTCATAACCGTATCGTCTTGACGTTTTTACGCATTCCTCTGCGCATCGTATTATGTAGATAAAAATGCAGGTGAGTAGAACCGCTTACCATACGAAGGCTACTTAATTATGCCTTGCTCAAGTGCTCAGTGACGTCACATTAGCTAATACGGCGTTATATGAAACGTAACGGCAACGGCGCACATTCAAAACTAATAAAGTTTCGTGATACGTGTTAGCACGATGACTTGATAAGCCATAAATTGGTGGCATAACCTAGCTAGCCAAGCAATGCTATGCATTTAGTTGGTCCTGTGCATACTGAATATCACCAATCGGTCGACTGCCCTTTAATGGTTCATTTAGTGTCGCCTCTGTTCTGTTCTGTATCAACTAGCTCAAAACAAAGTTGCGCTCAGGTTGCAATCACAGAAACACTTATAGCACTGCACCGGTAATTGATTTTCTTTGCAATATGTTGCTGTACAACACAACAATCTATGCGGTAGTTGCGTACTCTTCTCGGCCAGGCATTCTGCAATTCTGTTGGCAACACTGAGCTTACATATACAAAAAACGACCGCTACATTTAGCGGGATTGGCAGAAGGCAAATTGGCAACACTGTGCACCGTATTTTTTCCCCCCGCACAATCCGCCTCTTTCATTGCGGTGTGCTGCCACCTAGCGTGCCTAGCGGAAGTTGAAGCCGTAGGGTTTGCCGGCGTTTCCTCCGGCTGCGTTCTCGTTGTATGCACGGCAATCCCACATTACGGCGAGGAGCAGCCGAAGTTTTTCTTCTGTATTGGTGTTATAACGCCTTAAGATGACAGCCCCTGGTCATCACATAATACCACGCGGCTTCTTATCACTGAATCAGGGCTGGCAGAGAAATCTCGGACAGATCCGTGTGCCGTCCGAGCAGCAGAGCGAGCAGTACTTGGAGTCGTCTGGCATGAAGTGCGATCGCCAGCTCAACAAAGGCCGGCAGTTCGCAAAATGCCTTTAAGCGCTGGACACATGTACGATTGGTACACGCGATTCGCATGCGACTGATCGTTACGACTGTCGCCACGACTAGTCGTATACACGCGTGAATTTGAGACGGCCCAATGCGCGCATGAGAGTGCAATCACAGAAACACTTATAGCACTGCACCGGTAATTGATTTTCTTTGCAATATGTTGCTGTACAACACAACAATCTATGCGGTAGTTGCGTACTCTTCTCGGCCAGGCATTCTGCAATTCGTCTCAAAATGAGAGCTGGATTCCTATAAGGACGTCGCATTTCGGTGTCTTTCTGATGAATCGTTCCGGTGCTTCTTCGAACAGGGGTGCGCTGGTTCTTGCCTAATGTCGATAGCACGACGCGTTTGCTTAACGGAGGCTAGGTCTAAGAACTATGAAACATCCAAACCCTATACGGGGAGGTCTGACGCATGATACTCTCTATCGATGCCAATGACGGACACATGCGTCATTCTTACTGTCTGATTGCGACGCAAGAGGGAACCGCAGTGATGCGCGATTGACAGATCCGGCGGGCATCGAGTCTCCACCGACGTCACGACCAACGTTTATATAATCGTAAAGGTAGGGCGCGTAAACGGAGGACCAAAAAGATCAAAAAAGGTTTGGCTCACCATTCTGAAGCCACTTCGGGAAAAAAGAGAAAAGGTGAAGAAAGCTGTCCGAAAGATTGAGGAGAGCAGCAGTAAAGCGTGTTTGCTTTCCCTCCACGCCCGCGCGATAACACAGCGGCTAGAGCTTTTTTCTTCCGTGTTTTCTCTCCAAACAGTCCTCGAATCGACGAGTGAGTGATGGACGTTATGCAACTGCGCAGAAAGCGCACGTAGACCGGACGAAAAACCCCTCAACTCAGGGAGCCTCAATTTCTTCCCCGCTCGTTCAGGGTCCGAACCGCGCGTCTCTTTGTAATCGTACTTGCCTTTAGTAGTCGGCGTTCTTTAACTTCATTTCCCCGAGCACCAGCGCAAAGTACGCGCGCGTGATTTTCTCCACCGGCCGTTCCCAATAAAGCGGTTCGGGCCCGAAAAACAGCGCGGGGAGTCAGGGCGCGCAATGCATCACCGACTTCTTGCCTCGCGTCGAGTTTTCTTGAAGACAAAAAGAGCGGCCGGTCGCTGTATACCCAGTGCGGCTCTGCCTTTATCCATTTATCACAAACTCGCTCTCGTCGCGATGAAGAGGCGGCAGCGTCTGGCCTCGGCGCGAATATTTGGCCGATTGAAATGCGGCGCCGCCGCCATGGGTCCCTCCCTCGCTGCTCTCGGGGGAGGTGGTAGTGTGTTGAGCGGAAAACGATGGGGGCCCTTGCTGTTACGGCCGTGACAGAGTAACGCCACAAGGAAGACACACGAATAACAACAACAACAACAAAAAAAGTCGAAGCGCCTGTTGCCTCGAGCGCTATTACTCGAACACTCGTGGGCCGCCTTAAAACTCGACTTTGCGATCGAATGAAAAGCGATTTAACCCGTCTGTTGCAGCCGCTGTAAGAGTTCGTAGGGCTGGAGGAAAATATATGGGGGAGTTTGTTTTGTTTTGCGGGAAGCTCCAACAAGTGCGTCAGTCTATTTTCGGTTCGGTCTGCAAGGGTTTGCAACTAATGTGATGACGCGAGCGGCGCTACATTTACCCCATTTTGCTTTTGAACGCGAGAAATTTCCTGGGAGCACTTCAAATGAGGCGCAGTTAGTTTGTGAACGGGCGAAACTAGTCGGGCCGGCTGGTTTCGCCAGTTCAGTAGGGATTCCGGGACAAAAAGCGAAAAAAAAAAAACAATAGTTCGGCCACCTTGGGCGTTAAAAGAATCCACTTCTGTGCAATAAGTTATATCTTTAAATTCGTATATTTTTCTCGGAACCTGAAGAATTTTACTACGGGGTAGTAGACCATCCCTAAAGAAGAGGGGAGATTCATTTTTACGCTTGTTTTGATTGGCTTAAAACTCGCTTGCGGGTGTTTTTTTTCTTGGTATAATATTTCGCATGTGTGCTTTTTGTTCACTGAAAGAACTACTCCAACTAAACTGTCATAACAATACGCATACTCGTGTGAACGGCTCAGAGAGAAACAAAGTAAAGGTGAACAGTACGAAAACGGAGCAATGAAAAAAGGTAAAATGGTTGCAATTGACTCCTGTTCCTGTTTTGAAGGGAACGAAGGCAATCATGGAAAAAAAAATTGGCTGGCGATTACGATACTCCCTAATGCGATATTTGGGCTCAGCAGCAGTGCGCTGAGGCAGCACTCGCTCGTGGGTTTTCTCCATGGCAGCGATGAGAAGCCTCTGCATCGGCGGCGCGAAGTGCGTCTTAGGAAGGAACCGTGAACTGCGCCTTAAGCGAACGCACATCATAGTCACGCGCACCCACCCCTCCCCTCCTCTACCGCACACTTTCGGAAAGCGCTGGCTCGCGCCGCCACGGCGAACCACCCTCCCCTCCCAACTTCGCAACACTCTCCTCCTTTGCTTTCTTTCATCGTTTGCTTTTTCTTTCACTCGTCCGTTTTGCCGTCGTTAACTTGGTTACGACGGCGACGCGGCTCAGTCAGAGATGGTCGCCAAAGGACTGCGCCCTAAAAGTTACGGTGGCACTGAAGCTTCCGCTTATGATCTCAGAATGCAGGAGAATCACTTCTAAATGAGCCGTAAAAGCACATCTGTGTACGTAATTCTGTGTCTGCTTATTTGACTGCGGCGTCAACACACCCCAGCAATCCCGAATTCTGACATACCAATTCGGAAGAACTGATAATAGACAATGACAGCGGCTGTCAGGTGCTCACTGCTGATTGACCGATTCCCGCTTGCACCGACATCAGCGTACCCCGCTGTCATTGTCTATTACCAATTCTTCCGAATTGGTATGTCAGAATTCGGGATTGGTGGGGTGTGTTGACGCCGCAGTCAAATAAGCAGACACAGAATTAAGTACACTTCTCATTGGAAACTTGGGAGGCGGCCCTGGCCAGCGAAGCTCTACAGGAACCATTAGAACTGATCCGCAGAGCCTAGGCCGGAGCTATAGCCACCGGGGTTCTGGACACAGAGAGATTCCACCCATAGTTCTATCCTTCTCTCTCTTTCCCGTCCTTCACAATGAAGTTTATGATGATGCTGACGACGACGACGATGACGATGATGATTATGATGCAAGTCGTAAATCAGTCTTGAGCTTCTGGGGGCTGTGTCATGGTCACTGGCCAATTCACCCCGTGTGACGCTGCAGGCCCATCTTCAGCCCAAACGTCACGTGCTAGGTTGGTAAATGCCGGCTCATAGCCAGCGCTTCTCCTTTGTGCCCCGTTTGTATAGCAAAGCTTTGCTAATCTCGCCGAGCGGTTTCGCCTTCGTGGAGGATTTGACCTTCACTTGACCGCAGCTGTACCGTACCCTTGGCAACGCTCACGTGACTCGCCGGGCTGAGCTCCGCCGACAGCCGCGTTCTCTAGCCGCTGGCGCCACCCCCAGTGCAGGCTTGGCGCATGCGCTCTCCGCAGATGATTCGCCTCCTGGCCACGTGACTAGCCTCATGCATGCGAGCTTGGCCATGGATGAGGGCGGTGCCGGGCCTCCTTCTCTTCTCTGAGCATTGTGCGGGATCTGGAGGCTGTGAGCCGTCGTCGGCAAGCGCTGCCTGACCACCCCTCGGATATCTCCCGGCGAGCTGCTTCACTGGAGGAATGACAAGCGTGCGGAGCTAGCGTCGGAAACTGAGGAAGAGCCAGCCGTTGAGCTCGGAAAATGCCAGAAGCGGGACCACGACCGTAGATGAAGGCAGGCTTTGGCCGAATAATATAATAATTACGGCTAAATCAAAGGTCAACCGCATGAAACCAAAACCTAATCAGTCTAAGCCAAGACTTCGCTTTGCACATCCAGTTAGCTCAGCTAAGCCGCTGCAATTTTTTGTTCCCTACTTTTATCCAATTTTTTTGTCCAAACATGCGATGTTCCCTACCGACCGGAGCCAACTACTCTGTCTTAGCGCCTTGGCTTTAAGAGGCCGACTCTTTCTTGGGCGTCAAAGTGCCCCCTTCGTGTTTTTTGTGGGGAAAACCTACACTACGCTACCTCGGGAAGTCCTCGCAGGGGGACCAGTTTTGACATTGAGAGCTAGAGGTCAAGCCACACCCCCTTTCACAAGCGCCCGGCACGGAGCAGCGGCCCGATGGCTGGGAGAGATAGGCGGTAGGGGAGAAATAGGCGGGGAGGGCACTGAGACGTGCGCGGGACGCGGGTCGCCACCTGGCGAAGGAAGGCGAGCAGCCTGCCGCCGCAGCGATAAGCGCGCGCCACGAAGGATGGCCAGGAGCCGTGTGCGATGGAGGAAGATGAATATCCAGCTGTGGTCGCTCGTACAGCGGCGAGGCTTAAACAAAGCCGTGAGGCGAAAAAGACGAAACCCGCTATTGTTGCCTACAGCTTCTCTACCTTCAAGTCTTACGCGCAAGTGAGAGCTTCCTTCATTTTTTTTATTTATCACCTTAGTTCAATTCTTCTGCAAATATGCCCCATTAATTGTTTAAATATACTCATGCAAACAAGTAAATCTACAATGATACAAAAAATCACTCCCACCAGCGACCAAGTGTACAAAATAAGACACCAGCAAGAATGAACGAGCAAATAACGTGAGGAAGTTGAATTTGTTTACCCAGTAAACGTTAAAAATGACTACTCATTCTTCCTTTTACTGTCTTTGAGCAAAGTAACAAAAAATGACATTTTTTTTCCCAAGCAGCCTGCTTCCAAGTTTCTGTTCCAGGCATTGATCAAGGGGAAATGTGTAGGAAGCGGATAGTGACTTTTATGACTTCTGCAAGACAAATAGAGGTTTTAGAGTTGTCTGTGAGAATATTCCCGATACGGGGTCCGTAATACTGGCTCCAGCCCCAACAATTATGTCCCTGGGTGTGCGTCAAAAGCATTATGAGCGGGCATTAAGCCTTGCTCAAACATTGCCGAAACATTTAGACGTTTTCAAACTCCCGAGCACGCCTTACACCAAACACCGCGCAGATTCGAATTATTAGCGTCCAGCGCAAACTCATACAAGCTTTCGTTATCGATTTGTTTTTCTCCGTTTCGCCAATTTTTTTTTCGTTCTAGCTTCACGGCCTCCAGTCAGGTGCCGCCAAAAGTTGGGATAGAAAGGGAATTGCTTTCATTGCTGCTCCCCTCAAAGCCACGGCGGAAACTGCAGTGTTTGCCAGCCCTTCCATCCCTTTGGGTCCCCTCGTGCAAACACTCCGAGGGCAGGACAACTTCCGCTTCCGCCAGCCACTTCCGCGCAATTGTTGCCGTGGGGCCCACACGAAGCGGAACCATAATAGGCGCTTGCGTTAGCTTTTATCGTTCCCCGCCCGATTTTTTTTCTTGTTTCTACACTCAAGCACGCTTTCGAGGGGGGAAAGGCGGCAAAACACAAGTGGGACACCGGTTCAAATAAATTCGTCTAAGGTAAATTGCAATGAATGTCCCGACATTAGGGTTAGCGGGCGGAAGAAGAAACAATGAGTTAATACTGGGGCACACGTGCCCAACATTCGAAAACGTTGTAAGGGAACTGTATAAATCCCTCGTTTAGTAAAAGTTCTTGAGAGTGCGGGACATAGAAATCGAAGATTTGAAAAGAGGAATAACCCAAGAAATTGCTGCAAAATGCGGTTACTTTTTCTGTTTCTTTTTTTTCTGTGTGTCGCTCCGAAAAATCGGCAAATTAGAAGCCAACGGTCGAGGGTACGTAGATATTTATTGACAAGAATTCGAAAGGAAAATGTACCAGCAGGGCGTCGAGGCCGGAACGCCTGCTGTTGTGGAGACAGAGTATGGGAGGCAGTATTAGGGGCTCGCACTGTGGGTGTCTCATGTCGTCGTAGCATCATGTAGTCAACGTGCTAAAACACCGACACACTCGTTTTTCTGCATCTCGCGCTAGAACCTAACGCGTACTACAAGAACACACCGGCACACTCGTTTTCCTGCGCCTCGCGCTATAACGTAACGCGCACTATAAGAACACACCGGTACACTCGTTTTCCCGCGCCTCGCGCTAGAACGTAACGCGTACTATAAGAACCCACCGGCACACTAGTTTTCCTACGCCTCGTGCTAGAACGTAACGCGTACTATAAGAACACAAGAACACACCGGCACACTCATTTTCCAACTCCTCGCGCTAGAATATAACGCGTACTATAAGAACACACCGGCACACTCGTTTTCCTTCACCTCGCGCTAGAATGTAACGCGTACTATAAGAACACACCGGCACACTCGTTTTCCTGGGCCTCGCGCTAGAACGTAACGGGTACTATAAGAACACACCGGCACACTCGTTTTCCTGCGCCTCGCGCTATAATGTAACGCGTACTATAAGAACACACCGGCACACTCGTTTTCCTTCACCTCGCGCTAGAATGTAACGCGTACTATAAGAACACACCGGCACACTCGTTTTCCTGCGCCTCGCGCTAGAAAGTAACGCGTACTATAAGAACACACCGGCACACCCGTTTTCCTGCGCCTCGCGCTAGAATGTAACGCGTACTATAAGAACACACCGGCACACTCGTTTTCCTTCACCTCGCGCTAGAATGTAACGCGTACTATAAGAACACACCGGCACACTCGTTTTCCTTCACCTCGCGCTAGAATGTAACGCGTACTATAAGAACACACCGGCACACTCGTTTTCCTGGGCCTCGCGCTAGAACGTAACGGGTACTATAAGAACACACCGGCACACTCGTTTTCCTTCACCTCGCGCTAGAATGTAACGCGTACTATAAGAACACACCGGCACACTCGTTTTCCTTCACCTCGCGCTAGAATGTAACGCGTACTATAAGAACACACCGGCACACTCGTTTTCCTGCGCCTCGCGCTAGAAAGTAACGCGTACTATAAGAACACACCGGCACACCCGTTTTCCTGCGCCTCGCGCTAGAATGTAACGCGTACTATAAGAACACACCGGCACACTCGTTTTCCTTCACCTCGCGCTAGAATGTAACGCGTACTATAAGAACACACCGGCACACTCGTTTTCCTGCGCCTCGCGCTAGAAAGTAACGCGTACTATAAGAACACACCGGCACACCCGTTTTTCTGCGCCTCGCGCTAGAATGTAACGCGTACTATAAGAACACACCGGCACACTCGTTTTCCTTCACCTCGCGCTAGAATGTAACGCGTACTATAAGAACACACCGGCACACTCGTTTTCCTTCACCTCGCGCTAGAATGTAACGCGTACTATAAGAACACACCGGCACACTCGTTTTCCTGGGCCTCGCGCTAGAACGTAACGGGTACTATAAGAACACACCGGCACACTCGTTTTCCTTCACCTCGCGCTAGAATGTAACGCGTACTATAAGAACACACCGGCACACTCGTTTTCCTTCACCTCGCGCTAGAATGTAACGCGTACTATAAGAACACACCGGCACACTCGTTTTCCTGCGCCTCGCACTAGAAAGTAACGCGTACTATAAGAACACACCGGCACACCCGTTTTCCTGCGCCTCGCGCTAGAATGTAACGCGTACTATAAGAACACACCGGCACACTCGTTTTCCTTCACCTCGCGCTAGAATGTAACGCGTACTATAAGAACACACCGGCACACTCGTTTTCCTGCGCCTCGCGCTAGAAAGTAACGCGTACTATAAGAACACACCGGCACACCCGTTTTCAAACACCTCGTGCTGGAACGCTTCGTGCTTCTAAGTCGCGAGACTTCAGACTTACAGCAAGGCTGTAGACCTCTACCCCCAACGGTTTCATCTACGTGAGTAAAAACGCCAAGGAGCCAAGAATACACTTATAGACTGCATGCTTCGCCCCTCCCCAGAATTCACGTTTGTGAAGATGGCCCAGGATTTTAATGGCGTTAGGACAGTGTAGACAGTAAGCAAGAACTAGACGCACAAAGTGATAATTGAGTTTTGATTCCATTTCAATGTAAAAGCAAGGGCAAAAGTTGGAACTTGGTCTCTCACCTCAGCTCTACTTACTTTCCCGTACCGACCGGGTGCGAAATGCTCTAGGTTTATGCTGGTGGCAGCACACCATACGTGTCTTCTATTAGCCCTGACTGAACCGTTGGAGTCAGTGCGCACCAGTGTATTCGGTTGGCCGGGCCAACTTTCCTCGCCGGCACTTCTCTGTTCGATCTCTCGGGAGGCGAGCGCAGGCAGTGCATTCAGGGCTCCGTCACGCTCCCATATGTGTAGTCTAGCTCCGAATCTATCACATTTCAGTAACAAACGGACTTTTAAGCGTTGTAGTTCTTCAGTCTCTATTGACATTCGACTCTTGAAACCACCGTTGTTGTAGATTTTGAGTGTATGCATTCTGTAGTGTAACGGAACTCATCGAGCCCACTAACGTTTTTTTAATGCATATGGGTGAACAAGCTTGTTTTAAATAGACATAGGTTGCTAACTTCTAGTTTTTGTTTCTTTGAAAAGCCAAGGGCGCATTTTTTGCGGTTGTTTTTTACCGCAGGAAAAGATTCCGGAAATTTTGCACCTGTGGTTTTGCAGGCCGCTCGTGCAGAGTCGGTTTTGAATTTTTTTTCTGGATGAATCTACTGTCTAACAAAACAATAATCAAGCTTTATTATCCTCAAAAAAAAAAAAACATTTGCGCTGCTATGTAGCACCCATCGTCGGTGAAATTAGACGACGGAACTTACGGAAACGTTCCAAACGCTCTTCCAATGTTCTTTTTCACCCGGCCACCAAATCGTAGGGCGTCTATCATTATTATAAGGGTTAGTAGCCTGCGCTGTCCAGTACTGCTGTTCTTCACTGCCGTAATTTGAATTTCCGTGAATTGTATTTTCCGCATCGCAAACTAATAAGGATGAGGTACAGATTCGTGTAGAAAACAGCCCAGTAAAAATTAAACGACGCGAAGTGAACTTCAGAGGGACGCGTTGTGTGCAGGACTGGCAACCGGTGCCAACACTCGGCTAATAGAGACGGGATGAGAAGTGGAAGCAGAGAGAACTCTGTAGAGGGACCAGTTAAGAAAATTAGGGCGAAAGAAATAAAACTGGAGCGATTCAGAATAAGAGCGCTTAGGTGTCTACAGTGATGCATCGCCAGACTGATAATAATTGCGCGGCATGATTATAATGATAATGCGACGATGATGACGACGACGAAGCTGGTACGTGACTCAGTGTCCCGGCACCGTGTTACCATGCAACGAACCATACTTGTCGATGGTACCACCACCACTATCGTGACTCTGTGCGTTCAGTGTGAGCGTTCACGTCGGTGCGGCGTGGCACAACATCGACAGGCTGAAACGAACTATATGGACCAAACAGTTATCTTGGGCTCAGACTAGCAACACTAACACTTCGTTGCTCCAATCAACACTAGAGGGTAGAAGGAAATGCAAATTGTGGTGACACGTTTTTAGAAAACCGTGCCTAACCGTGCTCGGTGAAGTGCTTGACGGGTCCCAGATATAGCTCGGTCAATAACGAGATGGGGGGGGGGGGGGGGGGGGTCGGGGCAGAGCCGTAGCGGAGCTCAGCTTCGAAGTAGAAGCCACTTGAGCCTCGAAGTAGAAGCAATCGCGGAGTGAAAACATTCCGTGTTTGCTGAAAGCGACAGCACCTGACACGATCTTCGATGGGGTGTCAACAGGAAGAGGGCTTCTATTATTGCACCGGGCCGCGTGCAAGTCCGTCGTATGGCGTCAGCCGAGAGAGCAGGACCTTCCATCTCTTTTTATTTTTCGGTGCACTTTAGGCGGCATCTCGAACGCTGATATTATGGCCGTGGTCTCTTCTATTCATAGTCGCAGTATCTGTTCACGTAAGCACGTTCTGCATTTTCAACCCAGGATTGTTTTTTCTACGTCAGAGGTAACGTTCAATCGAGGATTGAATACAAGTGTTCTATATTTGTGTGTCTAAAATTGTTTTCTTCAGCGGCGCCATAAGAAACTGTTGTTTGTACAGCGTGACAACTTGATACGTATAACCCTCAACGATTTGCGGCCAGCACTGTTTATCTCACGAATAAGGGATGAATTACATCCTAGGATGAAAGGTATGAGAGCAGTCAATGCAATTCTGCTTAGGTAATCATTTCTGAATTGATTGAAAAAAATGCTTTCCAATCACTGTTACACTATTTCCAGTGTTCAACAGAACTCGCTAGCGAGCAAAATTGATCTCGGCAGAAGTTGCACACATTTCCCTCGCTTTCGCCTCCTTGATAAGGGTATCGCTTGATCAGATAACCACGCGTGCTCGAAGTTGGCTTTTCTCCCAACAGTCATTCAAGAAGCGCCCCTTGAGAGACAGTGAATGCAGAAATTGAACTAATTTGCACCAGTGCACGACAGACCGTCGAAAAGGGAGCTTCTCATTAGCCGGTACTGCAACGTATACGGCATGTGCCATTGGAAGTTTTCGTAGGCAAAACCCTCCGTCTAACGAGGACGATGGTGGAATGCGAAGCTTCCTCGTGACGGATTCTTTGGTTGTAGTCTGAGCTTAAACTTCGACTTTGCCGAAATGGAGAAATCGGATAGACGCCGGCTTCATAACGCGAAGGACCCAGGTTCGATTCCGGCCACTAACGCGTTCTTTTTCTTTCACTTCACTCGCGCTCATTCAAGATCATCGTCCGAGAAAGTTGGCTTTCCTGCAGGGCGTTTTTGCGGTACACAGACGCCACCAGTGAGGACACTACAGCATCGCTCTAAAAGTTGAAGAGTCTCACCTAATTCCTCTCCATATATGGTTTGGGGTAGCCGCCACTTTTACACCAGTTATGACGACCGTGTGGCGTTCTTAATGCCAATTTCTATAACAAAGTACAGCATGTTTGTTCACTGTAACAAAAGACAAGCTGCCTTGCGCGATTGAGCGCAAGGCAGCTTCTGTTCTGTTGCGGAAAAACACACATATACTTTGTTATAGCAATCTCCATGCATAACTCCATGTGGTCGTCAGAACACACACGCACACACACACACACACACACACGCACGCACGCACGCACGCACGCACCACACGTACACGCACGCGCGCGCTTTCGCTTCACTATGAACGTGAAAAATAGACGCCAAAGTAGCGAAGGGTTTCGTTATCGTATCACACGAGCGGGAGTATTTTCCGTGTTCCCGGTAGATGGCGCTGTAGAACCGGTTGGTTCGCGCGAGTACGGACCTCGGCGGCCTCATCAGGAGGCCGGCCCCCGGTCTCCCGTTTTCTCATTTTGTCTGGCGATGTCCTTGTTGCTGCCATAAACAAGGGCGGTGACTAGCTCCCCCCTCTGTGTCGCCACCGGTCCCCATGATAAGACCACGCGAGAGGAGCCTTCTTGCGTTCGACGGCCCTGTAGTAGGCCTAACGAGAATAGAATGCACGCATTGGCTCCAGATGGGGCCCGCTTTATGCCCGACCGAACATCGTCGCCCGGGTCTTCGCTACCGCTAGGTTTCTCCTGGAGGGCGAAATCCCTTCTCTCTTTTCTATTTAGTTTCTCGACGTTCCCGCCGCTTGTTACCATCTTTACAGCCATTCTCTCATGTTGCCTTCTTTCCGAGCCCCCTGTCCCTCCGTGTTCATCGAACACACGCAATAGATTCCATTATAGATTGCGCGGAAATATTGTTTGACCTGTCAGCAGCGTCGGGGCTCGTGCCTGCCTCGTACAAATTTTCTTCGTCTGTTATTTATGTATTCCACGCACCGGTCGACGAATGACCTGCTTTGACCTCTAGGGTGTATGCGGTCTGTTTTCACTACACCACAGCTTATAATAAAACGTGGTCTATGTTGTTCTGAACACTTCTTCGCACATAAATCTCTCGTTCTCTCGTTTGTGGTGCCTAATAAACGACTTTTTTTCTTCACACTTACATAGTAAAGATGAAAACGGAAGTAGAGCGATTATTACCTCCTAACCGCAGTACCAACGGCAACCCTTCGGCGGGTATACTTACATTCCCCCAAAAGGTGGGGGTTATCGCCCTCCCCCGTAAGAGCTTCTGAAACTACCACTACCCTTTCTGGACCCTGATGCGATGTTTCCGCACCCCCCCCCCCCTTCCTATTTTCGCCCGACTTCGACCCAACGTCCCTCTGATTTCACTTTTGAGACGGCGGCATTGGCCAAAACTTCAGGGAGGCATGGCATCGAAATGTTGCGATAGTACTCAAGAAATGTTTAGGGCAAATTGGCGGACAAATTGACATGCGTAGACTGAAAGCTTTGATTCCAGTCTAGGCATATGGCCAATTCGGGAAAGTCTGTCGGACCGCTACACTAATTTTTAAAGACCGTTTTCAAGGGCATAGTGAGCTATTATTTATAGAGTGACGGGCTGGTCATGGGGACACGACTAATATGCCGCAGTTCAGTTGTGGGTGAAGGACCTGGAGCTTAATGCTGATGACAGTTACGGGAAAGACGGACAGAGAGATAGAGAGAGAAAGAGAGAGAAAGATAAGTTTTTTTAATCAAAGGGAACCGGGTAGGAGAGACAAAGCTATGGGCAGCTAGTGGCAATCATTTTTCGGTAGGCCGCGTGCTGCTATCCTCACTCGAGAGATCACGGCCTCCTAACCTTCGAGCTGGCAGCTATGCAATGCGCACTCCCACTGCTCAAGGGTACGGACAACGCTTAATTTGGATTTATCCTATGTTATATAGTAAGAAGGTGCTCGCAAGAGCAAGTACGGTGTCGAATCGGCACTGACGGAATGGAACGAGCGGGGATCTTCGCACTTACTTTCCTGTTTTGTAAGTGTTCCCGAGGTGGGATTTCATTACGGGTGAAGCTTCAGACTACCGGGAAGTATTCATTTCGAGCCATTGAATGACTGTTTCTGTCGTTACGTAAAACCGAGGCACCTTTTCAAGGACGTCCAGCGTCAACACAAGTCGAATCCAAAGAGGCACCAAATGAGACGCACATAACTCGTCCACTGTTCTCTTGTTTTCGGTTTCACGTGAAAACAACCACATGGAGGCGCTGTTGACGCCTTCGAATCCCGTTCAGACCTAGTTTTGGGCGACGTTGAACCTATCTACGGCCCTTATGAGGAACTTTGCCAGCTTCATTTCCCTCAGTTATTTTGGGCGCAAATCTGAGGCCGGTTACGACAGCCGCTGAGCGCTGTCAATGCATGCATAACGTGCCACGATCGTGTTAGATAATTTGTCCTGAGCGAAAAAGTGCAAAGGGACCTAGACGGGCCGCCCACCACGACGTTACTTAAATACTAGTTGCAACTGTGCGGCGCGTAAAACGTTATATGAACGTGCACTTTGTTTATGTCCCCTAGACTCCACAGGAAACATCTCTAACTGAACGTAGCACACCATCTTGCGGCCACGTACTCCCACCGTCATCGCAGTACTCTTTGAAGGGTAATAAAAGCGGTCTTGGTGTGACGGTTATAGGCCGGATATAGCCTGTCGGCCGGATATAGCCTGTCGCCGCAACTGTCGTAATAACGTTAAAGAATGACGTCATTTCACTTCTCAGCCAACCTAACTGCGTGACACGCCGTTTTTTTACGTCCATAGCTCACGATATGGCTGTTACGTCGGTAGTCTGAACATCGCCTTACACTATACTTATTACTCATTAAGCACTGCACGCACTACATTACTTATTACGCACTATGCTTATTGCTTTCGCACGAACGAAAAAAATTTCATGAGAGACGCTTGCGCGTGTGCGACTCTGCGTAAACGCATGAACACAGTACCTTTCTCACGATCCATTAAAAGGGGCAGCTGCGTAAAATAGGTTAGAAAAAAAACATTGGGACGGCCCTTTAGCCTGTTTTTTTTGTATCTCCGTGCTGCAAACACGGCCCCCAATGCAAGTGTTTTTTTTTTCTTTGGACTCCCAGAAGCTTCCAAATCAACATTATCGTATAAAGTCGTAGGGCAAATTGCTATACACCACGTCACTTCAAAGTCGGCTTCACTGTCATGCTCAAATGTATTACTGCGAAGACATATTTTCGAAAGTGACAAGGGCAGTCTGACATTAAAGTAGGGAGGCTCTACTGCCTTACTAATACCTCCAAAAGGCCCAATGTATTTCTAAGGAGCACTATTTAGCAAGTCCCTTACAAGTTGGGTTGACTAGTACACGCAATGGGTTTGCTGGGATGACACGTTTTTAAAGGGCCAATCTAAGAGATCGGATATCAAAGTCAAAGGCCGAATCAAAGAGACCGGATATCAAAGCGACCGGAAGGCTCTCATACCTGTTAATAAACACCTCCATGAGGTCCCACGTATTGCTATAGAACGCCACACACCAAGCCCTATAAAATTCGGCGTCAATGTCATGAGCAAGTCCTTTGCTTGAAAGACTTTTTCTGGGGCACTCTGTACAGAGTGCCCCAGAAAAAATCTTTCAGGAAAAGGAAAATATCACGAAAGGAAAAGGAAAGGAAAATATCAGTAAAGGAAAATATCAAGGCCTTTATTATTAGCAGTTCCTGTTGCGGCAAAAGTGTCACTGATCAGGCCTTACAAATGGGAATAAATAAATAAATAAATAAATAAATAAATAAATAAATAAATAAATAAATAAATAAATAAATAAATAAAACTTCCTTCTAGGCATTTGATGAAGCGGTTCCGCGGACTCGAGCTTCATTAGCTCCAAAAGCGAATTTTTCGCAGACCGCATTTTCGGGCACCCGTTTAGCAGGACGGGACAACAGGAAGAATGAATAAAAGCGACCTTTTCCCCTTAATGCCACGAATCAAAGTCAGCGTTACTCCTGTGAAAATGTGCCTTCGGCATAAAGAAGGCAGGCCCCCGCTCTACGAAAACAGTTATCTTTATTTTTCATGTGTAGGAAACGGTACGTGTAGTCGTGTTTATGCGTCTTCACCCAGGAAATATCACAGCTACCGAAACAGCATCAACGAAAACAGGATCCACCAGTAACTCTGACGACCATGTTTAGTTAGTAAAACGTGTGCATCGTTCCAGCACTACCGGAGCCGGTAACGTTTTACTGAACTATTAAAGTGTTTTACGGTTTGTTTTTGCCACGAAAGCTTCTCCCCAGCGGCTGGTCAATACGTACAGACCAAGAGACATGTATTTTCGTGCGAAACTGTAAGCTGTGCGTGTCCAAGTTCACCTTAACTGAAAGCCCACATAATTTATGGCCGAATGTGGCATGCGCATTTTACAAACAAACTAATTTGCTGCGGATTCTACCTAAAGTAACTTTCAAAAAAAAAAAACGAAAAATGGCCGACAGGCACTCTCAGAGGCAGTCTCACTCACGAGTGCACTTTCACACCACCGTACTCACCCCTCATGAGTGAGTGGTGGGTGAGCCTCGCCATCGTTTGGACGGGCGAGTGTGAGTGCGAGTGAGTGCGAGCCCCCAGGTTCAGTGAGCCCCCTCACCACTCGCGAGCGCACTCGCGCCACGAGCGCCAATTGCGGGGCTGACCACGGCTTGCGCCACTATTGCACTTGTACTCGCTGTTGGTTATTCGTCGCAGGAACTGCTCGCTTTGATGGCTGTTAATGGCGGGATTGCTTTTAGCTTCGGAAATATGTGTCCCTTAGCTCTTGCTATGGGGCGCCTATATAATTATTTCTCTGGTGGCGTGCTGATTTAGGAATATGATTTGAATAGCCTTCTGACGCCGTAATGCACTAATATTGTTCGGTTTCATGACTCATGGAGGGTCTGCTGTATACATTCGCGTGTGAGGGGAGACGACGAGCGGTGAGCGCGAACGCGAGTGAGTGCGAGGGGTGACGGCGAATGGTGAGCGTGAGCGCGAGTGGGTGCGAGTGGCGGAGGGCGTGTAGTGAGCGTGAGTATGAGGGAATGCGAGCGGTGATGGCGACTGGTGAGCATGAGTGTGAGGGAGTGCCTGAAGAAAGATATATTTTTCCGCGTGAGTGTGAGCGAGTAGTGCACAGTTTTGCCGAGTATGCTCAGAGGCATCTCACATCATCATTTTTTCCGTTGTTGTTATCGTTGTCGTCGCTATCGTTGACGTTGTCATTGTTGGCGTTGTTCTTGTTCTTGTCTTCTTCGTCGTCTCATTGAGCTATCTTTCATGATAACGGAAGAAAAAAACGTTATCTATGCAGCTGAAACTAGCCTGTTTAAACATCCTTCAAGCGCCCACCGAATTCTGTCTCGTCTACACTAAACACACTTTAAGTGCCTGCAGTCATATTTGTGGCTTTTCCAGAGTGTTATTTTTGCGCGGAAATGTGTCAAAAGTGACGCATCGCTCGCATTGGGCCTTTTAGTTGCAGTTTGCGCAGTCAGAAACGTTTGATAAACACTGTAAAGAACACCGTAATGGAAGCGGAAAACGCATGACGTATTTCTGCTGCGTGAAGCCAGCAGCATAGTGCGATTTGTGCTGGGGAGCGAATAGCTTCCACAATATTGCAAGCGCGATTGAAACATGAAACCTTTGATGACACCCCTTATCACTACCTGTCCATAGCCTTTTAAGTAGCGGCAGTCTGTCCTCTTTGACGCACAAGCATCCACAACGGATGACGGGTATTTGGTGAACTCCCAGGCGGCGTGAAAGCATGGAACGGCGCTTTCGGTGAGCTTATGAGTTTGTCAGATCTCCATAGCCTATTAGTATTTTGTTGAGTTTTTCACGTTCCCATTATGTTACGACTGTGTGAATCATTCATTAAAATGCTTGAAAATGGTTTGGAAGCAACAAAAAGTATTTCGGAGCGATATAAAACACAAGTTGTGGTTAAACGCAGCAATGAAATAAGAAATATTTATTGGGCACCCATGATGAATTCCAATAAGATTCGGTAAAATTGCCCAGTATCAATCTGCCAACCTAAGACTGTATTTTTTGTTTCAGCAGCAAACCGCTCAAGCTCCTCCTTGTTTTTTTTTTTAAACAGTATACCCTTGTACATGCAGAACCATCGTTCTCTTATATACAGTATTTTACGTGGCTATTTGAGGCATGCTGCGTGACTGCTATAAAGCCGGGAGTTTCCACAACTGCTTCCCAATCTTCTTCCGAACATTGTAGGCGCAGGTGTCCCCAGACCCACCCATAATTCACATGGGAGCTCGTATACGAGGCGCTTGCCCGCAAGTCGCATCGAGGCGGTCTACCCCTGCAAGCCCATCTCGCCACCATTGTAGCCTCTATAGATCGCTTGCCTCGCTCTTTCGCATGGTAATTTTTGGCGAGTTATCAAGACGATGACGATTAAGCTGCCTTCTTATGAGCGCTGCTGTGAGCTCGTGGCCGCACGCTGCTCTTCCGATGCTTTAGCTAACGGCAATGATTGACGGAAAGCAATCAGCGGGAATAACCCAGCGTTACTCTGAAGATATCGGTATTTCGGCCCGTGTGCTTTGTGGCATAATATGACGTCCTAAATACATCCCCGTATAGATCGAAATTCTCTTCGGTAGATGAAGCGGCGGTTGTTACAGAATGCCTTAAACCAAAGCGATAATTGTGTTGCTGTGAGACTCTCCTTTCCCTAGCGCCCGCGTTCGCTTCAGTAGTGGGGAACATCGCGGCAGCTTTTACGTAACTTGCTTAGCAGCTGGGCCTACAGCATCTGTTTGTTATCACCGTTCGTTTAACTTGGTGGTGGTTAACCATTGCTACATATCAAAGATTTGCGCTTCGCCTCGGCGCTTCCGCATTCTATTGAGAACAGAACCCCGGCGCTTATAGCGCTCTGAGCTACGGCAACGTGAAGAGTATACAAACCGTGACCTCGGCCTCATCACCAAAAGGCGTTATTTCTTCCCTGAAAGGGGGGCACCGTGCCACACTTTCGGTACAGCGGAGCAGATATTGTTGATGCGAACGCCGGGCAGTCTTTCTGAGTGTGCCTCGAGACATTGGCAGCACGTCACCGCGAACTGCCACCTAAACCAAATCAGCCCGTATTGGGCTCAAGTATTAAGCTATTCGGGTGGTTGTCTCCTAGTTTATTGTCTACTTTCTATTCTATCACTATCAACATCATCACCTGGCTGTGTCCACCGCAGAACGAAGGAAGGCCTCTGCCAAAGATCTCCAGCCACGTCTATCGAGTGCCAGCTGAGGCCGCCGTTTCCCGCTAAGTTTTCGTAGCTTATCCCTCCATCGAGTCTTTGACCGATAAATATTGCGTTTACGGTCTATTGGGAGCCACTCCATCAAACGAATGCTCCCCCCGTTGCCCTTCACGCGCATAACAAGACCTGCCCATGCCCATTTTCTTCGCTTAAAGGGGTCCTGAAATGCCTTCCGCCGATGCATGGATGTACATGTAACCAAATAAAGCAATATATTAGCAATCTCCTCCTGCAAGAATTTTGTTAAAGCGATGAGTATTAGCTGAGAAATCGTAAATCAAAAACTGCGCATTATCGTCGCGCCGTATTTCCTCCTCCTTTCAACTGTTTCTTCGCTGTTGGCCTCCCCTCCCATGATGCTCCGCTCCTCAGCGGTGACGTACTTCCGCTATTGCGCTCCCACAGACTGCCGTCTGCTACGGGCCAGCTCTTTCGGATTTTTCATCTTTGTTGACACCATGGACACTCCTCTAAAGGCTGGAAAAGCTAACGAAAGACCTGGCCGCATGTGTGCGACCTGGCCGCAAGTGTGCGGCCTGGCCTTGCCCTTTCGCGGTGTACGTAGCCGCAGTTGGTATCGGCGGCGAACTCGCAGCCGCGCGGGGAGAATCGTGCGCTCGTTCCCTTCGGTGCACCGCGCACTGTTTATCCAAAAAGCGCGGTCTCAGATGTGGCCCCGCTGGTGTTGGGTCTTATTTTGCGGCGGTTATAATTCCTACTACCGGCGGCATGTGAAAAAATACATTTTAAACCGACACAGAACCCGTGCACAAAACGCGCCGGATCGGATCCCTTTATCAGCGGCGATGAACGGGAAGGCGCAGACCAAACCAACGCTGCACTCGATCAGCGAGAACCCGTGTTCTGTCAAGCTGCACCCATGTGTTGCATTCAACACTGAAGGGAAAGCGTTTGTTTGCACTCGTTTGAATAGTCGTGAAATGTCCAAGCACTCCAGCACTCCGCTAGCAGATCAGCCGGCGAGACATTTCGGAAAACATTTGACAGATGGCGCCGTATGCATTAGTGTGTCGCTACGCAAAACTGATGAGACGCTCTACTAAAACTCCCCTCGCGGTGTTTACGTAGCGGGACGGAAAAATTTGGCGTTAAGCGTATGCAAAGGCCACAAACGCTGTGCTAAAACTGTATTAGCAGCAAAATAGCGTGCGTATGTAAGGCCGCTTGCGTTTACGAAGCCGCACGCCGAGCGCGTACGTTTCAAACCTAGTGACATCGTTTAAATACACTGGCAAGCACAGTGTAACGTAGTCAGATATCAACCGTATGCTCAGGCGACAAGCAAGAGCTTATTTGACGTGGGACGGAGATTGCGCATAAAGGCCCGTTCGCACTTGCGACGAAAGCGAGCGAAAGCGACAGAAATTCCGTCGCTTTGTCGCGCGACGATCGTTTTTGTCGAATGGTCGGGACAAGTTTTCGTCGCACGACAGAATTCCCGCGGCTTTCGCTCGCTTTCGTCGCAACCGGGAATGCAAAGTTCTGCCGCTGCCGCCTGCTACGCAGCTCGGAGGTAACCGCGCGATCTGCTCGGGCCGGACGAACGCGCACACTACCGCATGGCAACGCCCCAAGCGGCAGCCGGCCGGGTACGTCGCTCCCGGCGCCCGCCTGGAGCCAGCCCTAGGCACACTAGCCCGCATATTTCAGGCACTATAATGGAGGAAACATTTTTTGCTTCCGATGAACCAAGTTCTTTGCCCCTGTGTTTTTAAATACGTAAAGTGGTTAGTACGTCGTCCTCACGCAGCTCTGTATCGTCGTAGCATCGCTGACTGTCCGAACGAAGCTTGCAGCTAAGCCAATGCAGCGACCGAAGCTGTGTTTGTGTGCATCGCCTCCTGTGTGTTGTGGACGTGTTCGTTTCGCGATGAGATGCGACGTTGTACTTTTGCGGGTGGATAGTGCTTCCCATGGTCTGGATTATCTTTCTCGAACGACTTACCCACTCAACCTCGCATGTGGTATGTGTAGTGTGCCTGGCTAAACGCCTTCTCGCTTGCGCGCCAGAGTTCAGTGACTTGCTGTTCGTCCCCGCAAACCGGGTATGAGGTGAGTGCCGAATTTACGACGGGCAGGAGGAGGCAACCCATCGTCTGTCAATCGCGGTTCAGACTTGCAACGCATGTTGTGACGTTGCGTTCGTTCGAAACGCATCTCTGGATTGTTTTGAAGTTGAATAAAATGTACGCGTCAAACCCGGGCATTCGGCTGAGGGGGTTCTCTGCGATTGCACGAAGAAGTGCCACGGGGCTTTCTTTGTGGTATGTACTCACGTAAGATAAAATCGATGTCGTGTTATGGCCGTGTTGCATTCAATACAAAGGGTTAAACGTTTGTTTACACTTGTTTCCTTTGTCGTAAAATGTCCAAGCACTCCGGCACTCCGCTGGCAGATCAGCCGGCGAGCCGACGCTGAGCAGACGACACATCTCTTTGCCGGAAGTGCGTGAAAAAGCCGCCCAATAGCAGGATTTCTACCTCGTGATGAACATCAGGGAATAGATGACGTAGACATGTGAAGATGGCGGCGCCCAAAAACACGCAGGGAAGGGTGAGAAAAGGGCGACAAACTTTGAAACAAAAGTGTGAGCTTTCCGCTGCGCGTAAAAGAGTAATACTTGGCACAGCTGACGTTGAGGACCCAATCTAACGATTGCGCTAGTTCATTTAGTGTGCTCAAAATGCCTTTCAGGGCCCCTTTAATTTGATCTGAAATGTATTACACACCAGTCTGTTTCCTAATCCACGCCGCTGTTTTCTTATCCCTAAGCGTGACCACCACCATTGTTCTTGCTATAGCTCTTTGGGATATTTAGAGCATATGTTAAAAGGCTCGACCTATTTTTGATTCCAAGGAAATTCGTGCTAAAAAACAAGAACACCGCCTACAGTTAGAACTCGATTGGAAGTGATCTATGGTCCCCCCACAATCTTAATCCCTACTTATAATACGGTTTTCGAAACACTAACCCGCAGATATCTTGCGCATCAGTTGCCATTCTGCTGCGTTATTTGTTCTAGCATCATCTGTCACGTGAGTTATCCTAATTATGATGACCAGCTTCAATCTACGGCAGCCAGTCGTACAACAATCTTTGCTGACAATCCGGTTCCGTAAGTACACTCTGAACAAAAATGTTAGTAAAAAGGTAGTAATGGATTGTATTCACTAACTCCTTACGAACGTTACTAACCCCAGAACGGTACATAGGTCCTGCCACTGAATATGGAACCTAAGTGCTATCGTTACTAGTCTAGACAGTGCACTTAGTAACTGTTGCTTGATTGATACTCTCATTCACTGGCAGTAACCAAATTCTTTGAATTATTGAACATATTAACCACAACCTTTTCCTACTCTGAATCACGATTAAAAAGTTGTTGTGAATTCACATGTTGACTTGTATATGCTCACATTAAAATGCATAAATCTAAAATTAGCGCTAAAATGTTTCATTTTTGCTGCAAGCCCACTGACTCTATCAAAGGACTTTCCGCTCCTGGCTGTAAAAGCAAGAAAAGCAGATGTCTTTCTAACTTAACTAAGTTTTACTCGTTCTCCTCGTGCTTCGTGTTGCTTTTCTAGCTCAATTTATTTCCTGTGTAGGTGTATGTGCATGTTCAATGTGTCCATGTCGTTCAACGCGCTCAGCCGATCTACACTGTTACGAGAAGCTTTTTCTAGGTTATGCATGGTCAGTTAGTAAAGGAACAAAGTACATAGCGGACGCTGTGACAAGTGATTGGTTAGTGATTAGTTACTAAGTGCGACGATCTTTTTTTCAGGCGTGTAATGGACGCATGGTAACTCTTCTCACGCATAGAGAATTAGTGTTGTAGCATTTCAGCAGCTTGTAAAGAGCTGTATCTCTTGATTCACAAGCTCCACTAGAAAACAACCTGTTTTTTTTTTCTGGAAAGCGCGACACATCTCAAAGCAAGTGTGCGTTTTCAAAAGAAAAAAAAGAAGCAACTTCTTTTTTTCTTTGCCTTTTCCCAGGTCGGCACTTCTGCGCCAAATGTAAGCATGCCTGGAAAATCACTCTCTAGTTAAGCCTAACGTTTCCTTGAAAACGCGCCAGGTTTCTCTCGCTGCGTTAATCCAGGGCTTTCCGGGCCCAGTTCTTTCAGTGCCCGCAACACGAAGCCTTGAACCAGCTCTCTAATGCTACTCCTCCTTCTTTCCCCTTTTTTTTTTCATAAGCTCTTTTCTTAGGAGCAGCGATTCCTGAGCCGGACTTATCTCAGCTCTCACTGTTTACGACTGACGTATTTCAATGCAACTGCAGAAGACTAGTTTTCGTATTTGTTTGCTGTTTTCACCTCTGCCCAAAAATATCAGGTACCGGCGCCGTGGCCGGTTATCAGATTTCACAACGGCAAAGAAGGAAACGACGCTACCTAACTTGTGAAATGTTTGCACGGAAACAAGCCGAGTGTTGTCGTGTTGTTAATCCGGAGATGGCTGGTGGGATTAGAGGTCCATCTTAAGCCTCTCGACAGATCATCGTTGGAGGCTCTTTAAATAGCAAACAATTTGCTCCATACACCGAGCAGACAGGCTGTTAAACGCGACCCAAGAGCAACGCGTCTGGCTTCAGGTGTTGCACGCCGGGACAATCCGCACGACGCGCAAGCGTCCTTTTGCGTAATGCGGCGCGCGCCGTTGCAGTAGGCCGTTACGAAACGTTACAGAAAGCCCTCTGACGCGGTGAGAGCAGCGCTGCGCAGCGCACGATAGTGTATTTACACGGGCCCTTCCGGTTAATCGTAGCCAACCTGTCCTACGTTGGTCCTTCCGGGAAACGCGATGACGGCAGAGGTGCGACTGCAGGCAGATTACGAGAGAGAGAGAAGAAAGGAGACAGCCAAACTAAACGGAGGAAAGAAATGCACGGTTGCTGAGTAGCCAGTTGCACCGCACGCAACGTGCGGAAAGGACACCGTCTGAACGTGTTTAAATTATAGGGCACAAGACTCGCGCCAACATGATATCCGGAACTGCGTCTGTTGCAGCCGATACACGCAAATAGTTGCAGCAAAGCGATCTCTCTCTCTCTCTCTCTCTATATATATATATATATATATATATATATATATATATATATATATATATATATATATATATATATATATATATATATATATAATTTATTCATAGAAACTTTACAGGCCCCAATGGAGGGCATAGAGTAAGGGGGGCATTTGAAAACGTAAAACAATACAAAGCATAAATGTAAGACAGGAACATCGTAACAAAAAATATAAACACGTTAAACATAAGTCAAAGTACAAAGTGATCACTTTTCGACCGTACATGAGCACTTGTTGCCGTTTAACGGAGCGTAAAAGCATACAATTTGTGAGAAAAAAAAAACACAACATAGACGCAAATCCTGCAACAGGCGTTACAAAAAAGTTTTATAACATCATTGACTAGTGTAAAGCGCGAGTAGCTGACTGCGAAATGTTTCGGGGTTAGATATGGCGGCAATGTTATAAGGAGGCTCATTCCAAAGGCAAATCACACAAGGCAGTGCGGATGAATTAAATGCATCGGTTTTACCGTATATGCGCATGAAACTGGACTGATTATGCAATCTGCGTGAAAAAGAATGAGGTATTTGAAGTGGTAGCCGCGTTCGTTTACGGGTGAAAATATATGTGTTGAAAAGGCACAAAACAGCAATATTACGGCGGGTATCTAATGGCGGCAGTTGTAGATGTCGTTTTATTTGTGTTATGCTGCATTTGATATTGTAGTTACGGGATATGAACCGGGCTGCTCTAATTTGTATCATTTCTATCAGATTTATTACGTAGTTCTGGTGAGGAGCCCAAATTGACGATGCGAATTCTAATCGTGGCAGGATGAATGTTTGAAAAACGAGTTTACGAATGTTATTAGGTGAATTTTTCAAGTTGCGACGTAACTAACCAAGCGAACGTGAAGCTTTGGCGCATAAAGACGTGATATGTGGGACCCATGAAAGATCGGCTGTAAATAGAACACCAAGCTACTTGTACGAACAAGCATGGGAAAGATAGCATTATTTAAATGATAAGAAAATTCGGAATTCACATGTTTACGGCTGAAGCACATTACCTCGCACTTGGTAAAGTTTAATGTCATGAGCAATTTGTGGCACCAACTAGAAAGAAGGTTAAAATCTGCTTGAAGTGATAAGTAATCATCAGTAGTGTTAATGGGACGGTAGATAATACCGTCACCTGCAAAACGACTCATGCAGGAAGTTATCTGGGTCGGAAAGTCGTTAATGTAGATAAAGAAGAGTAAGGGCCCAAGGACTCTGCCTTGTGGCACACCGGAACTAACAGAAGAAAGTGGGGAAGAGAAATTGTTAATAACAGTGAACTGTTGCCGAAAAGAAAGGAAGTTTCGAATCCAGGATAATGTTAAGGAGTCCAGTCGTAGAGCAGATAATTTAGAGATTAGGCGGAAGTTGGGCACGCGGTCAAAAGCTTTGGAAAAGTCAATTTAAAGGTTGCGGTCCATGTTAAAGTGCAAGTCAGTCGTTAGTTCAAACAATTGTGTGTCACAGGGAAATCCCTTCCAAAATCCTTGTTGGTTAGTAAAAAAGAAATTGTGTGTCTCGAGGTGATTGTACACGTTAGAACTGATAA
Source organism: Haemaphysalis longicornis (assembly GCF_048455015.1). Classification (NCBI taxonomy): domain Eukaryota; kingdom Metazoa; phylum Arthropoda; class Arachnida; order Ixodida; family Ixodidae; genus Haemaphysalis; species Haemaphysalis longicornis. The sequence continues at coordinate 189,213,328 of NW_027526422.1, forward strand.
TATGCTCCAGCATTGTGCAGCATATGCAGGTTAAGATATTGGTCGATAGTTGTCAGGCGAGTGAATATCTCCTGTTTTGTGAATTGGTATTATTTTTGCTACTAACCAGTCGGCAGGTAAGTCCCCAGATGTTAGGGATTGCTGAAATATGTGGCATAAGATCTGGCTTGATATAGCGAGGGTGTTCTTCAATATCTTCGAATTAAGGTTGTCGATACCAGCTGATGTAGATATTTTGAGATTCCTAATAAGTGACACAATGCCTTCAACAGTGATAGTAATGGGTGCCATATATGCGGCGTCAAATTCGGAAAAGGTTGGAACATTGGAATAGTCCTCCTGAGTGAAAACAGATGAAAAAAACGTGTTGAATACTGTGCGGCAATCGGCGCTAGGGATGAGTATGTTATCTCTTCCGTGTAAAGTTATTGTGTTAGCTTCTCTGGCCGGAGATATGGTTCGCCAAATTTTTTTCGAATTCGAATTTAGCAGGGACGGAAGGTCTTGCGAGTAGTATTTATGTTCTGCTAAAGATATTGCCGAGCAATAACTTTTCAAACAATCCTGGTATGATTGCCATGACTCAGAAGGGCGCACGTGTTTAGCCTTTTGTACGAAAGCTTCTTTTTTGTTTCTTAGTTTGCAAAGGGACTGCGTGAACCATGCGCTGGAATTATCGTTAGTTATGGACACTAGGGCAACATACCGGTCTACTAGTTCTGATAATTTGTCCCTGTAGAGTGCCCAGTTCGAACATTAAATGAAGGTAGTAACACGAAGTGTGTGTGTGTGTATATATATATATATATATATATATATATATATATATATATATATGTAGATATATATATATATATATATATATATATATATATATATATATATATATATATATATATATATATATATATATATATATATATATATATATATATATATATATATATAGATATATATGCAGGACAACCTTATATATATATAGAGAGAGAGAGACAAGTGCTAGGAACGGCGTTTACTGAGGCGTTCGAGCCGCAAGCACCGCAGAACACACGATGATGATGATCATGTCCGTAGAGGATGATGGAGCAGTGCCGCATGGCTGGTGCTGATGAGTATGTACAGATGAAGACGAGGTGCGGGAATTGTCCTTTGGAGTTCTCCACTGCCGGGAGTGTGGTGGCGAATGCTCACAATATATATTGATTGCCGTACAATTCGTTTTGTTCCATCATTGTGTATGAGATTGAAGAGCATTGTTGTCTCAGTGAGCTTGCTCACGCGCACTTCTACCAATCGGTGACCACTTTGGGCCTGCTTTGATAACCTCTGGAATATGTAATTTGTAATTTTCACTGTATTAAAGGTTGGGTAACAATAAGGCAACCCGGTTACCGAATTCGCATGCATGTTCTGGATTTGATCTGGAGCCTGCGACGTCCCACTGGGGCGAGGGTACTGGGGACAAAAATAGAGAGTAATGAATATGGAACGTAAGAGAGATGACAATGAAATCGACGAATGAACTATGTACAATCAGTAATAGAAATAAACGTATCACATGCAACGGGGCGCTGAATCAGATGATTACAAGCCACTGTTCAGCACATGATTATCATCCATAAAAAGAGAATTGGGACAATATTTCGCAGTCTGTTAAATTTTGTCGCAACTAAAAGTCGGGAATCAGGAGAGGAATCAAAAGAAATATAAGCATGAAACTAAGCGTAATGACTGAGTTGTCTTAGCGGCCCATTTCCGTATTTTTTTTCCAAGATACCCACATCAGATTGGGAGCTACGGTTCATTTTGCATTAGCTCTGGAGCAGGGCGCCTGTGATTCAGTGTCGACGCGACCCCATAAGCGAACGCAGATTTGGTGAGAACGTCGCGCAAGACAGCTTAGCTTTAATAGAAAAATTGATTGGTATTGACATCCGCTCAAGCAATTGATTGATTGATTATGGGGTTTAACGCGCCGATGGTTCACAGGCAATGAGGCATGCCGTAGTGGAGGGCTGCGGATTAATTTTGGCCCCCTGGGGATCTTTGACGTGCGCCAAAATCTCGAACGCACGGGTGTTTTCGCTTTTCGCCTCCATCAGAAAAGCGGCCCTCGCGGCCGGGAAATGAACCGGCGTCCTTGTGTCCGCTCAACAGATTGGACATCAGAAATATTATAATACCAATAACAATGGTACTTCACAATGACTGGCAAATATTCTTTGAATTATGATTTGGCATTACTTCATTTACGACGGTATTGATCGCGAACAAGTGCACCTCTAAACCCCTAAACGACAGTATGAAACAAAACCCAATTGCTTCTAATTTGCAAATTAACCTTCTGATTTCATAAATTGGAAGCAGTATACAGTTTTATGCGTTGTGTGCCGTGAGTTTATTTCTGGAATGGCAGAAATTTATTGGACAAATCGTCCCATAACTTGTGGCAGAACTCGTGCTTTAGAAAACACGCCATTTTTGGTATTAGGTGGACTACGTTTTTACAGACTCTACAATGTCAGTCTTCCACTGGCTGTAGTTTGGTAAAAGGTTGCGCTCTCTCCCATTAGTGATCTTAGGCTTGAAGTTATTTTCCTGGTATTTTTATAGCTGATGTAGTAGGTCATATCTCGCCATAATCCCGCATTTGATTTTGATGCTATCTAAAATCTGCTGCTAGAGTAGTCAGCAAACGCCTTTGCGAAGCTTCAAAAAGATCTTAAATGGACGCTGCAACACTTTTTTCGACTTCTTTAGAAATCTGAAATGTTTCCGGAACGTAGTCAGTACTTGATCCAGTACTTAGATTAGGTTGTAGCAAAGTACCTCATTCAAGAATTACTCCTATATGCCCATCAGATTACTTGGAAACTTTCTCAAAAGATTTTTCTCTCTTTCCCGGTCTTGGCGTTCCTCGAGCGCTCAAAGAACGTCATTACAGCAATGCAGGAGCTATTGGCCGGCTTTTCTTAAGTTGCAGCAATGAGCACATTCGATGGCCACTTTAATTAGGCAAGCCACAAAAGCAAAGCAGAAAGAAAGAAAAGGCGTATCTGCTGCGACGAGCAAACCACGCAGTGCCGGTCCGTGCTGGCAATGACAGAATAGCTTCCACAATGCTTCCAGTCGCAGAAGAAAGAGTGAAAGGGCTAATCGAAAGTGTTCCATGGTCCCTTTAAAGGGACCCTGCAACACTTTCCATGCAGGGCAAGTAAACCTGCGCGACGTTTAGATTACACTGCCAGGAACACCCGAGCCAAATATTACACGTGCACGTGAAGCGGCAAGCGCGCAAATCGCCGTGAAAGCCGCGGAAAAACCAACCGCGCTTTCTTCAATTCTCCTTATTATGTACCCCTGGCATGGCCTCTGCGACGTCAATCGGGCCATGGCTGTCCTGGCTGTCCTATTGGCTGTCGCTGGTCAACTTCGCGGCTAAATTCTGGCATTTCCTGTGACGATCCACCGTCGTCGGCGCTGTGTATCAACCTCTTCTATGTCTGAACCTGTCCGCATGCTTTTGGTGTTTCTCTTGTTTTGAGTGCGCGCGGAGTTTAGAGTGACGAACTAAATATTCCACTTTCAACGAGCCCACTCGACAACAAACGTTTATTGCTTCAAAAACGCCCTACCAGCCTTTGCGCTTGCTTTCGAGCAGGCCGCCATTCCTTATTTTTTGTGGCACCAGACCAGAAATAGACCCGTCCACGTTGCGGGGAGAAGGACAAAACTCCCCGGCCTGTGACATATCGAAGGCCGCCGAACAGAACGCCGCGCGCCGCCCCCTCTCCGGGAGAGAGCGCGCACCTTTCGTCGCGGTTGAGTTGAGAGGGAACATTTATGCGCGATTTTTCATCGCGCGTAGTTTCGGTGATAGTGAACGGATTTTCGTAGTTCTTGCGGGGGGAGATTGCTGGGACAATGGACTTTACCTCAAAATACATTCCGAGTAGTCGATGGTAAGTGTTGCAGGGTCCCTTTCATATTGAATTTAGCCGTAAACCACTCCCTGGTTGTTTCACACTCTTTTTCTTGGGTCACAGATGAAGTAGCCTGTAATTTATGTCAGCCTCATAATTGTGGCTTTTTACCAAAAGGAGCTTCCCGACCGTGGCGGCCGCTTTTCTAATAGAGGCTAAAAGCGAAAAACACCCGCGTGTTCGAGATTTCGGCGCACGTTAAAGATTCCCAGGTGGTCAAAATTAATCCGCAGCCCTTCACTACGGCGCGCCTCACCGCCTGTGCGGCGTCGGCGCGTTGAGCCCCACAATCAATCAAATCAACAAAAGGCGCTCCTTTACCGGAATAGACGTGACGTCAAATGCGATCACAGTGTTGTTTTTGTCGTTCCATATATGGCGTGTGAACCTACATTTGCGTTCTGAACAACCACTGCGGGAAGGGTCTCATACGCGAGAACTCATCCGCTCCACTTTCAAGGACCCGCGTCATCGGAAATATGTGTCCGCGATGTGTTTGTTTCTTCTTCCCTCCCTCCTCAAATGATCTGCGTCACAGTAATTGCTTTCAAATGAGCCGTGACGATTTCCGGCCGCCGTGTAGTAGGTCCCGTTCCATCTTTTTTGACACCCTGCCTTCTTTCTCATTCCCGGTTTGTTTCGTTGTTGGTGGGCGCGGCAGCTGCTTTGCACGGAATGGGAAGGTAGAAATTTCCCGAACTGTTTTTCGCTTTCCGCGTGAACGCGAGGCCACATCTCGGCACTGGGAGGCAACACTGTACACAGACAGATTGCATTTCGTAGGTGAAAGACAACACAGCTCCCGTTACGACAGGCGTGCGAGTACTTCCCGAAAATACTCAGGTTCCCTTTAGGTTCGACGCTGCGTCAATCGGAACACGGTGGGTTTCTTCGACGGGTTCTGTCAACTAGACGTCATCGAGAAACAAAAGGCCAGAATTACTTAGTAGCTGCTCAAGTGTAACACTCGACTGAGGTCATTGAGGCAGACGTTTACACGCATAACGAAAGCACGCGTGGTGTCGACTATGTATACCCGGCTAGTCACCATTGCTAAGCCGCGAGGCCGCCTTACGAAACAAAAAAAAAGAGAGAAAACAATCCTGGGCCATCTCCCCTAACGTAAAACCTTGGGAGGGGCGAAGCATGCCGTGTATAAGCGTATTCTTGGCGCCTTGGTGTTTTTGCCAACGCAGATGAAACCGTTGGGGGTAGAGCTATGCAGCTTTGCTGTACAAGTGTCGTGTCTTTGAAGCACGAATCGTTCTATCGCGAGGAGTAAACAAGTGTCCCGGCGTTTTTTTAGTACACGTTACATTCTAGCGCGAGGCGTGAACGAGTGTTCCGGGACCAGTCGAGCCGGGACGGCACATGGTTACCTGAAATGAGGAACCACCCCACCTAAACTTAGCTCAATAAAAAGTTTTGTCTATCTCTCTCCAGGAGTTTTTCTAGTACGCGTTGCGAAGCATTCCAGCGCGAGGCGTAAAGGAGCATCCCGGTGTTTCCGTACCGTTGACTACATTAGGCTACGCTTACTACGACGACAGGAGACGCCAACAGCCGCAGCCACTAAGTGGTTTCACCCCTAAAAAAGCGGAACGTTTAGTGATAATAAATTTATTCTTTGGCGAACGATTCAGTTATTTTGTCTCGTGCATGGTTTGCATACAAAGCCGTTGCGTCTTTCTGCACTACTCGTAGCTTGCGATAGAATATCGCCCTCCTGGAATTTCTCGACACACTACTTTCGCCGCTTGTAAAATTTTTCAGTGCACTGTTTAACACCAAAGTGTTTTATTCCCGGATACACGAAGATTTCGCCGGCGTCATATCCGTCACTGAAGTGACGCCAGTACAGCGAAGCAAGCGAAGCAAGCGGCCTGTAAAGGGTGCACCCCTGCACACAGTGTCTTCTTGCGGGGAAGCAACCTTTAGTACTAAAGACTACGTTATACTTAGGGTTGTTCGTTTTCGGATTTTGTACTTTAGCACGAAAGTGTTTTAGGCTGTGACACCCCAAATTTTCACTGATGTCATATGCGTCACGGGAACGACGCCAGTACACCTTTGCCGAAGCGACCCGCCAGCAGGACGTCGCTCACCAAGCACACCCACAAGACAGCCGCCGATCCACAAATCATGCTCAGCTGCATATTTCGCTGCACGTTTCACTTGCGTGCTTTACTGATTCCTATGACAGATGAATCAAACACAGTTTTTGCCTCTTCTTCACTTACGATGTTCCTTTTCGCTGCCAATATTGTTAAAAAGAGCTGCGTAAAGCTAGTTAAATTTTTAGCTGGGCTCGTACTAACGAATTCTGAGAGATTAGATACTAACTGTAAAAACGCAGACTTAAAATCTCTGAGTGACAATGGAGAATTCGCGACACGGTGGTTCCGTAAAACCGGGTTACAACTGTACTGGCGAGGTGCTTTCCCTCAGGTAGTGTTGAAGACCCGGGGGGGGGGGGGGGGGGCGGTGTTGGCAGCGGGAAGCTGCTCCGTAGGCGATGCAGGAGGAGAGACAAAATATCCACCTTCCCTCTCCTTCCCCTCCTCCTCCATCCTCATCTGCAATCAGGCAGCAAAGGCGAGGGTTTGAAAAATGCTCTATACGGTCGGGCAGATACATTGGAGAAGCTAAAAGGCACCGACTAATCCATACAGGAAAAAAATAAAGCAGGCGTATCGGTTCCCACACGGGAGCAAGCGCGGTTACAAAAAGAATCTCATTTTTTATGATTGTGAAAAGGATCGCGAAAATGATTTTCTGCTCGAGCAAATGATTTTTTTTGTGTATCAAGAAACTTGCTCCCGTGATGGAGCCGAAAACTCCCTTTTACATTTTTGTTTTGTACATTGGTTGGTGCCTTTTAGCTTCTTCAATCAGGCAGCAGACGGACATCGTAGACTGAACATTAGCGCGGTCCTGTAAATGCTACCGCGTTTTTTCTCTAGCAGGTCGATAACCCAAGCAGTGTTTCGGATGGATACGTCGTCGTTCCTGCATATCCTCAACGGCAGCGTGGTCGCGAGGCCCCCGTCCGCATTGCCGCTACAGTTATTCCTCGGCACACTTTTCCTTCGCGCACGAGCCGGTCCATACGGGTTATCCCCGAGCCCGTTGCCACGCCGTGCACGTCGAAGGCGTCTAATCGGCTGCCCTCGCGGCCCAAGAAGAAGCATCGGTGACGTCGGAGGAGAGGGCCGGCGAGGTTTCTCCGCTAGTGGACGTGACACCACGGCGCTGTCTGTGGTTTGTGGCAACCATGACGCCGCTGCCTCTTCGGATCGAAAGAAGCCGCCGAGACAGTTGCGTTACCTCTCTTTCGTGCAAGCTGAGTGACGAAAGAGTGGTTGGTTCGTGATACGTTATCTGATCTGAACCGATAAAGAGAAAGGAAAGCTGGAAATGACCTGTACGGCAATGGCGTTGGCTTGAGGCTTTCACGTAATGAAGAGGGTGTTTCCGCAAGCTTCCAGGCGCCGAAGCTCGCGCATTCGCAATGCATTCGCCGGGTTCGTTCGACGATCCGTAGATCCTGGATAATAGAAAGGCAGGAGGGGGAGAAGTGGAAGTGGGGGAGGGGGAACTCCGGCGTGTGTATCAACCAGTAGCAAGCGGAGGGAACGCGACAGAAGGCCAACGCGCGCGGCTTGCCTCAAAAGCGCGCACCAGTTACGGAAAGCTGTAGCGGCGGTGGCATTGCCTAGCGTGCGTCTAACGGCGCAGTCGCGACTGCGTGTGTTGTGCTGTGAAACTATCGCGACATGTCGTCTGCTGTGGCTGCACCCAACGACGAAGAAACGTCCTGCGCGAGCGATGTGGATTTACTGACTGACGTCAATGGCGACAACAGGGAGGTCTCGAGCGACGAGTGAGTTTTTGCTGTAAAGTGGATTCGCGACGTTTGTTAATCTTCTTAAGCTGTAGATAAACTTTACTTGGATCGAAGGTTGTTGAAGCTCGGAGAGGCGAGCAAAGTTTCATAAGCACGCGTTGTTTGCAAGTTATTCCACGATGCACCTACGTAGAAAGCAGTTCCATAAAAATAGTCTATACAGGTTGACCCGCTTTCGGAAACGCGAATATGAAACTGCCGCTCTGTTTTCGTTGTTTTTTCACCGAGGGGAGATGTCTGAGCCGGCGCTTACGAACAAATGCGGTTTTGGAATGGAATTTTATACAGCTTGGTCTGAAATGAAATGTCAGGAGCGCTTTAAGCTTTCTCCGGCACGGCTGCGGCGTTAGTCAATAGTGAATCTTCCAGGTGTACGTTCAAGGACGCATACCTCTCCTTACGCTAGTGCGGTTCATTCTGTGAAGTTCTTTGAAGACACTGGTGAACGCCCGCAACAACCGCTACGAAAGCATCTGGTGTATTCCGCTCCCTGCTTCCATTACCATTTCCCGACAAAAAAAAAACACTCCGAAACTACGCATAAATCGCCAGTTGCGTCCGCCAACCTGTTTACATTCTAAAGAGAGAAAAAAAAGTGTCCACTGATGTTTTCGGCTTAACCGCAACGACTGTGAAGGTTATATTACGGTGAGCGTCTGAAATGCGACGCTTTTAATGGGAACTGCTTCGAAAACGTGCTTCTGATTGGGAAGTCGGGCTTTATGTGTACGCCTACAGCTAACGCTTGCACCCGCCGCGGTGGCTCAGTGGCTAAGGCGTTGCGCTGCTGAGCACGAGGTCGCGGGTTCGATTCCCGGCCGCGGCGGCCGCTTTTCTGATGGAGGCGAAAAGCAAAAACACCCGTGTGCACGAGATTTCGGCGCACGTTAAAGATCCCCAGGTGGTCAAAATTAATCCGGAGCCCTCCACTACGGCGCGCCTCATCGCCTGCGTTGCGTCGGCGCGTTAAACCTACAATCAATCAAATCAATCAGCTAACGCTTGCTTTTTTCTGTCCTGAAAAACAGAGCGCAGATGATTTGCTTGGCATTATAATATGTATTATGGCTACGCTTAGCAGCCGCTACCACCTACAGAATATTTTTGAGAATTGCGACACACGTCAGTCCTTTGTTAAAGTGTCGGTACGTTGCAAATAACCAGCGAATCACGTTGTTTCGCTCGAAGAAATAAGCAATCATTTGTCTCTTGTTAAACGAGTGAATATTAAAAAAAGAAATGTCGAATGTTGGTGCCTGTTGGCAGCAGCGTTTACTAACTTACCCATGACAGCAATAAAAAAAAAGCAGTAACGCGATAGCATAAGGATGCTGTGAGCACAGCTCAAGGGGCAAAACGCGACGTCCACGTCCGAACAAAGACTCCAGACATTCCAAGAGGAGGCAAACGAGAAATGAATCATTTGTTCAACCAGTTGAAATAAGTGCACGTCATGGCTGGCTGCTTTCAGTGACCCTGTCTCATAAAAATCCTACGAAGACAGATCAACTTTCTGAAAGTAAACGATTCCGACCACCCGAACGTCATTCTAAGGCTATATGTGGACAATGGCTTTCCAATAAACGGCTACCTTGCAACATTGATAATAGTACCACATGTATCAATAATATACAAAGATCAAGCAAATAGTAGACCAATAAATAAGCAGGCAAATGGCATTTAGCTTCAAGTTCTAGTACTCCTCAGGTGACAGAAAAACCAGGGACGATAGGAGAGACGTGCCTCTTCCGCTGTATCCTTAGCTGCCCAATGCGTATACACGCGAACACGTGAAACGGCGCTCTCCTCTTCCTCAAGTAGCGAGTAACGAGAGAGTGGAATGTAATTGTTCCGCCGGAACTAAGAACGCAAGCCGCGGGGTAAACCGATAGCGCAGCTCGAAAGACCAGCGAGGTTCTCACGTTGTTTCCGCTAGCGACACGAATACATGCGATACTTTATTTGTTTCATGCTAGTCTCGAGCAATACCTCGTTCACTTTAGATAACATTCGTTTCCTGCGCGCTCGTCGTTACGAAGGCCGCGGCTATATTGTTTCTCTTTGAAGTAAGAAGTGACTCAAGGTCGGTATACAGGTACAATGTTTTTATCGCGTCTTTTTTTATATAACGACGGCTGTTTAGGTAGAGGAAGGAAACGAAATCTACGAGGCAAGCGGAAGAGAGACAATCACTTGCTTTTGTTTGTTCCGGCGTCACGTTTCCTTTGTTGAAGTTGGCGCGCGTGAATGCATAAACGAAACTTGTATTGCGCTCGAATGTCAACAGCGGACGTCTCAGACATGTCTAGACGACGAAAAACAATGGCGTGGATATTACGAAACGAACACGTCAGCCGTCTTAAACGGCGAAGGATTTCAACGTTGTCGCTTGGGTTCCCAGTTGTTTTAGGCCTATGCATGTCGGCTTCGCTAGCGGGCACGCACGTTCTTTTGGAGGTGATTACGACGACGATCATTCAATCCTCAGGGGCGGCCTTCTGGCTCGCTGCAGTTTCTTTTTTTTAGGAACTGATTATGCTGCAATTATTCGGTTCACTGCAAAGTATTTCCGCTCAGCTAACATCAAGGGTCAAATATTGCTTTGCAGGAGGTTTCAAGTTTAGCACGTTGGCCTACCACGTTCTATAGCCATGGAAACCACCCCATTGAAATCTACGGGCAGTAACTTTTGACAACGAATTACATTACAACTATCTAGAGCTCCAGAAAGATTTTTTACAGTGTCCACATCCAAGTCGACTCCTTGCTCTATGCGAAATATCACTTTCTTCCAATGGGTTTGTGAGGTTCCTGGGCCCTGGGCCAATAGTGCTGACAGTACCTTGGGTACAAAAGTTCTGCTCCGATTCCTACGAGACTCTCAACTGGACAAATCTCTCTAGATTATGCATAGTGCAAGTGTCTCATGATGTGCACTCGTTCGCGCTGTGGTGTTTATCTATTTATTTTTCTTGGGTTGGTGTTTTTATTGTTTTTTGGTGCCGTTTACTTTGCATTTCGCTTCAGCGTTTAAATTAACGATTTTATTTTTAATATGTATTTTTATGTCCGGACTCTGGTAGTAGTATTTCCTTGCTTCTCGTTTTTAATGTCTCTTTGTCTTCTTCCTGCTGTGCCCCTAATGTCTAATAGTCACCACTCATCGTTGTAGTCACCTCCCCTCTGGCGTAGCAAGCGTTGTCCCTACCAGGGCTGACCTCGCCGGTTCGCATTAAAGAACCTCTCTCTCTCTCTCTCTCTCTCTCTCTCCCCCTCTGAGTGGTCTAAATTTTGAGCGATAACGCTGAGGAAGAAATAAATGGTCTGGGACGCTTCGCTTGCCCCTGTGATTTCTTTTTCTTTCCTCCTCACAAAACGCACCGGGCTCCTGCGGCTGCCGAAATCAAAAAGCCCTAATGTCACATTTATCACTGACGCTTGATTGCATTTTGACAGTCTTGCTGAAAAAGATTAAACAATTTTAAATGAAGAGCCATCGTTTGGAGGTGCGCGTAGGCCTATACGGTGACTGGTGAGGTGTTTCCTGACGTATATGTGACACTGACCTCTGCGACAGCATTTGAAATCATGTTGACGGAAACTTTAGGAGAGTCAGGGTACGTTCGTTCATTCCTTTGTGTTTTTAAATTGCGTGGTATTTATACATGGTTCGAGTCTACATTTCCACTCTTTCGCCGACACGGCAGGTTAGTGCAGCCTGTTTGCTTGGTTTTTATATTCTACGCCAGCGCCATCTGTGACCGAGAAAAAAAAAAAAGAAACGCTCCGACAGAGCTTTTGTCGCAACTATTTTAGTCCCAACGAAGTAGCAGCAAAGCAGGTTTTCGGTAAGTGTCTTACCGTTGGCGGAACCCATATCCTGTAGGACCGCGCCAGCTCAACGATCTCTGATTGGGCTGAAAGCTATTGCGAGGGGTTTTGTTGAGAAATTGCTTTCAGCGGGCGCTGACGGAACAAGATGGAGAAGTTTTCGGCTTGATCTGCTCGCGTTCATTTCTCCCGTTCGCGGACATGTTCGTGTCACGACGTATTTCGAACGCGTTTCCAGGAGCCCGACTGGAGAGAGCGCAAAATTGGCTCAATTAACTTCGCCACAGAAGAGAAGCAGAAACAATGTGCGACGAAACAAAAGCCTGTTAACCCTGAAGTCCACAAGCTGTGGATAAACTTCCGAACAACCAAACAAGCAAAAATACACGCTGAACGTTGGCATGAAAGTTTCAAACTCTTGCACAAGAAGAAAAAGTTTCATACTCTTGCACAAGAAGAAAAAGTTTCATACTCTTGCTTAAGAAGCCAGAGATGGCGGGAGGGCCGTTATACGGAGCCGTGAAATTACCGTGCGTGATGCAGAAAAACAATGGGATTTCGTTTTTATTTCTGCAAGTTTTGGGGGTTTACCGCGCGGAAGCTACGCCTGGGTTATGAGGTGCGCCGTTGTAGAGGCCTCCGGATTAATTTGGACCACCTCGGGATCTTTATTAACGTGCGCCGTAATCTCGACACACGGTTTTTTTTTCTCATCCGCCTGAAAAGCGGCCACCGCTGCCGGGATCACACCCGCGTCCTCGAAAAAAAAAAAAAAAACGTGGGCTATGGATGTCGTAGAACGGCTGGGAAAGTGAAACAGTTTCCTAGTCAAAACTCCCAAGCAAGTGCTGTTGCTCAGCTAAACCTATTTTGTAGTCAGTGGTTCCGAGATTCTTTGGCAAACCCCCGTTGCCCAGTTTGCCATCCGAGCGATGCAATAGCCGACCTCCATCACTTTCTGTGGCCCTGCCTCGCCTTGCTTCCGACGAGGATGCGACATCTTCCGGCGACGGGCCTCCGCGTAGACGACGCGACCGCACACACCGCATGGATACATGGGCCCTATCATCGTCCCCGCCTATAGACTTCATCCGTGAAGCGGAGGTTTTCATGTTCATCTAATCAACTTTCGTCACCATCAACTCATACCCCCTCATCTATGCCCTGTTTTCCCACCACGTTTTTCTCACAATTCTTGCCGCAAACTGTACATTTTGTTTTTTTTGTCGGGACGAGGTTAGCAACACCATTTTGTGAGCATAGCAAAAAAAAAAAAAAAAAATGGGGCAGTTGTAGTCGTTTTCTCGCAGCGTGTTCGTTCCAAGCCGGTAACACCCGCATTGCCAATGGCTTGCTGCACATGATCTCACGGAACTGCAGGAAATGCCGGGGAATTCTTTCTCGAATTGGCTACCTGTTATTCATCGGCGCAGAAGCACTGAATGTGCGCTGTCGGCATGAACGTTCTTCCACTGTCGGCGAACTGGACGTTTGCTTTTATGTTATCTAGTTTTAGCGCGTGTGTGTATGCTCATGCATGCATAGAGTTGGCAGTGCTTTGGGAACACATTTAAAACATAATTTTGTCCCAGTGTTTTTGGTAATTTTTTATTGTTTCATGTGTCTATAGACCAACGCGTATCTTTCTTGGTATCTTTAATGCACTGGATATGCGGCTTAAAGACCAGTTTGGCCGCCCGACTGGTACTTGCAAAGGCAGAGACAAATATTTGCGGATTTTCAAGCGAAGTATGTAGGCGCGAGTAGTCAAGGTCGCTCTGTGTGTTCACGCTTTTCATTTTGAGGTTTCTCTTTCAGCGTTTATTACGAAAGTTGTGCTGGGTGGGCTTAACCGAAACTTTTTGAATGGTTCCTACTGTTCTGCTTTTCTCTCTCTCTCTCTCTCTCTCTCTCTCTCTCTCTCTCTCTATATATATATATATATATATATATATATATATAGATATATATATATATATATATATATATATATATATATATATATATATATATATATATATATATATATATATAGATCTCCCTTTCTGCTGCTTCTTGCTTTTATTTTTGCGCTGCAGCATTCTTGTTTCTTTCTACCTCGGATCTGTTGCCGACACTTTTTCAGAAGAAACTTCCCCACTGTCAAAAACGCTTACATTTTCTCACGTTTTACGTTGTGGTGTAAAAAAAAATACGGCCCAATACGCTTCCGGTATGAGCGACCAATGTACACGCAGGATGCACAAATTTGTTTCCAGCACCTACAATGGCTTACCGAACTTGCCGGTCACCGGTTGCTTTCTATTGACCGCCGAATAGTTTAGGTTATTTGTCACCATTTATTTTTTGTTCTTTTTGCTTAGTTCTTACGCCCACTGGCCCCGCGATGTTTAGATTTTTTTTTGCCTGTGTACACTCTCTCCCCTGGTTGCACCTAGGTCTGTCTTTTACTCCGAAAATTCCACTGCAGCGAAAGCTCCACACAAACTTTTCGTATATTAGGGAATGACGTGTTGTTCGCGGCCCCAGCATCGAACCACTTGGAAGCCGCGGCATCGCTGAACGATGCCGCGGCTTCGACGCACTGTGTCCTGCAAGACGATGCTAAAAAAAGATATACCAATAGACAAGTAGCGTTAGGCATTGGTCTTGACATTCGCAACTCGAGCGACTGCAGAGACACTGAAAGAGAAAAGAAGGAAGGAAAAAGATGTCCGCCCACCAAAGAGGCCGTTTGTGAAAGAAAAACGACGTTGGCGGCAAGACGAAAGCGCGGGAAGCAAGATGTTAAGAGGCTCAACGTCGAGAGCTCTAGCACACGGGCACCAATCCCATTAAGGGAACTGAACTCTCGTTGCCGTCTCTGCCTCCGCCCTCTCGTCTTTTTTGCTCTAAGCGTTCAACGCGGACTACGTGGCCGACGCGGGATCGCAAGGAGACGCGAGAGCAACGTTCTTCAGGCAAAACTAAACGCGCAAACGGGACGAAAGAGAATTATGCTTCGGCCATAACTTTACGTCGAGCCGTTTAGCAGGCGCAAAAACACGACCGCGCTTTCTTTCTCTCTCCCATTTCGTTTAAGTCAGCTTTTTCTTATCCGTCGTCTGCTACCGTCGCGCGAGCAGACGATTTCGCGCCCTTGTGTACCGTCGTCCGTTCTTACTCTCTCTTTAACGGTTTTTGGCGGGAAAGCGGCGCCGCTTTGAAAAAGAAGAAAAACCGGAACAGTGTGATGCACAGAATTACGCGCGCACCGAGGAATTCCGCGAACAATACGAGTGCTGAGGCAAGCTTTGGCGCTACAGCACCGGCACTGTAAAACTGTTGAATTACAAGCGAAAATACCTTCTTTTACGGTAGGTGTACTTGAGAAAACGTAAAAAAAAAAAAAGTTGGGAAAGCATAACGGTTGGCTTCGCAGCAAAAGGTTCTTCTTTTTTTTTCATTTATTTTGTTCTCTCTCTCTCCAAACGATGCGTTCAGCGTTCTCGCACCAACTTTCACGACACTGCCTCTGTCTCTTGGCTGTAAGGCGCCGCGGAATTTCGGAAGTTTCTTTCGCATAGACGGGACGTCCTCCGGCGCCGCGACTCGAGACATTTTTCCGCTTCCAAGAACCTCAAAGTGCTTTTCATTCTTGAGAAATGAAAAGAAACCACCCCCTTCTCGGTCTTTCCGTCGTCTTCGCCTGGGTTGGCCATCGTTTTTGCGCGCTCGTGTGCTCTGGAAGAGCAACAGACGACAACCTGTCTCCTTTTTACAAGAATATTTTCTGCTTGAATCTTTCCTTACTCCTGATAGCGGTAGCGTTTCGTTAACCGCTTGGTAAACCAGGAAGCATAACCGCAACTTCTCGAACAAAAAGTAAACGAGACTACCGAAACTATTTTGTTCCGGCTTCCACACTGAACAGAGAAAGGCTCTAAAGGAAAATAAATAATAATAAACAAACAAATTACCGTCAGACAGCACGCCTGGAATTCCGCTCGTTCGGAAACTTTCGTTTGGGAATACGAAAATTATGTAATGCAAGAAAGATGAGTGGTCGCCGAGTACCTGCGTTCCCGTGTGTAACGTTTGAAAGCAAGCCTATATTTAGCCGGCTGGAGGCGCATTCGTCTGCGCCGCTGTAGAAGTAGACTGCGGAAGAAAGCGTTATAACCGGGGAATAGTTGAGATATCTGCACGTAGTCACGGTAGCATTAAGTTTTTTTGCATGGTCCAGCAGGATGTATTTCTGAACGATTTGTGCAATGTACGTAAAAATTGAAATCAGGATAATTTCTTATACTGCGCGAACTCGCTAACTCGGGCTCACATAATATAAACTTCAGGTTCATTATGACTAACCACGTAGTTTTTGCATTTTTTTTTTGTTGCCGTCCCTTTGATTCCGGCACTAACCATGTCGAAGAAGTTTTCGAATGTCTTCGCGTCCTTGTTTGTCGATCGAGGCGTGCCTGTTTTCGTTTCTGAACAATACTTGTACCCAATGTTGCGTATTTTTACAGCGAACCATGTTACCTGGCGTTGAATTTTGATGTCCCTTTTTCTAAGCTCATTTTATCTCTCAAGGACAATAAATAAACAGAAACATTTCCGCGACAAATTGTCCGTGACCAAAAGGATTACAGCTTACTAAACTACGCACATTTTAGCGCAGATGAGAGCGTTCGTTCATACCAAAACTTCAATGCGAAGGAATCGTAGGGCACAATACAGGCATGAAAATGTTAGGGCACAGTAAAGGTGAGCGGCAATCTGTTAATTGGGAACACACGTTTGTTTTGTTCACCCAAATACAGCGTTTAATTAACCCAAGTGACTGCCTGCCGAACGTTTGGACGGGCAAGGCGCGCTAAACCGCGCAGCACCAAGCGCCAATCAACTTGGTGTTGGGCCTAGGTCACGCGGTAAACGCCGCTTTAAACGACGTCTCCGGGGATTCACCAACAATGCAATACAGTGGAACCCCGTTCATACGTTTTTCACTGGACCGGGAAAACAAAACTTAACAACCAGGAAAACGCAGCAGTGAGGAGGAAACCTTCGGAAATGAACGAAAACAGTGTAGCTTTGACTGGCAACCATGTATTTCTGCAACTTTGGCTTTCCAACCTTCAAACAGTCGAGAATGTAGGATTGCCGCGTTTTTGCGATCGCTGCAAAACGCCACGCGTGGCAATGCAAGGTTCCCAGCGATGTCGACTCTCTTCCGCGCTGGCTGCGTTTAGTACGTCAAGCCTTTCCTTTAAAGGGACACTGAAGTGAATTTGTCAAGCTCCCGTTTTTGCTTGCACTGCGTAGACTGGCTCAAATTAGCACACTTTTCATCGTTTATCCGGTTGACAAATCGGTAATTATTTTACAAAGCGCGAAAGAAGAAAAACTACCATGCGCGGTTTGCGGCGACCGCACCAACTAAAGCTGTGACGTTAGGAGGAGCGGGCACCGTGATTGGACGATGCCCAAGGTTAGCAATCACACAAGTTTCGGTTTCGGTTCTGTAAAACATAACCAATGGCTTTGTTGGATGGGCATTCTCAATATCTCAGTAATCATCGTACCGCGCTTCTGCCATGTTGTCGGCTGTAAAATGCACAAGATAAGCCTCCCAGGACGGCTTGTAGTCGTAGCATCCACTAGCCGAGACCTACGCAGTGCATGAACGCCCTCCGCGTACCCGCAGACGCCCAAATGTCATGCGCTTTTCCCCCATATTTGGAGCTTGCCTCCCTCATGCCTGTATCGTAAAAAGCGTGTTCGCACCAGGCCAAGGGTCTGTTCATTCTGGCCTGTGCCCACTGCCTGCAAGCAGTCGGTGCTTATGGCAACAGCACGCCAACGAGAACTCGCTAGCGCGCCAGTGCCAGCCTGCGCGCGTTTTGTGAACTAGTTCGTGTAGCCATGAACGTTGCGGCCCAAAAAAAGGTGAACTCAATATAGAAAACATCGGCGGAAAACAAAAAAGTTAACTGACAAAAAAAAAAAGCACGTACCCGCGGGGATTCGAAACTCATGACTCGCAAAACATTCACGGTGAAATCCCAGCGCCCCAGACCGCTAGGCTACGGAGCGGGACGCGTATGCTTTACTAATATAGGGTATATATTGTACAACCGGTTTACACTTTTATTTAATTTTGGCATTTCAAGCCGCTTAGGTGACTATTTGTTGTACTGCGATCATGCAGTAAGCGTCGCCCGAGTTTCCATAGTAGCTCACGTCTAGCAATTGCATTTCGTAGACGGAAAAGCGTTCGCAGATACGTAGTCGTGCTGCTGACCGCTGTGCTTGTTCGCCCAGCGCAAAAAAGTGCTTCCCGCGCCCTAGTTTTACGCTGTACGGTAAAAATATCAGTTGATTTTATTTGCTTAGTACCTATATTGACTTCGCTGACTCTTCTCCCGCCTTCAAGAGGCCTTATATTTTCCTACTGGCGTACCAGTCAGCGAAGCGTCGCATGTGCAGCGCTTGTGTGAAGCGACCTTGACTTGGAGCTAGATACAGTGTACAAACAAACCAAGTAAAGAAAGGCACATTCTTCCATTCACAAACGTGTCCTGGCTTCGTTTCAACTAAGCGAACGAATTGCGACCAAGCAATTTTTTTTTTAACCTCCTTGATTGCGACGACCCGCCGGCGGACGGCGGACGAAACGCTGGGCCGACTGACTCTGTCGGCCAGGGAGCCGTGCAATAGCGCAGCCGTGGCGCAGCCAATTGCCAGCTCATCCCCTCCTGACGTCACACGAAAACGCCACAGAAAATGGGCGAGCGTAAAGAGAGGAGGACAGCGTTTTCGAATTAGTTTTTCTACTAAATAAAATCGCGTAAACGCGCCTAGAGAGGTCGAAACATGGCCTGGGGACTCCGGACTACAATTTGCGCTAGTAATCCCGCAATGTTTACATATCACTTCAGTGTCCCTTTAAGGGAAAGCGCCTCCCGTTTTCCCGACGCCATTGAGGCACGACAAAGTTCGCGGTTGCAAGTTCAAAGGTGTTCTCAAAAGTTGAAGCGCACAATGGCGAGGAGAGCGCGTACCATTCTCGCGGTTGTGCTTTATGACAAACACGCGCTAACGGCATTCTGAAGTGAAACTTCCGTTGTAAGCGCAGTGATGATGGTGATAGTATATAGTTGCATAGGGACATCTAGTGGTGACGAATCGCACCCGCGTGCGACATCAGGCAGTCAGTTCCGTAGGCCATCTCCGCATGTTGTTAGGGCGGGTTCGGAGTGTCAGGTTGCGACGAATGATCCGGGAACATACACTAAGCCAGGACGCAACCGTGAGAATTTTATTACGTGGTACTCTATGTGAGCTGCGCCGGGACTGGACAAAAACAACGTAGCAGCCGGGAAAACCCAGCACTGAAGAACGTAAGAGCGGGGTTCTACTGTACACAGGTATCAGATTCCGAGAAATGCGGTATTTCAAGACGAGGTGCAGGTGTAACGGGGTGAAAACAAACTAACGCGTGTACGAGCGGACGACAAACAAAGAGACAACGGCGCACGGCGCGTCATTCGATTTCCATTCGACACCGCAGGTTGTCATCTACATGCCATCATCGCCAACCGATGCCAACCAGATAAACCAGCGAGCCGCGCAGGTTAAATTGCGGGAGAGCACGCCGGGGCAGCTAACTACAGCGGCGGGAATAGCACGGTTTCGGCGCGGTGTCGTCCGACCGACCCACGGTCCTGCGTTGTCGTCGTATGAATGGGAAACCGCGCGCACCGTAACCTCATTAAGCGGGCCCGCTATCGTCGCTCACGGCGCGCGGACAGGGCTCGCTGCCGCGGTCGTGCGGTGAAGCCAACCGCACAGGCGGTGATGAATGGACACGGGAGAAAAAAAACGAAGAAAAGTGTGCGCGGGAAAGCCTCGCTGAGCGGAATGTGCTGGCGGTGACGTCTGTGTTGAAGACCGAGGGGACAGAACATCACGCACGCGTGCGTTAACGCGAGTCGAGCGAAGAGAAAAAAAAAGTAAATGCGCTAACCAGAATGAAGTGTTAGTGCAGACAACAACGTACGGAGCAGTTATAGCGCGCCTCGCGCGAGCTTTATGAACGGCCGCTAATTAGCTGAATCGACCTGCGACTCTCTTCGTTAATCTTCTTTTTTTCCCCGACCGCCGTGTCCGCGCCATTATCTGTGCGGCAAAAAAAGAAAAAAAAAAGAAAGACAGCGGAATAAAGAAATGGGGACGAAAACAACAGCTTTCGGAACAATGATTCGGTAATCGCGTCCTCAGGGACCGCGGTACGCGCGGAGTTAGCCTCGCTCGGGAGCAGCTGACAACGATGTTTAACCTGTCCTGGCGCCCGTGTAGGACCGACGGTGGGAACTGCTTCGATGTCGTCTAGTTTTCTGTAGTTCGCGCTGTTAATTTTGTTTTGTATCGTTTTCGAATCTACCGTCATGTCTCATGGAGGGAACCCGTGGTGTAATTTAGCTGTTTGTATGTGTGTGCTAATCATTTTTTAACCTAAGCTTTTATTCGTTGTCATAAAAATAGGGAGACACGACGCCATGTTTTCTTTCCTGTTTAGCATTACTGCAGCCGTTTCCGAACCTCTGAAAAATGTTCCTTCGTCGCTGTAAAACGCTTCACTGCACAGTTGTTTACTTAATGGGAATATATTTAGTGGGCGATTTCATAAGGGAGGGGCAGGGCGGTCTTCCTAACTCATTTTGCTTTCTTACTAGCAAATGCCTTACTTATCGAGATGCAAGCCATACGTAGTAAGAGTGCTAAAGAACTATATTTCGCAGAGAAATTGGTTTAGCTCCTCAGTCAGGTAGCCCAAGTCACGGCTTGGAGGTCTCTGCCACGTTCACCCCCAGATCATTGAGAGACACAGGGGACTAAAATCCCGGGCTATCTCCACTAACGTGAAACCTCGGGAGGGTTGAAGCATGCAGTTTATAAGTGTTCTCTTGTCACCTTGGATCTTTTGCCCACGGAGATGAAACCTTTGGGGGGTAGAAGTGTGCAGATTTGGTGTAAAAGTCTCTTAACTTTGAAGCACGAAGCTTTGTCCAGCGCGAGGCGTAAACGAGTGTCCTGGTGTTTTTTTTTAGCACGCGTCACGTTTTCGCGCGAGGAGTAAACGAGTTTCCCGGTGCTTTAGTACCGTGACTACATGAGACGACGATTACGACGGCTACAGAAGACACCAACAGCACCAGCCGCGAAGGGGCTTTGCCCTAAAAAGATGGGAGGACTGGGTTGTGTGACGATATTGATTAGCATGCCTGGTTAATAGCAGAATTCGCATTGTGCAGGGTGTTTATTTGGATACCGGTGTTGTGGCCAGGTGGAGTGAGGGAAAGTATTCGTTTGGAATTTACAGAGAGTTGTTTCTTCGTGTTTGGAATGATTACGACGAAGAGGCGGGAGAGATTGTTCAAGCACTCGCCAATGCTGGGTGGTGTTTTGGAAGCTGAACAGGCGTGATATAAGATGTAGGTTGCTCAGGCCTGCAAAATGGTCAAACAAACGAGCAAAACCATTCAATTTCGCCTGTTTAGGGGTGTCATATTTGGGTGTCACATTTGAGCGGAGATAACCGAGGCATCACGTCGCCTCTGTACGTTTTATAGATTCTTTCCATGAAACTTACACTAACTATATCATCTGTTATTGGCGCTGCGTCAGCCATCCAACGCAGATGAATCTGTAAGCAACGTCCGCAATTCCACTCCAACAGTAGCGTTTAACGTAATCCGTCATGCCCGTGCTTCAGAACCCCCGGGTCTAGCTAGGCTCTCAAGAATCGCCGCCATCACAAAGCAGCCTGCGTGTATTGGAGCAAATTGACGCTCCTGCTTTAGGAAGTGCCTCTCACGTTACTATTTCCAGTGATCTTGACTGATGGCCACTCGTAATTTACATGCATTAGCTGCGAGAAACTTGATTCTTACTTCCGAAGGCAACTTATCAGAGCTTAGACAGGAAGCACTTATAAGAGGGAAGCGACCGAACATCTTGCAAATTGTAAGATATATCAACGACAAGGTATATCAAAAGTGCGCAGTTCGTAGGAGAATAAGTACGCTTTAGCCAGGCAATATTTTCCTAGCTCTTGACATTATTTTCGAACCCACACAGAGAAAATAAACGACTCATAGCAGGAATCAATATATCAAAGCATACAGACATCCTTGCAAACACTCTTCTACTAAAAAAAATGGCCGCGTATCTGCTCCTTTCGTTGCAAATGTCGTCAAAAGACGATAGTCTCTGTAGGCATTTGCCAAGGAACTGCCCCCCTTTCGCTTTCCCGCTCACCTCTCATGCTGTTCCTGTTCCGTCGCGCTCATCCCAAAGTAAACACACTAATGGTTTGCTCAAGGCGATTTGAATTTACCGCGTTCCACAGCTACTGGCGGGATTCCTCGATGCCAGCGCTGCAGTACGGCGGAGACGCGCGTGAGTGGAGGCGGCCGACTAGAAGGTTTATAGAGCCGCGTGTCCCTGCTCCACGTGCGTTCCAAGCAGAACGTGGAACCTAGGTAGTAAAACCTTCGTTGCTGTTGCCGCGTGATTTTTCATATACCGCCAGGAGACGGCGGTTTTCTGCAGTAGATGTACAATACCATTTGCTATCGAAAAACCAAGAACCCAGAAATTTTTTACTAAAGAAACACTGTAAATATCCCTTGTGTACCAATTTCCTGTCTTATATTTGCGTAATGCCTTGTTCTTGTTTAACAAAGTTGACAAGTATGAACATATAAACCGGGCTTAGACGTTTACATTTGGCTGTGAGTATATAAGACTATAGCGCAGCAAGCATTTTACTTTGGCCGGGTGGCTGAATCGAGTTACAGACAGACGGACAGACAGACAGACAGACATACAGACACACGAAAATTTCTAGGTTTAAGTAGCCCAAGAAAGACTATCGTCTCTAAAAAAATGAAGGAACATAACGCTAAAGCGTAAGACTTGAAGGTAGCGAAGCTATACGCCTCGAGCGCGGCCAGTAGGGGCGCCACTGAAATCCCCCTAGCGGCCCGTTTCGAAAGCAGCCGCGGGAGTCCGCGCCCCGCTCCCCAGTGCCGCCGCTGCTTTTGCGGCACGTTCACGACTGAGATTTACCGTTTGCGGGCGTTTGAAATCCATGTTTATGTGGAGCAGTCACTCTGTTCGCAAATGGGGTGTGTTTCCGAGAGTGTAAATTTTTCCGACGCGAGCTTAGTGTGGTATATTCGGTCTGTATAAGTGCCAGGTGTGTGCCACAGGCCAGCGTCGCGGAACCGGCGTATGATGGAGCCGATTGTAGTTACACTGACCTGAATTCACTAGCCGTGTCTCCGTAACCGCCGGTTCCTCAGATGTTCATGCTACGGCTATACACTACGTTTTAAATCGGTTTTGTGCGCTTACATAATCAGCGGAGCACTGATACCTGACACCACGCCAGTTACGTTTGCCAATATTATTGTTCACCACCATTTACAAGCCAGTCTGTGTTAATTTCGGGAATATTCAACAAAAGTACGATGGACAATACATAACTATACTCGGGGATCAGCACACGACAGAGTCGTCTTGTCGTGAGGTGCGCGCCCGCAGACTTTCATCTGCTACATATATCCTCTGCGAGCAGCGCGAAGACGGGCTTACAATATAATCCGCGCCCGCGACTAAATGCTTCTTCGAAATATCGTCATATGGCACAGGGAGCCTGCAGAATAAACCAGAAACTGAAAGCAGAGGGCCTTATCACATACAGTCAAACCCAGCTATAACGAACCCGGATAGAGCGAATTATGCTATATATCGAACAAAAATAATTCAGTTACGGATATACATGGAAAACTGATTCCTTATAACGAAGTTCACATCCGATATATCGAACTACGCGCGCCTAGAATGGACGCCGAAATGCATGGTCTCGGAGCGGCGATTGAGATGTGGATTGGCCGCGACCATGGAACAAAAGCCGGGACTGGGACATTGCGCCTTGCCCGGACCGACGTGACGGCCGACACTTTCCGTAAATATTTCCGACGCGTGGGACTTACGACGGAACCCGCCCAGTCAGCGACTCCAGACTAAGACAGCAGTGAAAAAAATCACCGCTTTTTTTTTTTTTTGCAAAGTAGGCAGTTAGGGCGGAAAGAAGCTCTTTATTAATTGCAATAAATGGATTATTTTGGGTATGGTTAATGGCTACTTTACTGTGTTCGTTTCTCTAAGAGGGCGGGGGGGAGGGGGGGGGGTGGCTACCGCGCAATGCGAACTCGTAACAATAAGCTCGTTATAGGTGGGTTCGGCTATATCGAACTATGAGATATATCGAACAAATCGCGGTGCATATTGCAGTTCGCTATAAACGGGTTCGACTGTACCACACTCTTCCAACTACACATTTCATCGCTTGTTGAACAGCCTACCCTGTATACTTCCAAAAATGCGTCCGCCGTACGATCAGCTCTTCGTTGAAGTAGAAAAACAAAAGGAAAGTGAACGCGAGATTTATGTGTGGGATTACTAAAACGTTCATTGCTTGATTCCGCTCCGCATTTGTACACGGCGTCCCCCTCCCAGCCCCCCCCCCCCCCCCCCCCACCGATTTCTCGCGAAATAGCAGTGCATTTCGCGTATAGTTGGTCTAGTGAAACCTACCTGGCTTAAGTTTAGACGAACGTCTTTAGCGTGCCAGAAGCAGCACTGTTTTTTTTTTTTCCGTTAGAGCTATTATGTTTCTAAATTCCGCATTGGCACAGCATTTATTTTTCTGTGGTTTCATTTCCTTGGTTCTTGCTATATGGGGTGTTTGGGCACATATTTAGCGACGCATAGGCTTGGAATACACTTTAGATTTTCACATGGTTTATATTCTTATAAAAGGCATAAGTTATTGTCCGGGATTGGGTAATCACATCCCCGAAACATTTTCTGTGGCTTATATATGCGAAACGAAGCCGCATTCGTTGTCCACGCTGCAAAATGAAGCCAACCTCTCGTTCTGCCAGTATCAGGTCTAAACGAGGCGTCAGTAGAATTCATTTGTGCCTGATGTTTTGGAGGTGACATGGGTGATATGCTGCTGCCGTCGCCGACGCCCGGAAGAGCGGCGACGAAGCGCGCAGAACCGCGTCCCCGGGTAGCTCTTGCAGGCGATCGCCTACTCTACGAAGACGCAGCTGCTTTTTAAGTGACCTAAACGTTCTCTTTGCCTATAGTTGTCACCATAAGGTTTTTAGGTGCAGAAAGGCGAAAAGAAGCGAAATAGAACCAAAACACTGCACAAGCCCCTATCAGTCACGGAGCGCAAATCCCGTCAACGCCGCGGAGAAGTGGCGGCAGGCGGCGCAGCGATCGCGAAGCTCGAGGCGTATACGCAACCTTCACTACCATCACGACGGTTTAAGTCCACGATTGCAGCCGATTCACTTGTTCTTCGCTGCCGCAACGACCTTTACTCCATAATTGTTGCACGGAACGCGCACACTTCAACTAGGGGCCCGCTGGTGCAACGTGTACGCTATCACGTGTTCTGTGCCGAGCAGATGGCGTGATTTCTCTCCCCACAGTCACAGCCGAGGGAGTAAGCCGTTTAACTATCGCGTGCTAAACTCGCGGTCGTAGCCTTGTGGGTAATACGACTGACTCTAACTCCGTTGATCTAGCAGACGCAGGTTCAAATTCTACCGGTGATTTCTTTTTTATGCTGTTGTACTGAGCCTTGTGAAACGCCAGAATTAACGAATCGCTAGCAGCTGCACTGTTAATAACCGCGCTATCACGCAGTGGAAGAAAAAAATCATCGGCCCTTCGGCTCTGTGAAGAAGGACGAGCAGGGAAGCTTTTATGCGTTGTTAGCAAAATGTATAGTTAGCAAATAGCAAAACTATACATATGTATGACTACAGTGAGAATGGGAGGCCGCTAAGGCCGATCATTCGTCCGTCGATGAGCCTGGTCAGCAGCAGCAACTACCACATCCACAGATCTATATCTACGGTGCCGAGATTTGTCCTTACTACGGGTGCGTTCCGATTTCCCGTTTATACGGCTTCGTTGCCGTCTTTGCGGACACTCCGTCATGTTAAGCCCCGTTCCAATTCGAACGAAGCACTCAACGAAGGCTGATTCGAAGAGACAGCATAGTATTCAGCAACAATGCAGACTACCTTCCTGTCTAAACTAGAGTGGCTATTATAATCACTGTTGTCTAAACTAGCAAGTGACGCCAGCGCCACCTTTTTGTGCGCCATTGTTGTGACAAATTAACGTGTTATTTTATTGAAATATTTGGTATAATTTACTAGTGGTGAAGATGCTTTGGTTAATTTTAAATCTCATAATGTTTGTAATAATAAGGGTAATATAATTTACGAAGCCTGCGGCTTGCGCACTCAGCATGTCTGCTACAAAGTTGTCTGCGTTGGTGACCGCTGCACCGTTCCGGGTTTGCTTCCTTTAGACGTCCAATTAGACTGATTCTTAACCAATCTACCAAGCTGTCCGCGAATGGAACGCAGCCTATTGTGTATACAGAGCTGTGTCTCAGAAATGCGATGGTGATGATGATAGTCAGAGGACACAATCGCACCAATGACGCCATGCCGTTTCAGCCGATAGGAAGAAGGCGGCGCCGCTGTAGGCGCGTGTCATGGCTGTACCCAAAATGAGCGCTCTGCCTTCCATGCTATGCTTGCTCTTCGAACTTCATCAGTGCGGTGTGTACGGCGACGGTTACAGAGTACCGGCTCCCCTTTCTCCTGTTTTTCCATGCCGCCACCGTGATCATTGGTCAGTTCACATCACGTGACATTTGTTTACACTGCGACGGTTCATGGGCGCCGCCATTTTGTTGTCTATGCGTTTTTAGTCGGCCAACTGTGAGTCTTACCTTGCCGGGCATGCTCTTCGACTGCGCCCGACAACGTCGTTCCGAACGCGAATCAAATATATGGCCGGTATTCAATAGCGAGGCGCGCATGCAGACAACCATGTGAATGCGCCGTCACTGGTTACGTCGGGCTCCGCGAGATGGCGGTACTTGTCCGTGTCCGTGCTAAGCGCATGATATGGGTTGGACATTCCAACCTCTAGCCCTCCGAACGCAAAGTAATGCCTCGACTCAAATGTGAGTGCGATAAATAACTCTGTTGGCACCACCGTTTAGAATCGGGTTTAAACATAATAGACGACGCACGCCGGTGTTATTTTTGTTCTTCGGCGTGCGGCCTCAGTGGCATAAGCCGCGCCATGTTTGTGGCGCTTCGGCCATTGCCGTGGCCATTTCAGTGTTGCCAAATGAAGAAATTGTCAGCTAAACTTTTCAATGAATACCGCTATACCGCGCTTCGCGGAATTTCAGCTGCAGAAGTTTGTCCGAAGATGCCGTTTTGCTGTGTTTTCGGCGGTATTGTCTACAAATGACCTCGTCAAAGTTAGCGGTGAAGCCGCATAAGCGGCCATCTGGAAACACTGATAAACACCAAAATGGCCGCCGTTGCTCACTTGCGTGCCTTAGTGACGGTGCTCTGTATCTTATCTAGTGACACCACGGCGGCCGACGGTGAACCATCCTAACAGTAGCCGTAAAACGGCGTCGCTTACGACAATCCTACGCCGAACACGATCGAGGATGGTGGAACGCGGCGAAGAGAGCTAATCCTCCTCCGCATTTGTTCCGCAATCGAACACTTAAATTCTTTCGCATTCGCTGAACCATCAGAGGGGCTTTGATGTTCTGCAATTTTTTTGTGTGTATGTGTGTCTTGTCGTCGTATAAAACAAGCAAATGGTTCGTTCGATGTCGAGTCCTTCCGTAGGACATCGGTGTAGCACAAGCACAATACCACGGCCTTTGACAATGTTGCGAGCCAATGGATTATTTCTCCCCTCAGGTGGCCAACAAAGGCGGCTCGGTTGCGGAGAAAGCGGAAACGATTGGAGACGGGCAGCAGCTGTTATTCTCACGCTTTCTCCAACTCGCTAGACCGCCCGGCCCGCCCTTCCTTCATCGAGTTCGCCTATCACAACAGAAGTAGCGAGGTCTCTTATTTGGAACGGGCCTTTAACACCTCCCACTTTGTATGGAACCTTTGAAAGAAGCTTCCCATATATGTGTTTAGAGGTCCGCAACGCTTTTCTTCTTCCCGGAGAGGAGGAGGAGGAGGAGGAATAAACGTGTATCTGAAGCTGTCAGCCCTGGGCAAGAGTCCTCATTCCAGGACCCCTTGAGTCCGTCCGGCTTCTTGGGCTCGCTGCACCAGCCAAAGCTGGTCGTCAGGGTCCGAGCTGGACAGTGCTCTCTCCCAGTGCTCAGGGGAGGGGAAAGGCAGGGGGGGGTAGGTGGGGGTTCTTATCACAGCCCCAAATGATATGGTAGAGGGTGCCCGGAGCCTCGCAGAAGCGGCATTGCGAGGAGTACAGGGTGGGGGCCAGAATGTGGGCTCTAGTTGGGTGGGGAAATGTGTTTGTCTGAATGCCTCGGAGGTGGCGCTCTTGTTCTTTGGTGAGGCTTTTGTGCGCAGGAGGATATAGCATTCGTTCCAGACGGTAATGCTGAGTGACTTCGTGGAACGACAAGAGAGGGGAGACCTGCCACTGCTCGCCGAACTCCTGGCTTGCCCGGTGGGTCAACTCTCGGGCATGCTGATGGGCAGCTTCGTTGCCAGACACGGCGGAGTGGGCTGGAGCCCAAATAATCCGTACGGGATGTCGAGGAGGATGCTCGAGTAGAATTTTTCAGGCAGGTCGGGATATGAAACCGCTGGAGAAGGTTCTACAGGCTTGTTGGCTGTCTGTGATGATTATTTCTGCCGAAGCTTGTGCAATCGCTAGGGAGATGGCCGCTTCCTCCGCCTGCAGAGAGTGGATGGTGGGAATTGATACGCATGTAACGAGGTTTTCGGTAGTACAAACCACAGCGGTCATAGCTCTTCGCCCGGGATATGAAGCGGCGTCTGTATAGACTGTGGCAGAGTTTCGGTCGTATTGATTAAGAATAGCTTTCGCTCTGGCTTCCCTACGAGCCTCGTGATGTGTCGGATGCATGTTGCGTGGTAGTGGGGCCACATCAATGAACTTGCGAACCTCATCGGGAAGCTGAGTCGAATCCGCCTGCGGGTGTTGCAGAGGAGAGCGCAGGTGTAGTTGAGATAGAATGGCTCTACCGGTAGAGGTAGAGCTCAGGCGTAAGAGTTGGCTCAAATTCTGGGCTTCCAATAATTCATCTAAGGTATTGTGGACTCCCAACCGCAAAAGTTTCTGCGTTGAGGTGGTAACAGGCAGTCCTAATGCTAGTTTGTACGCCTTGCGTATCAGGGCTTCCACCTTGTCCTTTTCGGTCTTGGAGAGTATGGCGTAGGGGAGGGAGTAAGTGACCCTAGACACGACGAAGGCTTGAACCGGAGAGGACCAGTTCTTCTTAATCTCGAGAGGGGACGGTTGTGTATACAGCCTATACCCGACGGCTTCGCTGTAAGGCTGCGCTCTGAAGCTGTCGTGGTCCGCTCTGTGTGGTTAAAAAACAACGGGTAAACGTACTTTTGTGAAGTCGGGAGTAGGGGTGTAGGCAGAAATTTTGCTCGGGAAGAAAGGGGGGGAAGAGGGGTGGGCAGGGGGTGAGAGGATGAGATTGCACCTCGACCTCCTTGATATGATTTTTCAAGGGATTAAAAATATGCATAGCAAATACATAACTCTTAAATGAAACTACATAACTATTAACTGTCCAGAACAAGGAAAATAAAATATTGTACAAACATTTATTCGCATATTTTCTACATAAACGTTCTAAACACAAGCATTATAGCACATAAATAAATATGGAAATGCAGCACAAATATAAGCATATATGCTTAACAAACAAGGACGCAAGAAATGGGAAAATGAAGAACAAATTCATCTAAAGCTAACAATTTCTTATAAGGGATGGCGCGGAACAAACAACTTGTGGGTGCACGTAGTATTTTAATGTCGCTTTTTCATTCAAGGATCTTCTTTTTTTTCAGTTTTGCACACATGCAACGGCTAGGGACAAATTATGATTATAAGATTTTTTACTGTTGGGGCTAAAAAAGCGTCCCTTTCCCAAAAAAAAAAGGAAAAATAGACACGCTTTTCTGTATTCGTGGCGGCGTTGTTTTACCTTAACATAAAGGTTGTCTGCAGTTGGATGTCGAAAGTTTGCCCCTGGATAGCCGTGAACACAGTTAGAAATATCCAGGATTCCTTAGCGGTGACTCTCAGGCGGGCACGTGCATAAAAAAAATGTACTTGACTAAACTTTACTTCAACGTGGGGTAAACACTGGCGACGGCAGGCTTTCCCCTCTCGGCATCAAAATTTCCTGAAAGGCGTGTGCGGAACTAATGCACGGGGCATCTCCAAAACTATTCGCGTTTAACCATTCAACTTCAGCCCTAACATGTCAGATTTCTAGAAAGCAAACATCGAGTAGGCATTTCTTGTGACCGATATGGCACTTTTGTACCGGCTCCCCTGCAGTTGCGCTTTCTTTCCATTTACCCGGCCTCCCACTCAAGTTTCCAATATTCCAGAGTCGCTCGACGCTGTCACCACGCTTTCTTCTTCTGCACAACCTCCTTCTAAAATATTCAAGTCTCGTGTAGTGTCGGAAGATAAAGAACGGGCGTATTGGAAAAACCAGCAATAGGAGACAGCGCGGAACGCTCGTGGAATGAAAGTTAACTACGCGGGAATATGGCACGGTCGGTATCACGTCTGGTCGAAGGATCGAGCTGGCATTCCGGGAACGTGGTTGTAGATGATGGAGTGATGTCGCCAATGCTGCTGCTGCTGCTGGGCGCCCTAGTCGGAACACGCGACGCGGCGCCTTAAATATTTCCAGACCACAAACAAAGCATCCTGGGCGCTTTTTCGCTTCCTGGTATATCAGTGCCTCTTGGCAATGCACATTACGTATTTTGTTGGTTTCTCACTGAATTGTATCGCTTTTAGTCTCTTTTTATTGGCAACAGGCGTCCATGTTCTTCATCATTACGAAAAGTGAAGTTTACTTTTTCGACGAGTAGAAAAGAATGAACAACAAAATATGCGTGGATTGCGAGTTCTCGAACTTCACACCAACTTTTATGTTCTAAAGTGGAAGTTCTAAAAATACATTCAGGAATTTTAGCCGAAGAGTAGTCGTCACATTGTTTTTTTTTAATAAAATTTATAACACCATGACATTTAGGCTCAACTAACCGCTGGTTGGAGCAGAAATGTTTCGCAGAATTAGTAATCCCCGCTCCGCGTGGCTGATCCCACGTGTTTTCAGAAATGCATAACATATTTTCACGGGAAAACGGCAACGTAGCTGTTGGCGATATTAGATAAAACGCTTCTCGTTCTGAAAAAAAACATATTTCTAATTCACGCCTTTATTGACACCGAGCTGGCGTGAAGTTTTCCGTGAAAATGTGACGCAAGACAATGCGCTTGCCAGTCACAAAGGATCACTACGACGGGACAATCTATTTGGTAAACTGCGCCCCCCCAGACGTTCGTTATTCGTTGAGTGATTTAGTTATTACCCTTACTATACATTTCAAGCCAGTTAGTGCGGCCGCGGTAGTTTCAAAAGAGAGTGTGGGGTTGCCAAAGAAGCACGCGATTCGGTAAACGCTTTCACTCTTTCCTCCGCGTATGGAAGCATCGTGAAAGCTATAGTTTTATCAACTGCACGGAAAGGCACTGCGTGATTTCCTCGTCGCAGCAAAAATAACCGCCTACCCTTTCTGTTTTGCTTTGTGGCTTTTTAAAGCAAAGCTTTTTACCTCTACCCCCCAAGGGTTCTTTCGCGACCGTTGTTGTCACCAGAAAACTCCAGCGAACAAATAAAAGAATCTACTGGCACCGCCGGGAATCGAACCTGGAACTAATAGACTAACAAAGCGAGAGCCCGTTGTCTTACCGATTTAGCTACGAGCCCACGCGAAGACGGAGAAGACAGGTGGTGTACTCACGAAGCACATCTACGGGTTTACCCCCTGCGTTCTCACTGAATGCCACGTGAAAGCGTCACGCGACCACTCACGCCCGTCTAGCGGCCCTGTGCGCACCTTGCTCATGTGCTAAGAGTTACAAAAATTAAAGGAAGCTCACACCAATGCATGGCATCTCACTTCTAGTACACCAATGTGCTAAAGCCTGTGGCCTCGAGTGTTCACGTAAAAAATCACAGCTCCTTGTCGTCCGCCCTCACACCAAATCAAGGATTACATTCAAATACTCCTTGATGGCCAGGCCATCACTCCAAGCCCCAGCATCAAGATCCTGGGCCTACATCTTGAGGCTAACACCAAGAGTGACGTCTCCTTGCAACGCCTCAAAAACAGCATTAATCAAATCATACACATGATCAGGCGAGTTGCCACCAAGAAGCGAGCCCTAAAGGAATCCGGTACCCATCGATTAATTGAAGCTTTTGTCCTCTCGAGGATCACTTACGTCAACCCCTGCCTTCTTCTCGGAAAGGAGGACATAAAGATACTTTATATAATGATTAGAAAGGCGGTCGAGCAGGCCACTGGTCTTCTCATGAGTGCGTCAACAACGAATCTGCTTAGCACGGGGCTCCACAACACGGTGGAAGAGCTGATAGAAGGCCATCTTTATAACCAGAAGGTCCGACTCGGAACTGCGGTGGGTAGCCGCATGCTTCACCAGCTTGGCTGGGCAGCCCAGAATGTCACTCCGCTTGAAATACTCCCAGAGTGTTGGCGACTAAAACTAAAGATGCTCCCTTTGCTTAGAAATATGAACCCCTCACATGAAGAGGGTCACCGAAAAGCACGGGCTCAAGCGCTAAACACCACCCTCGGTGGGGATCATGCAGTTATCTACACAGACGCCTCCAAACATCGAGAGCAGCAATACGCCGTCATCGTGGCTACCTCCAGAACCAACCTCCTTGCGTGTACCTCGCTTAGGACCCAAGAAATGACGGCAGCAGAAGAGGCAGCCATCACCTTGGCTCTCGCTGAACCATGGGTTTGCAGGGTAGTCACCGATTCCCAGCAAGCCTACTGGAATTACCAGTCGGGTTGGGTGTCCTGACCTGCACTGCGCGTCTTAAAAAACCACTCCCCAAACGCTTCCATTCCGCTCATCTGGACACCCCCTCACGCTTCAATGGAGGGCATCAAATACGCCCACCCAACAAGCCTGCGCTTTTACCTCCCGTGCTATGGAGCTGCACGAGGACAATCACCCGCTTGTCACGTTCAGGGAGATAACCCAGCATTATCGCCTTCTGAGACAGACCGTACCTTTGCCTTACCCTGACCTTTCCAGAAAACAACAAACTACCCTAAGGCTCATACAATCCGGGCTCCTTCCCACAGCCTACGCGTATACACTTAATGTATCCCAATCGCTACGACGCTGAATGTGAATTTTGCTCAGAAGTAGGAACATTCCGCCCCGTAATAGGGGTGTGCGACTTTAGCCCTGAGCACCCTCCTCTCTTTCCGTCAACTACCAAACAAGAGCAATGGGAGATGCTGCTGTCCAGGCCCTCTCTACCTACCCAGCTTCAGCGGGTGGACAGAACACAGGCCGCGCGGACTGCATATGGGCCCCACAGAAGATGGAATCACTCCCCAGGGCTACACTCTGGGCCGTTCAGAAATCTGAACAGAAGTATTTCTTGCTCCTTCTCCTCCTTCTCTGCCACAAATCTCGTCGCCTCCGTCCGCGCGCAGAGGCGGAGAAGTCAGATCGTCTAACACCGGGTTCGAGCTTACTTTAATTTTATAAAAAAAGTTTCCACTCTTGTGCTACCCCAATACAACTCAACCAAACACCTTTCATGCTTCATGAATTGATTGAACCTTAACAAGAATATCTCTTTGACGTAATAAATGTTGTGGTTAAGTGCATTTCACTTCTCTCTGGTTTTGCTATTTGTAGAGCGATGTGACTGAATTTAAGTGACGTCGCATGGGTAATCGTTATGGGTGCCGTTTACAGCTTTGCTTTCCAACCACATTCACGGGGTGGACTGCCGCGATTTTTTTTCTAAAGTCGCTTTCGAATGCGTTCATTGGCGCAATACAAAGAAAGCGGCCAACAGCCGCTACACCGCTGTAATGATGTATTTCGGCCGCTAAAAGAACTCCAAGGCTCGGGGAAGAGATAAACATTTTTTTACGCAGGTTTCCAAGTTACCTTATGAGTGTAGAGCAGTATTTTCAGCTGAGGCCGGGTTCAGACTGTTGCCGCAACTGCCGCAATAACTTTCAAGGATGACGTAATTTCACGTCTGAGCCAACCGAACTGCGCGGCATGCCGTTTTTTTTACGTTCATAGGTCACGATATGGCTTTTGGGTTCGCAGTCTGAGGCACATGCAGCCTGAGGTACTTGCGGCCCCCAATCTAAGTACTGGGTGTGTTTGTTGACTACGTTATTACATCATTTAATATATACAAAAAAAAATATTTGAAAGAGTGTTACACGGTCCCTTTAAGCTTTCGCATTGAACCCTCTCTGAACTGGGGGAACCCGCAGCGCTTGTGTGACGTTATGAGACAAGCATGACCGCTATTGAATTGCCAGCATGCGGCGAAGTTGCCCGCACTGTTCTGACAGGTTCGGTTCTTTAACTTCCCCACCGGTCGCAAGCCGTGATCCTATCTACGAACACACAGTACATACTTTTAAAGCGAGCACGGGGTCGCTGGTTCGATTCCCGGCCGCGGCGGCCGCTTTTCTGATGGAGGCGAAATGCAAAAACGTCCGTGTGTGCGAGATTTCGGCGCACGTTAAAGATGCCCAGGCTGTCGAAATTAATCCGGAGCCTTCCAGTACGGCGCGCCTCATCGCCTGCGTTGCGTCGGTGCGTTAAACCCTACAATCAATCAAATCAATCAATATTTTTAAAGCGAGAGCTTTCTCGGTGGGACCGATAGCGTCCGGCCAAGAAACTAACGCTTTTCCGCATAGACCGGTTGGTCGACCGAAAAGCTCTGATAAGGTCTGTGGACACACGGCGCATGCGTGAATGGGGGCTTCCGTTGTGCCAAAACAGTTGCTTGAAAATCGCGAAACAAAAACTGTTCTAGAAAAGAAAATAACCGCATCTGCCATGAAGGAAGGAAGGAATAGTGTAGAAGAAAGGCAGGAAAGTTAACCTGACTGGAGCCTAGTTTGCTAACCTGCACGTGGGAAAGGGGAAATGGGCAAAAAAGAGAGAGGAAAAAAAGAGTAAGAGTTGGACCAGACACGTATGCCCAGCACTGAGGCACTGACAGTGATTGACACTGGAGGCTCTCAGTCTATAGCCTAGTGATCAAGTTCGTCGCCCGTAGAAAACGTAATAGTTCCTTAGTCGCCTTCTGAGCGGATGACTGAGAAGGCCAGTGGCACAGAATCTTCTCCTCCGAAAATGGCCGCCGAGAGTCTAAGTTCCTCAGTGCTGATGACAGCTTCTTCCTTGCAGGCGAGTAGCGTGGGCACTCGCATAAAACGTGGCGTATCGTCTCCGATGTGCCGCACGTATCGCACTCCGCCCTTGCTGCCATTCCTATTAAGTACATGCAGAATGAATACAATAGTATACCTTTATCTCACAAACCACGTGTCAGTATACACTTAGATGGTTCGTACGTGCGTCTACTTAGTGCGCGAAACGTGGGTTCGTTCTTCGGTCGCGATTGAGGTCCTTGGAGGTTTGACGATCGATTGGACGCACTTTCAGCGTAGGTTTTAACGCACTGTTAGTTTTCGCGCGTCTCTCAACTTTCATTGGGAAGGCACGGTAAAGTTTGCTTTGTCACGTCCTCAACGCGGACGCCCCTATATATGCCCGGTATTCGATAGCGAGGCGCGCATGCAGGCAACCATGTGAATGCGCCATCACTGGTTACGTCGGGCTCCGCGAGATGGCGGTACTTGTCCGTGTCCGTGCTAAGCGCATGATATGGGTTGGACGTTCCAACCTCTAGCCCGCCGAACGCAAATTAATGCCTCGACTCAAATGTGAGTGCGATAAATAACTCTGTTGGCACCGCCGTTGAGAGTCGGGTTGAAACGGAGCAGAAGATGCACTCCGGTGTTGTTTCTGTTCTTCGGCGTGCGGCCGCAGTGGCAAAGCCGCGCCATGTTTGTGGCGCTTCGGCCATGGCCGTGGCCATTTCAGTGTTGCCAAATGATGAAATTGACTGCTAAACTTTTCAATGAATACCGGCTATAACGATGACAGTTTTCAGCAGAGACTCTGTAGCTCACCGCTATCGACTCTACCAGCACCGTCCTCCGCGTCCTTCAGATGGGCGTTAAGAAATCGCAGTCTGCATGCTGTTGGCTGCTTTTCAGGTAAAACCGCAGCTCGTCAAAAGGCGAATTTGAGTAAAGTGGACTTTTATGGATTTGCATGCATAGTCCAAGAAGGCAAGAAAGACGAGGAGGAAGCTTCCAGAACGTAATTTGGAGGTTCCATCTCGCTGTGTTTTTTTTTTTTATCTCAGCGTCAGGAAAGTGCCAAAATCCTGTCCTGCATTCGATATAATCGCGCAGCGTCTGGGCGCTTTGTTAATATCGAAACGTAGCATAGTTCTTGTTCCGAGCTGCAATAACCCCGTAACTAATGTCAGCAAATGTTTACGTCCTATGTAGCAATGAGTGATGTGTTTCAGACTGACGGCTTTCATTCGTGAAGTCTCCAGAAGGTGATGGGGGGGCATTCTGCGATGAAGGCCCCTACTCCACGTTTTCCCAAACCATTTGTACGGCTGGCTTCCATGCACACATTTGAAGTTGTTTGAAAGAGCCCACCTAAAGGGGCGAATAACACGAAAATACAACTTTGTTTAATTTAAAAGAACCAGGCTTCACCACCTGACTCAGCTCCATTACAGCCACGAAAGATGTCTTTTAACCGAAAAAAAAAACGCGAGACGTATTGAAAAAATTTGAAATTTCGCGCTACAAGGACGTGTTATGGGCCGCAGTGACGTCATAAGGGCCAGAACTAATAACATAAGTTTCGATGTGTTAACTGCACGTTAGAATTCAAGTGATGCGATAAAACAGAACTATAGGCCCGACTCCAATCAGCGATTGGTTAGTTTGGCGGCCGCCAATCGTACAAAGAAGATTCTGTGACCTCATAGAAAAGTTGCCGGAAAGTGGCGGGGGAGTCGCCACTGCTTCAAGTGTTTTATTTAATATCTCCATGATTTTTTTTTGAAGTTTGCGATAAAATTAGAATCGTTGTTATTGGTAACAAGCCGTCTTCAAAATGAATTAAACTCGTATTTTGTCTTCATGGCCTTTTTAAGTTGCGTGCAGTTAATAGAAGTCTGAAGAATAGTTTCCGAGTTGCTGTACGACAAAATCAATTTTGTGGATCACCTTCAAGGCTTCGCAAGGGGTGTTTAGGCAGAATTTCGAGGGGCACTCCGCAAAACCTCCATAACACCTGCATGCTGTCCTTGCGGTATGCAGGGTTCTTATTTAAAACGGGTGCACTAGAAAATTGCGTGAAACGATGCGTCTCCGAGCTGCCTGGAAGTTGAACCCACCTTTGCCGCTTGAAACGAATTGTGCCCGTTGTTTTTTTTTTTTTTTTTTTTTTTTTTTTATTGAGAGTACCCTTAAAGGCCCCGACAGGGGTATTACATAAGGGGGGGGGAATACAGATCACGAGAAATGAGGCGAACATGGGGAATATTTAGTGCAAAATGGTATGAATATTTACACATAGGTGAAGTTCACAAAGTGAAAAGTATACAGATATCCAGACAGCATAAAAAACAGTA
Source organism: Haemaphysalis longicornis (assembly GCF_048455015.1). Taxonomy (NCBI): domain Eukaryota; kingdom Metazoa; phylum Arthropoda; class Arachnida; order Ixodida; family Ixodidae; genus Haemaphysalis; species Haemaphysalis longicornis. Next base: position 189,250,826 of record NW_027526422.1, read on the forward strand.
CTACTGATATACTGACTGCATTGAAAGAAAGTGTGTTTACAGCTGTGATAAGGCATTGCAAAACGCGTCGTAGTCACTTATTACAGCAGTGTTACAAGGCAGGTTATTCCACAGTTTTATTGCCAGTACAAGTGGTGAATATTTATACATGTTGGTACGTGCAAACGGTAGAAATACTTTCAAGGGGTGATCGGTACGGGGGGAGATGTGGTTTGCCGGTTTGATATGCAAATATCGAAAGGTTGATGCGCCATGGTATAACTTGAAAAAATGCTGCAACAGGAAATTTTCGCGACGCTGTTCTAAAGTGGGTAATTTCAAGTTGTTTCGGAGTAGTGTAATGCTTTGATGTGTGTAATTACGTAGAATGAAGCGGATAGCGCGATTTTGGACTGCATCGAGAGATTTTTTAAGGTACATCTGATGAGGGTTCCAGATGATAGCCGCATATTCGAGCTGTGGACGTACAAATGAATTGTATGCCATGAGTTTTGTCTCCCACGTTGCCATATAAAGGGATTTACGTAGAAGTCCCAAAGTCTTACTTGCTTTGTTTGTGATGTGGTCAATATGGGCGTTCCATGATAGATTAGATGTCAGAATTACCCCTAGGTATTTGTAATGGTCTGTACGTCCAATGTTGGAACCGGAAATATAATAATCGCAGGAGAGAGGAGAGCGGACACTAGTAAACGTCATCACCTTTGTTTTTTCAGTGTTTACACGCATCAGCCACTTGGAGCACCATGATGATACAGAGTTTAGGTCGTTTTGAAGCAGTATAGAATCGTTGCAGTCTTTAATTTCGCGGTACAACACACAGTCATCAGCATAGAATCGGATTTTGGATGAAATGAAATCTGGAATATCGTTCACGTACATCAGAAACAAGAGCGGACCCAAAACGGAACCCTGCGGCACTCCAGACGTGACAGGAACAGATGAAGAGACGATATCATGAATTGTGACACACTGTGACCTATTCAATAAGAAATTTTGTATCCACAGGATCGTGCTGTTGTTAAGGTAAAAACTGTGTAGTTTTGATACTAGGCGCTGGTGAGGAACTAAATCAAAAGCCTTGGAAAAATCAACGAAGACTGCATCGGTTTGGTTACCCGAGTGTATACTGGTGTGTAGGTCGGTAATAAATTCAAACAATTGAGATTCGCAGGATTTCCCGCGTTGAAAACCGTGCTGATTCGGGAAAAGTAGATTATTGGAAGAGAGGTGTTGCATAATTTGCGTGTACAAGATGTGTTCCAAGATTTTGCAAGGTATAGAGGTCAGAGATATGGGCCTATAATTGGAAAAGTCAGTGTGGTCCCCTGCTTTAAAAATGGGAACAACGAAAGCGAGCTTCCAATCGCCAGGTAGTAAATTCTCGTCGATGGATTGCTGAAATAACTTACAAAGAAAAGAGGAAGATTGGGTTACCGTTAATTTTAGCAATTTAGATGATATTTGGTCAGGACCGGGACTACATCTGTTTGGGAGACGCTGTATGGCTCTCACCACACCTTCTAATGTTATCAAGATATCGGGCATTACGGCACACTCGGGGTGAGAGGTGACATGCGGAGGCGGCAGAGAGCTTTCTGTGGTGAAAACAGAGGAGAATGCTGTGTTATGCGATTCGGCTATTTCCAACAGCGAAGGTCGGTTTGTTGAAGCATGGTTTTTGCTGTCATTACGTTTATTAGGATTAATGGTGTTCCAGAATTGCTTGGGGTTGTCTTTTAGCAAGGTTGGAAGGGTTTTGTTGAAAAACCCCGCCTTTGCTTTTTTAATTTCGACTTTGCAGATTCGCGATGCTTGTTTGTATTTTTGCCACGCATCGGAGTGATTTGAACGTTGGGCAGCTTTGAAGGCGCGTTTCTTCTTCCCAATAATTCGTTTTACATTCCGTGTAAACCAGGGGCTCTGGATTGAGGGGTAGATACGTAGTTTTGGCACAAAGTGGTTCCTGACATACAACAAAGCTTCCTTGAATATAATCCAATTTTGTTCTACAGTTCTAGACCTGAAATTGTGTTCATCCCGTGCAAGCGACTCATTAAGGAACTCGTTAATTGCAGACATGTTTGCCTTGGAATAATCGAAAATAAATTTGTGTTGCCTAGAATTCTTACTAAAAGTAGATATAAAGTCAAAATTAAACTGTACGAGTTTGTGGTCGCTGATTTCGTCAAGGACGTTCACTGTAATGCTGTCGGGGTGAGTAGTACACACGATATCGAGGATAGCTTCGCCACGAGTGGGTTCCTTAACCATTTGTTGCAATGAGAATGTACCTAGTAAGTGCAGGAAGTTGTTGCATTCGTTTTTGATTGAGGACGAGCTGTCTACTTGATTGTTAAGCCAATCAATACCGGGAAAATTAAAGTCGCCGGCCATAATTGTAGGAACGCGTGGATATGAACAATGAATATATTCAAGTTCGGCTTGAAGAGTTGTTAAGAATTCTGTGTTTGAGTTAGGGGGCCGATAGCATGCACCAATCAGAACGCATGAAGATTGCGAAGCAGCAGAGCGAACAAGAGCCCAACATGTCTTCCTTCCTTCCTTTCTTCCTTTCTTTCTTTCTTTCTTTCTTGCCTTTTTTCTTTTGTGTTTACTTTATTTCTTTATTTGTTCTTTCCTTCTTTCTTTCTTTCAATATTTCATTTTCCCTTTCTCTCTCTCTATTTTCTTTTTTGTTGTTCTGTCACTTTCCTTCTTCCGCTCTTTTTCTCTGTCTGTTTTCTTCCTTTCCTGCGTTTTTATTTCGTAAAATTGCTTCCTTTCATTCTTGCTCTTTCTTTTTCTTTTTTACTGTCTTCCTCTTATTTTTTCTCTTTTATTCTTTCTATTTTCTTTTTGTTTCTTCCTTAATCTCTCTCTCTCTCTCTCTCTCTCTCTCTCTCTCTCTCTCTTTCTTTCCTGCGTCGTATACTCTCGACCGACGATGCATATTCAGCAAGCTTTCTGCTAACTCTCTATTTCAGATTCAAAACCAAGCCCTCGTATTCACGTCGCGCTCACTTCTCGTCGCGACCCTTTCCAGCTTGGACCCTAGGCACTCCTACTACACTGCAGCTAGCCACGCCGCTGCAGTTTGCAAAGGTTCAAAAAAAAAAAAAAAACACTCGCTAGACGAAAAGCATCGAATGAGGTGGACATTGGGTGGTGACGTCCTTTCTTTATTATTTGTCTTTTCTTCCTTGTGATAGTTGTCTTTCTGGCGGCGTCTGTTTCTGGTTTTTTTATGAGCAAGCGACCACAGTATCCAGCGCAGTCTCTCCGGCGAGGTGTGGGCTCCTTTTAGATGCGGCTGGAGCGATGCTCTCGACAGCTTTGCAAGAGCCGCCGTTGCGGACACATCCGCCATCGTTGGTACCCTCCAAGGTTCTCCCCTATCCCCGCTCCCCGTTAGTAACGACTGCCGCGAGACCGAGTTCACGCCAACGCGCATCTATTAGAGACAGCAACGTCCGGCTGCCTGCGTCTTTTATGTGGGCCGAGTGTTCGTAGCTACGAAGAGTGGGCCGCGTAAAACATTTGGGAGGGAAAAAAGTGTAAGCTGAAAAACATCGAGCTAGGTTTCGAAGAGGCGCCTAGCTTAACGACATCTTTTTGCTTTTGTTTGATTGGTTATGGCCGATCTATTTCTTTCTTCGCGTATAACATAGTGCGTTAGCTACACGCAGAGGCCGCTATTGCTCTGGTTTTCACCGTCTTTTATTCTCTTTTTGACGCCGTCCCGACTTCACGACGCTCTTCGGTCCTCCCAGACAGCACGAGTCGAGAGTCGATGGCTGGCGTGTACTCCAAACAGTTTCGGGAACCGTGCTTGTGGTGGTGCCTGCCTCCAAGGAGACTCCGAGAGGCTTTTAGGACATTTTTGTCTCGCCTTCGCAGGGATTTTCTTAGCTTTACATTCATCTTTGTTCATTTTGGTGCCTTGTTCTTCCTGTTGTTCTTGTTTCTATGTGGAAGCACGCAGCGCCGCAACTTTTTCATCCGCGGTTGGTGGAATGGGAGAAGTTGTGTGGCAAGGAAGACACCGCCTCCTCCGTAGATCCAGAGAGGCCAACGTCGCCCTTTGGAAGCAGCTCTACAGAGTTCGATGGGGACAAGACGCAATGTCTCACACCCGGTCGCGCACGGATCGCATTTCCCGGTCGGTGACTGGTGCGGCTGGCTGTGGCGGCCAAGCAACGTCGTAGGGAACTACTTTAGCTACGTGCATCTGGTCGTTCATTTGACGGAGGTTTTCTTTTTATAAGGCACGTCGAGCGCACCGAAGGCGAATGTGGCTTGGCTTGACTCCTCACGGATCCTCATTTATGATCCGTCTGTATGTCCCGCGCTTTTTATGCTTTTGTCGCGACGCTTCTTTGAACTTCGGCGATATTTTAAAACACGGTTTCATGGTGTTGAATGCTTGGAACACTCACTTCGCTTGGCATGAAATTGTTCATTAGTCTTGTTTCTTGGCTTACACGGACGCTGTGTCGAAAGAAACCGACGAAATGGCAGAGATATACGACGACGCAACCTGATTGGGGAATTTGATTTTTACAGTGAAATCGAAGTCGGCAACCATTAGAGAAAGAACGAAACGAGTTTAAAAAATGAGCAAAATGAATGCACGAGTCTAAAGAAGAGTTTTCGAGCTTTAACGACGATTGAAAAAATGGCCTCTGCCGTCCGACAGATGACCCTGCCATCCGTCTCGACGACTGCAGCTAAAGAGTGGGTCAATGTTTCTTGATCCGCTCCTGTCTGAACCGATAACATGTAGTCGCCCGATGTTGAAATACAACGAGGTCCACCTTTTCAGTAGATCGCAGATTTCTCAACGCCCAACATAAAAGTTGCATGTAACGACAAGTTTCCCAATTTCTCAGACTAACGGTCGGCGCTGGAGAACACTTTATCATCTTCCGTATCCCTTACCTCACCTCCCGCGCCAGGGCGGAGAATCAAAACTACGCTTGTTATCCATTGTGAGCCTCTCGTGGTGCCTTATTTTTCTGAACCAAAGGGGAAAAAAAGCAACGTTTCTGACGAAGCTGCATCTATTTCAAAATGAAGACCCCCTTCGCTTCTATTTCCTCCATTGTGATGATCCTTTTCCTTCGCTCTTTATAACTCGCGTGTGTGGAGCCTATGTTTTGCAATGAGAAGTGGCTTACACTGCGCGGGCGCACTTGGCTTGACGCCAACGGAGTGCAGTTTGCCCCAAAAGCAGTGTACGCTTGACATCAGTGTAATGCGTTAATCATGTATCGCGTAATGAGGACGATCTGGGGACGTAATGAGGACGTAATGAAGAAGTGTGCAGTAGACTGGTGGAACTCGTATTAACCATGAAACTGGGGTATAGTTAAGGACCTGGGTTTCCTTAACTAGAGGGCGGGAATGTAAATTCTTCTTGGTGTTGCGATTCGAACCTATGTCGCGGAGGTTGCGAAGAAGACGCCGTATTGCGCAACCACGCCATTGGGAGTATGACTGTGTTTAGCGTCTCCGGTACGTACGGAGGAGAGCGGGCTGCTTTCGAAGTAATGCAATGACCGGCGGGGATCGTTTCAATGCGTGGCATTCTTTGCCGGGTACCCCCACAGCCAGGACCGTGTAACGCCCTCCGTTTCCACTAAAATTCAGATATCGCAGAAGTTCCACCTCTAATCGTTATAATAGCGTAAATGTAGATAATTTGAAGGAAATTTTGAAACACTAAAGAAATAGGAAAAACATGAGAATATACGGAAAAGGGCGAACCATGTAACGCCCTGCATTTCCACAATAATACAGATTTGGCGAAAGTTCCGCCTGTAATAGGTATAATAGCGTAACTGCAGATAATTGGTCGGACAGGATTTAGAAAAAGCAAAAATTTGGCTGCAACTCACTCACACTCCAGGCAAGCGACATAAGGATGGTACGCATAGTAGGCAATTCTCTGAATTTCTGCAGAATTTTTGCACATTGTTTAGCCCCATCACATACCACTCCATAAAACTAAATTGGATCTATTTTTTTATTTTCTGCTAGCCTTATACTAAATTTACTACAAGCCCCTTTTATGCAGGCGGCTTCAAGCGACATAAACGAAAATTCCCCGGGGAATTGAAGTCTGCATACGGCGTTTGAAGTCGGAACCGTTATGGCTTCTCCAGCCAATACTTATCAAAGAATCCGTTACTGCTACGTCGTGTTTGCGCCTTTTTTCCCTTTCGATTATTAGAATTTTGGCACGAATTACTTGGAGAGCCAGAGTGTCGACAATTCACTCCACAGCCTCCCCAGAGTCGGAGTTCTCCGTGTCTGGGCTGCACCTATTTTACTCCGCTGCCGTCACGTTCACGTCACCTGTTACGCGCTCTGACGTCAGCGCCGCATGGCCTCTCAGCCAACCCTTTTCCCGCCGTTGCCAACGTTCTGAGGTATCGCGAGGTATCGCACTCGCTTCTAACTCAGGAGACCAGACCTTAATTCCAATACAAACTATTATGCACGAAATTCTTTTTCAAATTCTTTGATTCACTTTCTCGCAGTTGACTCGGGGAACTCATATTAACCATTAAACTCGGGTATAGTTAAGGTCATCAGAATGCGTGTCTATTTTTACCTGCGTTTTCTTAACTAGGGGGCTGTTGGCGTCTCCTGTCATTGTCGTCGTCGTCGTCGTCGTAACCGCCGTTCGTTTCATGTAGCCACGGTACTAAAACACCGGCAAACTCGTTTACGCCTCCCGCTAAAACGTAACGCGTACTAAAAAAAAAAAAAAAACGCCGGGTCACTTGTTTACGTATACCCCCTTGGTGCAAATTCTGACATTTTTGTCAGTCTTCGACGGTCATTTTCTGTACGGGACAAGAACGGCGCTTTCCTACAAAATTGTGCACTTGGGGCTAATGACTTAAAATAAAAACAGAAATCGGAACGTTCCGGCTCAAAACATTGAGGAAAGCGAGACAGTACGCAATCAGCCAGCCGGCCACATAATTACCAGTGCCGATTTCTATTCACACGCTTCGCGGTTGCACCGTCCGCGGCGTAGAACAAATCTGCTACAAGCACGTTTCAAATGAGCTCCAAGCTTTCGCCATTCGCGCAGACAATAACGATCCGCATGCAACGACCGAGAAGCGAACAACTCCAACAACGCCCAAGACCGGACAAACCAGCTTTTCGCTGTTATAAATTAAGCACCCCTGCGGGACTAACCTCTTTGTCAGGCGTTGTGATTACATATCACGACGTGTCCAAAGACCGTCTACACACCAATCATCGCCGATAAACGAGGGAAACGCACTGCCCGCAAGTTCGTATTATTCCCCACGAACCATCAAAACAGCACGTGCGACATATCTCGGTCACGGTCGCCCGACACTCTCATCAGCCCCGGCGCTCAGCGCCGTTGAGCCAATAAACAGCGAGCTCGGAAAGTCTGGGCCTCGCCTCGTAAGACGTCACCACCGCCAGTCAGCCAGCTAAGTCCTGTCATCCCGCACCGCCTCCAAGCCGAGTAGACAATGAATTAAAAAAACAAAAATGAGGCGACTTGACCAGGCCCTTAAAACCACGTATTTTCTGTGTACACTTTCGTCGTTATAAAAAACGTTGCTCAACGAAGCCGCTCGTTCCACCATGTCTGCTCGTGCGAGCAGCTGTACAGCTCTCCCGGCCTCGATTATCCCACGAGCGAATAAAAGCGTGGTGCGGTCGTCCGGAACATCGGCTATACGGTCGTGTAAACCATAATTGTAGCCGTCCGTGCGCGGCCGCGGTGTAACAACGACGTGGTCTACGGGTGGAGGGCGAAGGCGATGACATGGCAACGAGAGCTGCGACCCTTCTGCCCGGTCAGCAAGCTGGAACGGCGCTGTGGTCTGCCCAGCGGGCGCGCTGTCGCGGCAAAAGCCCGTAAATTACGGCCCTGCCGCCCTCGCTGGAGCCCCTCGCAAGGCTGAAGCCCCTCGCGTCGACTCTTACGACGGTTCCCTCCCACGCCTAGCTTGCGGCCAGAGCATAACAACGCTCTCTTAATGATGCGAGTAGAATTACTGGTCACAGCGGTTTAAGAAGTGCTGCCCCGTGCTTTCCGCAGTTGTGTGGTTGCCGCGACGGACAGACGCGTCCGCGTCTGTTTGATGTGTGAAATACTTGGCGCTCTGACGCTCCGCAACAAGTCGGCGGGGCGACAATTGGCGGGAAAATGAACACCCTGCGCACGTTCTGCGCTCGAACGCGTTAACTTGTGCGCCGTTGCTTTGCCCTAAGTGCACTGCACAAACGCTTATGGGCTTTCGGGCATCTAGCTGCGACTACGCGCGCACAGCTCTTCATCAATGTGCGTCCGAGTGGAACAGCGCTATTCCAAATGGAGTGGAGTTTAGAGACCGTTTCGAGAACGAAACGGCTGCCGTTTCTGAGTTGACCTCTCTGATGATAGGCTGTAGACGGATGGGAGATATGGGAGTGGGAGTGTAGATAAAGCTCCCGCGGGCATGTTCCAATTATGCCGCGTGATGTGTCACTAGCCGCTGCGGTTATTGTACGACTACGGCTATTATTGTGTTTCATGCGGGGTGGGCTGTACGGGTTTCAACTGGAATTTCGTTTTAGGTGAACATACTGAACATGCAATGAGGGAAAAAGCTTTTCCACGAGAATGCGTGCGTCTGTATGTGAGCGTGTTGTTGTGCATGGATGCCTCCACGTACAGTTATAGGTGCAAATTAAACGCGGAAAATAAAAGTTGAGCCTAAACGCAATAATTGATAATTTTTTTTTCATTGAAGTGAAGTTGTCTAATGACGCGCTTACATTAAGAAAGTCTGGTATTAGAGCTTTCTAAATGTGCGCGACAAGCGTCATTTTTTCTTTCGTACGGGCCATCATATTGAATTTGGAGCCTATATGTACACACACTGAAATCTAATGAAATGGACTCGCCCAAATTAATAAAACAGGTACGGTTTCTTCCACGCAACTTCGCAACAAAAAGCACTTCCCACTAACAAAACGTCTGACAAGTAGAATAGATTTTACGCATCCTTTCAGTTTACGTGGGTAGATGGATATAAATAGACATCACTTAACCGATTACGTCTCGCAAAAGCGAAGAAGAAAAATAGAACACCAAGTCATTATCGGTAGCGAAGCCGTATTTCATTCCGTACAGAAATCAGTGAAATGTTCCTGGTTTGGTGGCAGTTAAGCTAACGACCTACATGGCGTAAGCGTACCCAACTCATTATTTCCCGCTGTCCTATATCAACGAGTTGGCGCTCATTACGCCACCGAACGTCATCAAGTGAGCCGAACTACGAAGTGTTCTGCGTCGTACGTGCTCGCTTCGATCTCCTTCTCTGCTGGTATGCCCAGACATTCCCTAAACGGGCCAGTCATCGGCAGAACGAGCTCCTGTGTGCGTTCCTCCCAACAAGGCTCGCATAGCACAGCGCGTTGTATACGCAGTATGGCCTGTCGGCTTTCCTCTGACATCCTGAGTTGTGTATGGAACCATCCGCCGGTAGCGGCGTTCCCCGTTCTCGACCAATCAGGAATGCCGGTATGCTTGATGAAGTCACCAACTCTGACGCGACCACCAGGCCTTTCTACCAGTGGGTGTGCAGGATGAGTGCGTCACAAAGTCCACTTTGTTCACAGAAGTGCACGCACTGCAAACACCTCGAACTCGCGCGTGGACCTGGCTGGAATGTACGATGGAATGTTCTAAGAATGTTCGGCCTCTCCACCGACAACGTGCGGCCGTAGTAGCGGTGACTTCTTGTCGGCCCGTGAACGGACCGTTGGCTACGAAGGTAGGTAGGAAAGACAACGACCGGGACAACGCTACACCCGTGGAGTACGCGCGCCAACACGCCACTAATGGCGGTTAACGAGCGTGTCACCGTCGCAATTCTCGCGTACGTAGCGCTGAAAACCGCGCGGCATACCGAGACAGAGACAAAAAAAAAAAAAAAACTCGGAACAGGTCTGTGTGCCCCTCAGCGTGTATTTACCTAACAATGCACATCTGGAGCAAACTCGAACACTTGTAACTATCCCACAACAGTGCCGTCATTTCAAACCTAGATTCCGTTTGCGCGGAGCGAAAGAGTAAACGGAAAGGGAAATTCCTCTGGAAGTGAAACTACTTTCTTGCAGGGGTGAGTGCAGGTGGCTCTGTTCCCATACACTACCTATTTGGTGGGCCACGTGGTTAACGTTAGTTGGTCATGTTCAAGTTGGGAAAGTTTTCGGGTGGCTACAAAAGCACATTTTGGTTGGCCTTCTACGGCGCGTATACGTACCAGAAACGTGCTGTCACGGGGCAGAACTATACGCCACAACCCTCACGTCGTTTCGGCGGGACTCCATTTGCGAGGAGGTAGCGAAAAAACTGGACGAAACATAGCTGCACCTGATGTAGTTTCCTTTTTACCTTACAAACCAGAGCATGCGCTGTTGCGTTCTCCGAGTGCCCGCCTAATTGTGCCACATGGTTTATTTGATTTCCTCAGTTACAAGTTGAGAAAGTTGTGGGCCTGACGGCACAAGTGAAACGCAGCGCTCAACGTGTAGGTTGGGGAGCACTTCGCACGTTCATTAAACATCCAAGTGATGAATTTCATCCTCCAGTTTTCCGTGCTCACTCTCAAGTGAGTGATGAACGTGAGTCATGGAAGCGCGTTAAATAAATTGCTCTTGGTCCGCCGTCACTGAATGAGCGGTGGAGCGTCTGAGAACTTTGAGCGCCATGCGCCATTTTTCCAAACGTTCCTGGAAACTCTGCCCTTTAGGAAACTTCTGATTTAATGCAGACGAAGACAAATACTAGCCTCTCGCCCTATTGCTTGCTTCATCTAGGCATGTTAACTGCGGTGCTGATAGGTAACTGGTTTAACAACGAAGCAAGCGCATGCATGCAGGGAAAGTTCAGTTTGATGCATGTACACAATGATTGCGAATGAGGGACTCGTTGAATGAACACATTAAAGCGATCCAACATTTCAGTACGCGAATGAGTGTACCACCGCAGACGTAATTAATAGTGATTTAGGGATTTTAGTAAAGCACAAAAATGGAGGTTTGCATTTGCCTATAAATTCGTCTACAAATTTGCGCTCCGTGCGGGGTTGGAATCCACAACCTTCGAACAACGCGCGCGATGCTTTGCCAGTTCAGCTACAGGAACTACTGAATTCCCCTTTATTTTCTTACTTGTATGTAAGTGTTTCCTGCGTCGGTGGTAGTCGTAGCTTAATCGTAAGGATAAATATAAGTACGCAGAAATGTAAAGTAATATTAAAAGGACATGTGAATGACGCGGCGTTTATCCTAGAAAATGAAGTAGTAGAAGAGGTGGATTAACATTGATGTCTCGAACAATCTCGAATAAGTAGTGAGCGCCTATCGAAACCACGAGAGAAAAAAATCAGGCGCATAATTACATTTGGCCGGGCAGCATTGGTCAAGCAATGCGACATAATGAACATTGGCCTCAGAAAGAAAAGTATGCAAACAATGCATACTCCCGGTGATGACCTATGGATCAATAACTTGAGGATTGCACACTACCTATTTGGTAGTGTGTAGTTCGCACACTTCGACCACCTCGAAAGAACACTTAGACCTGACCAGAGACCAGTGGGAAGACAAATGATAAGAATAACTGATTGTGATCAGAAAAGAGCACCTTGAATTAGGGATGACGACGCCGACGACGACGACGACGACGATGATAATGATGAGATCTTTTAATTCGTAATTGAAACAATACAAAAAGTCTGGCTTGTCGAAGCCGCGTAGGGCTTGAGTGGAAGAGTCTGGGAATTGTGGAAACCAAAGACACTAAGAAATTACACGGCAAAACAAAAGCAGACAAGATAACAACCAATTGGGGCAATCGGAGTGTACATAACGATACGTGGCACAGCGAGCTCGGGTGGGAGACATCGTTTCTGATATTAAAAGAGAGAGAGGTGGAGTTGAGCTGGACATGGGACTTTGAGAACTGGCGATTGGGGGACCCGCAGGGAAATGCAGTGGGTTAGTATTTTGGTATAAAACTTGTAATATAACCCCCGGAAAAATGATTCCCACAAATGCGTTTAAGCATGGAAGTGAGGCCAACTTCAAAAGGACTGGTTTAATATATGTCAAGCCCACTATACACAAAAGGCTTGGGCTTCGTACAGTTGTCTTTTCCCGTTTCCGTCCGGGTGTTGCAATGAAGACTACTAATAATAATAATAATAAAAAAGTTATTATCTGTGCTAGAAACTGTGTCGAAGAGATACAAGAGAAGAGCAGCACAAGAAAGAAAAAGTTGAAAAAAAAAGTCTAACGCAAAGTCTCACGACAGTGGAGGGACGTAAGAAACCCGGGTAAGTCCGACGGATGCCGCCAGAATGTTTCCCCAACATCGAAAATTTTCCTGTAGCATCGTCAAGATTTTTGTGTAGCAGTCGTTTGGTCATAACATTACCACGGTAAAAAAATGTCATTCTGAATTTCGTCCATAATGCGTTCCCACTGAAAACCAACACAACTATTTTAAGTGACGGGTGCTTCTTTTCGGCTTCAGCCACTTGCAAAAATTATTCTTACGACGTCGCAAGTCACGGGCGGGAATTCAACCGGTGTGACGTCACGAGTAGCTTGGTTTTCCTAGTTATATAGCTTACTTAATCGAAGTGTTTTTAAAGCTTCATGAAGGTTATTCCTATCAATCAATAGTTTTAGTGAAGTGAGGTGCTCGTGGTTAGTGCCTTCCAGCAAGTTCCGTCAAGTTCCGTAATGATGCACCCATCGTAATATTTTACCCATGCTTTTCTTTTCTACCAAAGCAATTTTTAAAGGAGGTTTAAAGAAAAAAAAACACCACTGTAACTAATTTGAAAGAATTGTCATTTTGCAACTGACTGAGTTAGAGCGCATGGAGACGTTTTTTTAACGCAGGAAAAGTAACCAAGAAAACAAATTCCGGGCCATCTCCACTAACGTGAACCCTGGCGAGGGGCGAAGCATGCAGTGTATGAGTGTGTTCTTGGCGCCTTAGCGTTTTTGCCAACGGAGATAAAACCGTTGGAGGGGTATGGCTATCTTTGCTGTAAACGTCTCTTGTCTTTGGAGCACCAAGCCCTCTAGCGCGAGGTGTAAAGGATTGTCACGGTGTTTTTTTTATTATTAGGTGTTATGTTCTAGCGCGAGGCGTAAACCAATGTCCCGGTGTTTTCGTACCGTGACTGCATGAGATGACGATTACGACGACGACAGGAGACGCCAACTGCCCCATCCTCTAACGGACTTCGCCCCTAAAAACTTCCAAGTGTCACGCTACACGACGACGTCAGCAGTGCCGCAGTAGAGGCAGCATTAGAGACATAGTTACATGCATTTTGCGATAAAATTAGTATCATTGCCATCGAGACAGAGCAGACTTTTTAATGACCAAACTTGGATTTTGTCTTCATGGTTCCTTAATGGGGTTCCGTTAGGGGCAGCTGCTTGTTCCTTTTTAAAGGGGCCGGGAAAATGAGATCCTAATTGGTTTTATTTTAATGAACTAGACTTAAGCAGCCAACTCAGGTCTATTCCAGCCACAAGAGACGTATTTCGACTAAAAAAACGATAAGCACAAGAAATATGGGAAAACTTTAAAAGTTACCGCCATGGTGACGTAATATGGGCAAGAGTGAAGTGTTATAGATCGGAACTAAGACATCCTGATCGGCGTGTTAACTACGGGTTAGCCTCCAAGTAATATGTTCAAACAGAACTCGAGGCCCTACTACCATCTCCCAGTCATGTTTTGTGGACGTGGATCGGCGGCCGCCAATTGCAGAATCAAGATTCTCTGACGTCATAGAAAAGTTTGTTGAAGCCGGCTAGGGAGTCGATCGCCACTGTTGAATGTCATTTTTTTTTTAAATATATGATAACTTTATGAAGTTGGCGCTAAAATTGGCACTGTTGTTATTGGGACAAAACAGCCTTTTCAATGAATTGAACTGGTATATTGTCTTCGTGGCCCCTTAAAACAATGATCAGCTGATTTATTGCGTGCTCTGACGAAGAACTTCAATATACTGGGGTTGTTTTTCCTTCTTATTAACGCGTAGGCAAAAAATGTTGAGAAGGGATGTTGGCTTTGTTAAAAGCCTCTCGTCGGTACTCAGCACCCAAAAAACTGTCTGTTCAAGCACCGTGTCACCTAAGCCGCGCATTCACAGATGGCGCTTTAAACCACTCTTCAGGAAAATGGGCTTTGCCGTCGTCACCGCCGGCCCACCTTCCGGAAGTGAGGGCTTTACTGGACCGGATACGCGTAGCGCGACGACTATGCTTACGTTGTTGTCCGAGCCGTGGGTCGTACAAATTGGGCATTAAGAGCGCGGTCAGACGCGCTCAACTGCCGTTAAGCAAATGAGGCTGTTGGGAGGAACGCTTATTTGTGCATATGCAAGCTGTCATTACTTCTCCTGCCACCGTGCACGTTTTCGATCTTTTCTTTTTTTGGCTTCATCGCGCTTTTTGTTTGTTTCAATTTCAATCTCGCGCTCCGTGGGACCGACTGGGAACTTCATATGACGGCCACTGGAATAGTTAGCGGCAGGCTATATCGCCTGCAACGAAAGCAAATACAGTTAGCCCTGATTTTTCAAGCCTACAATGTTGAACATGCTTTGAACGGAGAATATCGCTTTCACGTACGGTGGCCTCAATAGATATAATGAATGACTGAAACTTTATTGGCGATTAAGGGGGCTTTGTAGCCTCGGTGGGGAATAGTGAAAACAAGAAAAAGGAGTGGGTGGCCTGCACGTTCGTCCAGTCAGTAAGTATAATAAATGCGCCCACAGTGCAAGCATAGGTGGCGCTTTGTTTCGCGCTTTCCTTGCTGCTTCGTTGAGAAGCAAAAAAATATCAGCAACTTTCGGAAAAAGAAATCTAGAAGCGCAAGCGTATCAAGCGCTTAACGGGATTGCGCACGATGGAAGGATAAAGAACCAAGTCACCTCTGCAACGATCCATGCAAAGCTTCGTTAATGCGACTTTTTATCCTCCAGACAGTTTACATAAAAGCCAAGAAAAAAACAAAAACAGGATGCGTCCCGGATTGGAGCATCACGGCGTACTTTTCGCGTACGTGGTGTTACATAAGAAGGTTTAGTATGAAAAAACCTCGACTTCAATAAATCCCAAAGGCCACGCTAAAGAAGAAAAGCAAGGTTAATTACATCTTTATTGTCATATTACACCGACGCCTTCATTTTATGTACCGTACAAACTTCCAAGCCCTGCAAAGCTTACCCATTTGGGCCGATAAATAGGGGGCGTAAAAAAAGGAGCAAGCAACGTTCTCCGTATTGAAGGCTGAACAATGAGGTGCCGCCTCAACAAAGACATCGACGACCCTGGGCACGACCCGAAGGAGCGTCGATGGTTTCGCCGGTCTTTGTCGAACGCCTTTTGAAGTCCGCTATAAACACGCTGGCAACAACCGCTATCCGATCACGGCCAAAGAAGGCCCGCGAGGTTGCAGCGTCGTGAAAGCCGCACCGAGGGAGCTATCTTTTGAAGGCGCCGGTTCAATCGGCGAGTCGCTTTCTCGGCGGCTGCGCCGTGATGCGTTCGCGCTTTAACACGGGGAGCGCAGCCCCGCGTTAGGAGCTCCTGGTACGGGTTCACGGTATGACGGGCTTTGACAAAAACAAGCGGAACGCTTTCGTGACGCTTCGTCGGAGAGTAAACAGCGGGAATTAATGTCCGAAGCACGGGCACAAACTTAATGCAAGCGGCGGTGGACTTGTTCGAGGAGAACGATGAATAAGTACTATATCGGTACCTGGCATTATAAATGAGAAAAGATAGCTCCCATCCAAGCAGAGACACTGCGACAAGAATGTAATGGCTCCAGTTCTACATGGGAGTGTGCTTCTTTAACGCGCTACAACACGAACGCATTCCACTTTGCTTTTATCCTCAACCACACACATACATTCTATACATACATACGCTGAGTAACTAAGTGTTGTTTGTGCTTGCGTTTGTATCGTTCCCACTGTGTGGTCCTCTGTATTTCGCGCACTTCGCACTTTTTATGAAGGTGCACCAAACAACCCAACAACAAGCCCTCCTAAACCACACCGCGTATACGTGGGAATATGACTTTACCCAACTACCGCACACATATATTCCAATTCGCAACCGGAAATAAATAAATAAATAAATAAATAAATAAATAAATAAATAAATAAATAAATAAATAAGTTAACCAAAAGATCTTAACGTCGTGATGAGCTGACAGACGTGACCAGTTTAACATGCAGCGGCTTCCAGGTCAAGGTTGGGAACAGTCTTTGCACAATATCGAGCAGTTGTAAACAAAATACAGCGGGAACCAACGTACTCCTGCCTCAACGCTCTCCAATAGCCATACTAAAAAGCGAGCGCTAAAAAAGAATGAAGAGGATCGTACAGTTGGGGCCACATTTAACTGTACCAAACTAAGATCGGCGTGCTTAGCCTTTCCAAAGCATTCAATGGTGCAACGGACGTGCTGCGGAGAGTGTGCGCTTGAAGCGCCAAGATGGTACTAAAAGAATTTATTGGCGAAGTTTAGTGAAGCAACGGTGCCTGCGCGGTCTGTTGGTAACCCCTAGTATACCGCTTTATATGAGCGCCTAATGCAATAACTGAAGTGATTAGGAAACCCAAACGCAGCAACGACATCGCATTCGAGATTTTCACGTTAAGCACCAGCCTTGAGACGTCCCATACGCTATTGCTGCCGCCAATTAATTCCCAAGGACTGACAGCAAGCTTTTGTCGCAAGCTTTTATGGCATTAAGCAGTCAGAATGGTCACCGGAGCCTTTTACGGCGGAACTGTGAAGAACTACTCTTAAGTCATTGGCTTAGTGCTCTCGGGAGAAAGATAAGTGACAGGAACTTTGACAAAATAACAATGCGGAGACGGGCATAAAGAATTGCCTTTATATTTTCCGGTGCGCTAAAATGTCTTAGTTATTAATCAGCGCTCTCGCTTGAGAATTGATTTTTTTGCGTCGTCGTCTTCTTGCTGTTTTTTGTGGGAATGCAGAAGAACCAACTAGCCCAAGTTCACACATGCAGTGGATATGTGTGCATGTTTAGTGTGCATGTTTGATGTGAATTCATGTTTTGTGCGTTTTAAACGCAGTCCACGATAGCATATTTATTCAACTGAAAATAATTATTAATAACAGGGTATGGCCAACATGAAAAATAACTACGTGGAAATGTTTGCAGCTTGTTTATTAGGATTTGCATACGCGCTTCTGCTGCTCGTTAGGGTTGCCTTGTTGATGCAGGTAACAAGAAGTAAACTAAATTGTAAGATTGTACAATAATAGTATGGTAAACTAAATAATATAATACATGAGCTAAAACAGAATAACGTTATTATATCAAAGGGCGCATTGATTATATGGTACTAACTTTTAAAAAATGTGCTGAAAGTTCGACGCTACGCGAAAGCTGTTTTAAAGAAACACAGGATTAACAGATAAATATGGGGACGGTTAATTTCCGCTTATTTCTGTTTATTTCGCGAAACAGGGGTGACAGCAATTCTGTCTGAAAAAACAAAGCGTGTAAGTTATGTTTTGACGGTGCAGTATTTATTGACCACTCTTGTAACTGTGCAAAGGTGCATACAACAAAACAGCCAAATTACACTCACGGTCTCTCGGAACCGGTAAAACAGGGAAAATGGAAGAAAGGGGAGCGTGGCATCTCGAAGCACGCTTTTGAAAATCGTGAGCACTATGGAGCGGCTGTAGCTTCAAACTCGGATGGTGCTCCAGCGTTAACGATTAGCGACACCTTGGAGAAACCTGAAAAAACTAGCCATGCATGTAATCGGAGCGCGAGCACAGAGAGGGCACACTGTGTTTTTGTTGATGCAGCACAAAAATGTGCTGAACATCACTCACAAATAGCTTGTTGTAAAAAGCTTTATCAAGGTACACATTAAACAGCACTATCAAAATATAACTGATACCCCCGAACATAAACCAACAAATTTCCCCCGGACGGCGCAAGCCAAACAAAGATTGCTAACATGAAGGGTTCGTACGGCGTCAAGGTTAAAAAGGATGCAATTGCAGCGAAAGAACGCTTCGATCCAGCAACTAAACCCGACTAGTAACAAACAAAGCGCTTTTTTTTCTTGATGCACGAACGAGTGCATGCTGCTTTACCGGCTTTTCGTTAGTGGCCCACAGTTTTTGTGGTTCGCAATCGTAATGGTCTGACCGCGCTCAAGAAACCTGAGCGTGTCACGTTCGATCAATGACTACCGACTTCTTCAATACTTCAACTCGATTCCAAAGTTTGTACTTAACGGCATGATGACCAAACCCAAGGAATGACAAAAATGTTTTTATTCACTCTTTCTAGTCTTTAAAAAATCGCGCAAGGCTTTTGTTTTGTCCTTGTTTCATTTCGCGTTTTAATTTCGCAGTGACTGTTTACAGGAAATGAACCCTAAACGGTCCCATTAGTGCGTGAATGCGTGTTACAAGTCCTTTGAATGGAATACCCACGGAACAATTTTGCTAATGAGCGCCGTAACGGTACCGTGCTCAATGGAAAACAACACGTTTTACTGTTTGTTTGCGTCCCTTCGTGACCTTCGGGGTGACATTGTAAGCCCGATATTGCTCGCTGGAGTCGTTAAAAGAAAGTAAAACGCCGATTTTCAAGAAAACTGTCTCCGCGCCTCGCTCCCCCAGCGCAGGGATGGTAGAGTACGACTAATTTATACCGTATCCAGTGTGATCGTTCCACTTACTGGTATTAGGTTTCCTTTTTAATGATGAATGCTCTCTCTTTATTAATGTCGTGGATTTTAGGAAGTAGTTCTTTGGGAACAAGTGAAAGAACGGTGCCCGAGAAAAGCGTCACACGGGCGCGCGGTTTTTAAGGCGAAACTCTCTTCGCCTCACTGTTTTGCGAACGTGTACGCGAAAGCGCACTGCAGGAAAGCCAACTTTACACAATGTGTACGGCTCAGGATGATTGTGGGGTTCCACAAAGAAATATCAAGGGCCTCGAAAGAAGAAACAAACGCTTCCCGTAGTCGGAGTTGAACATGAGACCCCTCAGTTACGAAGCGGACGTCTAGCCGATTGCGCCATTCAGACACGATCGAAGCAGTTCGGATTTTAGATGCGACGGCGTCTCATTCACTCGCCTTGTCCCTCCATACGGCGTTGTCGTTGTCCGTCCACACCCCTCCCCCATTCTCCTCGCTGCGCGAGCCGCGCTCTCCGCCGCTCACCCTCTCTCCTCTCCGATAGCGAGCACTCTCTCGCGAGGGGCATTGGATTGGATTCGAATGGATTGGCTTAGCTTGGATTTGATTGGATTGAATTAAAGTGGATTGTGTTGCGTCATAGCCGCGGCAGGGGGTTCACTGCACGTCTCACGTGATGGGAGAATCAACCTAACAGAAACAACAACGGAACCCCCTATGTGTCGCATCTACACAGGGGTTCCCGCGAGGGGAGGTGGGAGTAATTTTTGACTGTGACTTTGACTCAGGTTGCGTGGGAAAAAGCTTCGCGCTTTAATCATCCTTCTCTTAAGAAAGGGGCTTAATTTTTTTTTCTTGGGTTCTGGAAGATTCCTGCTGTAAACCCAGGAAGCCTTCCGAGATGCTTCAGGTCGATATTAATCCGTGGTGGGTTTTGTAACTGCGGTTTGTATGGATGAGCGACTAGGCGCTTTTGAAATAGCCTGTACCTCGACGTACTAAAACCGCTACTTTCGAGCGTTAAATGCGATGACAACCTCACAAAGGTCATCGTAGGGTAAGAAGCATGCGGAAATTGCGTTCAGGGAGTTGCTTTTAATGTGGTCTTTGCCGAGTACCCC
>NW_027526422.1:189275753-189413253 GCF_048455015.1 Haemaphysalis longicornis
GCATTAGTTTTGTAACAGGGTGTACCATCGGTGCCACTAAGACAGCTTTCGCTTTAAAAAAGGGAAGTTTAGTGGCGCGCGCTCCTGTCTCGTTTGTAGATAGCCATGGATATTATTGTTACCCATGAGGGCCGATACTGACTCGCGTCTTTCACCACCTGTTGCAATGAAGCGAACTGCTTTTCTTTGCAGTATTTCCAGTTTATGAACACCTTTTTAAAGCAATTGGTCCCGCGCTGCGTCTGCATACTCTGGTTGAGGCGGAGCAATGCAATTATATGCTAGTACCTTAACATGTAAGTGCGCAGTAATGGACAAAGAAAACGCGACCGCGAAAATATGAACCAGAGCGCAAAAAAAGCGAGATTATATTCCGTGCAAGTGAAACTGCCGTCTTGCGTAATACGGTATAACTTAGCTGGGAATTGCGGCCTTCAAGATATACTAATATCGTCTCATTATTGGACCTCCACCTCCACGAACGGTGTTATAGGGGCGAAGCCACTTACCGGCTGGGGCTGTATGCGTCTCCTGTTGTCGTCGTAATCGTCGTCTCATGTAGTCACGGTGCTAAAACACCGGAGCACTCGTTTACGCCTCGCGCTAGAACGCTTCGTTGCTCAAAGACACGAGACTTTTACAGCAAAGCTGTACATCTCGACCCCCCCTTCACCCCAACGGCTTCATGTCCGTTGCCAAACCGCCAAGGCTTCAATAATACAGTTATACACTGCATGCTTCGCCCCTCCCCAGGTTGCACGTTAGTGGAGGTGGCCCGGCAATTGTCTTAATTTGGCGTGTCTGGCCTCATATTTTTGTGTTCGCATTTCATTTTTTTCATCCCTGTACGCCTTCTAGTTCGTGTCGGAGAAATCAGAGTTTCGTAGAGACTAATACGAAATTTTGGTAACGTGACTGGACCAAGCTAGACGGCTGTTTATAGCAACTTCTAACTCGTCCCTATTTTTATTCGTCTAGCTATTTTCAGCGACCGGTTATTATGCCTGTAAGAAAACGTCGCACAGGAATGGCGACATATCTTCACCAAATTTTGCGTTTAATTTGGACAGCCTCAGCGAAATCAAACGGGTAGACCGGTGACATCACGCGGTTACATTATCCAGCGAGCGCATGAAATGCCTCCAAGTATCGCATCCATTTCTACGTTCTTCCTAATTATGCCGCCTAATTGAACGCAAATAGGTCGCTTGCGGCGTCTTTGTTAATCCGCCATCGTAACGTTTTGATTGGAGGAAAGTTGTACGTTGTCTTTGCGATCCCTTTGAGGACACACCGCCTTAGCCACAACGTCCCACGACGAACTCCTCCGTTTAATCTCGCCTGAGGATTGTTTGCTGCCCGCACAATTCGCCCTAAACCTTGGAATGACAGAGCAGCGCGGTAATTTATTCCCCACACGTTCTGAAAGCCCTTCTGTCGTCGGCGAGAGGCGAGGCCCTAACATGGTGGTCTGTTCCTCCAGGAGTAGGCCCAATTAACGGACGCTGTGTATGCGCGCACCCACATTGCTTGCCTCTTCCCTCCGGCAAGTGTGTTGCTAGTGCCGAGCTCCTGGGCTCAACGGGCGAGACCCCGCGCGGAGCTCTTTCTCCCAACGGCATACACGACCTTTATCTGTGCGTATGTCTGTGTCCGGCCGTCCACCATCGCCGATGACATCTGTGTACGCACGGAATGAGGGCAAACGCTTCGGGTATGCCCTCAAGCACCTGCTTGCGTTATTTCTTCTAATTGAGATTGGCCGTAGGGGCCACACAGTCTCTGCGGAGGGCGACCGCAGTAGGTGGGGTTGAGCGGAGTGGAACAAGCTATCAAGGAAATGATGCAGCGACGACGGTTTAACTTTCGTCGTCTGCGGGGTTGTTACGAAAAGATCAACATTTTCCCACCCCATCCAGTCTTGAAAGTCCGCAGCCTAAAGGGCGGTAGTACCACGTGACCACCTTCGTTAATTTTATTCTTTCCCTTTGAGGACGTAGGCTGGATTGTAGAAAGTTTAGGGACAAGATAATAATAGAGTGTTGTATGACGTTTGAATATTTTGCGAGAATTCAACTCAGTTCTCGATACTTCAAATTTCTGCCTACGGGTGGCGCCACAGTACGTTCGCCCCCTTGTCACAGGGGCCCTTATCAGGTAAAGTTTGTCATGGGGTGTTTCTCTACTCCATGTAAAGAAAATTTCTCATTGCGCATGCTTAGCGATTGAGGGTGTCGCCATCTGTCGCACTGCGTACAGCGCCATCTTCGGTCTTGTTTCGCGTTATTTTTGTCGCGCCGTTTGCGTTTTACCTTTTACCTAGATTTTTAACCGCGAATCTGTGTAGCAAATCGTAATTTGTCGCGTCCGCAGTTAAAAATACTTATAAATTGCCGAGCGCGCACACGTGAGCGAGGGCCTCGCGGTGGCTGCCCGACAGTTAACAAAACCAAGAAAATGCCTAGCGCTCGTGTGTGCGTGCCTCGCGACGACCGCCCAGCAAGCCCTGCGCACATTTGACAAGCCAAACATACCCACTTAGGGGGACTGGTCAAGATTGGCCAAAAAGAAACTCCAGCGTTCGGCGTAATCGGGGCAACACTTTCTCGGAACGAGAATTACACGTCATGGCGTACGCCCCTCCAAGGTGATGTCCGATGCTTGTCACTCCGAAAAAATAAAAGAAGCTGACAGTTACAGCAACAATGATGGTTTAAAGGTCGTTGCGCCAGCGAAGAAGCAAATCTGCTGCAATCGTGGACTTAAACCTTCGTGATGCTCGTACAGGCTGCCTACAGCTTCGCTACCTTTTGAGTCTTACGTGTTCGTGTGAACTTCCTTCATTTCTTTTGTTTCAAGTTCGGTCACCGTGGATGTCGTCAGCACCACAATTTTTGTCACGTCACGCCGGGAAATAAATTTGTAGACACGATTCAGATACCTGTGTGCAAACTTAATCTTACGCTTCAAATCTCTGCCTCTTCTACCATTCAGTGACATTGGGCCCTGTTATCTACTTCCTACTACACCGTTGTTTACTCACAATATTGTACGTCCAGTTATTTAGTGCGCTGGCGCAGTATGGCGAGACATAATCCTACGAAGGCAGGCGAATCGCGGCTGGTACTCCTTCTCCGGACCTGTTAATAGCGTCGGGGTTTTGCCCCTCCGTCGCAGGTTTAACGACGCTTGAAGGCCGCCCTGAATTCAAAGAAAAATAACTCCAGTTTTTTATCGAACAATGCGAACTTCCGCCTTACCACTGCGAAGAGTAATCAATAGTGTCCTGCACGACCGCTCCACGGATCCCACATCGTTAACTTTGCCACGTGGGGCCCTTTAATGACTGCTTCGAGACAGTCGCATCCCCGGGCCTGGGACAAAAAAGAAGCGCGAAATTATGAACAGTAGATTATACGGCGATGAACAATACTTATACATACACATTCGTGTTTAGCGAAGGGCATCGACGGGGGATAATGAGAAGTTCGTTTTAGCCTTTCTCCTCGGTCGCCAGAGTAAGCGGATGTACAAGATTCTTCTTTTTCTTGTTTTTTTTTTGCCCGACACCATTTCCGACGGTGCCGAACCCCGGGGTGTGCCGCAATTAAAATGAACCATGAAAAAAAAAAAAGATATCCGCAAATTTTTCTTTGGTGTCCCGCCAGCCAGCATTGTCACCACGGGTTCCGAGAAGGTATTAATTTCTTGGTGGATCGCGAAATTCTTCCCACGGAGTCGCTGACCATCGATTGCGAGAGTAATCGATGCTGCCGTTAACTGCGCGACTTATTTGCGACAAAGAGAGAAATCCGCACAACGGCTTATAAATATAAACTGTTTTATTTGTTATAAGAAAACGAGAACGAATATTTTGCTCGAAAAGTGTGTCTTTTTTGTTTCTTTAATTACCTTTTCAATCGTCGGGGAACATTAATATGCATGCAAGCAGCCCACCATAGATGTCATAGTATGTAACAATGGATTTGCAAGAAACCGCATGTGACTTGCCGCGAATGTGGTCGGCACGTTAACTACTACACTCGGGAATGAGTTAAGAACGCCAACCGCTATCGCTCCGCCTATGCGTCGGCCCCGGATGTCAACGGGCTCTCACGTTTTAAAGGACATTGCTATGTATGCTTGATATCGTCTGCCTTTTCTCACTTTGTTTATTTGTGGTCGATGCAGTAACTTATAAGCATATTAACTCCAAAAAATCACGGAAACGGCTCGTGCCATGTTCCAAATATTCCCAGTGACGCACTACTTGCGCCGCGCGGAATAAAATACGGCTGCGGGGATGAGGCACAGCGGCTACTTCCGTTGCTGTTGTTACGTTGTACCGAGGTATAACACCAACGCAACCTTATATAGTGTTGTTGAGCTAAACTGGCAGCTCGTTTTAAAAAGTGGCTGCAGAATTCACATTTCCGTATGAATGCTTTCACCTGGTTGAGCGCTTTTACCGGTTTGCTCATAGTTTTCATACGCGAGGGCATTTTCTCCGCACTTTTTATAAGCTCGCTGAAACATCATGCCGCGCTTGACCTGCCATGCCAGCTTACCGGAGCAAGAAGCTGAAAGCGCAAGCTGAATACGCCGTTGTCCCGTAGCCGGTATGTAATGAAGAAAGCTGATGGAGCATCTTTAGACATCAATTTCCTCGCCTGCGCTAGCGATGCAGCTCGTAGATTAGCTTCCCTCTGTTCCGGTATGTCATGTCGATAAGAATCGCTCACAGAATCAGAGTTGGCATTTCGGAGAGCCTCAGTATCTCTGCTTTTCTCGGCGTAGCACCGTCTAGTGTCCCCATGTAAGGTTACAGGATATCGGCACTCTTTTCTCCTATTGTTCCGTGCCGCCGTCATGAGCATTGG
This sequence comes from Haemaphysalis longicornis, assembly GCF_048455015.1. Lineage (NCBI taxonomy): Eukaryota > Metazoa > Arthropoda > Arachnida > Ixodida > Ixodidae > Haemaphysalis > Haemaphysalis longicornis. The sequence goes on from NW_027526422.1 coordinate 189,280,634, forward strand.
TCAGTTCGCATCACGTGGCATTTGTTTACACAGCGAGGGTTCATGGGCATCGCCATTTTGTTGGTTATTGGTTTTCTGTCGGTCAACAGTGGTAGACTCAGCGTGTCCTCCCTGCTCTGCGGTTGCGCGCGACTGGTGTCGTTCCGAACGCGAATCAAAGACAACGCGCTCCGCACCACTTCAGCTGCAGAAGTGCGACCGAAGATTCCGTGTTGCCGCGTCTTCGGCAGTGTTGTTTGCAAATGACCGCGTCAAAGTTAGCGGTGAGGCCGCAGGAGCGGCAATCTGGCAACACTGGCAAACACCAAAATGGCCGCCGTTGCTCACTTGCGTGCCTCAGTGAAGGTATTCTGTATCTTATCTAGTGACACTAGCAGCGTCGACACTGCGACGCGGCTGCCTGGTCGTCCGACACGCCAGTAACGGGTGCACGCGCAGCGGCGATGCATGATCGGGGCTTTCCTCCTCTCCCTCATGTGATGCGCTTGGCTTCCTTCTGGCGAGCCCGCTCGAACAGGCCTTACGCGAAGAACGCGCACACAAAATGGCGGCGTATGTGCTCGCTTCGCTCCAAATGTCTTCAAAAGACGATAGCGTCTGCCGCCCCTGCCACCTAACCGCCTCTCCTCTCCCCCCTCCCCACTTCTCACACTCTTCCCCTGCCGTCCGGCACCTCTCCTACGACGAATAAAATGGGGGTTTGCTCAATTCAATTCATTTTCCCCGTCTTCCCGCTTCTCACGTGACGTCCGTCGGGACCTTTTGTTCATCTCGTCCCGACATATTCTGTTTGAGTTTGGTCATTTCCCGTCTCTCTTCGACGCCGTTTTTTATGCGTTTTTTTTTCATTGCTTTCGTGAAAACGAATACAACGTGGTATTCTCAATTAAAAGAACGCTGATACTGTCGGTTATGTACTTCCCTTCTGATTCCGATGCGCGCGAGGTTTGTTTAGCGCTGTATAACGTGGACAGGTACAGTCATGGGAGCAGTTTTAGCCCTTTGCTGATATATACTCCCTGTTAGACCATCCTCACATCTGTTTGTGGCCAGGCGGTTGAACAGACAGACAGGCAGACAGACAGACAGACAGACAGACAGACAGACAGACAGACAGACAGACAGACAGACAGACAGACAGACAGACCAAAGTTTCTACAAACTACCGTCCTCAAAAATGCGCTATTCTAGTTTACTAGGCATTCAACACGCCCCTCAGAAGGACCCGCTATATCCCACGCGCGCTGTCATACTCTGAAAGAAGGTGCGGGGTCGAAAATGGTCCCGCTTTCATCGTACGGTCACCTACGAGACGAGCTCGTGTCATCGGAGAGCCTCTGGATGCGGAGGGAAGCCGAGGGTGAGAGAGAAACGAGCAGTAAGAAAAGGAGTTGGAAAGCGCTTCTTCGCTGAGAAACAGCTCTTGCTTTACGGCTGTTTGCAATCTTGCAATTGCGGCTGTATGTGGCAGTATCTCGAAGAAAAAAAAAACTAGCAAAACACCGCACGAAGTCAAAGGCCACGGCTCAAGACGAATAAGATGTAGAAGCCCGACACCCGCCGGAGAGCGATGGCTCCGAGAAAACACACCCCCGTGCGCTCACACGGGGGCGAGACGGCCGGAATTTGCATCGGGCTGCGAGCTTGGGGACCCGTATAGCGCCGAAAGTGTTTCGCCTTCTCCTGCGTTCTTCTTTTCTTCGTCGCCCCTTCGTGTCCCTCCGGAGCGATCAATTCTTTTCTCTCGGCTCTTTACATTTTGACCCGAGGGGTCTCCCGACTTGCTGATTTACAAACAAGGCCCGTCTCTGTTTGTGTGTGCGTGAACGCGCAAGCTTCTATCACGCCCGCGGTCGCGGGCCTCACTGAACCCCTTCCAAACTGAGAAGGTTACTGTCTCTCTCACTTTTGTTTAGTCCAGTTACTTCTCGCCTTGCATCGAACGTCTACCAGTTGCACCACCGTGTTCGTTTTATCAATCGCGTCGCAGCTCTCGCCCGACGAGTCTCGCCTCCAACGTTGACTAAGTGCTCAGGCCTTTTCACCTCGGGGGTGTTCGCCCCCGCCCGCGCTCGGAAAGGATGCGGTAAAGAGCAACTTCGGAAGCTGTCAATAAGAGCGCGTGCCGCGGGCTTCTCTTCACGGCCGCCGCATTTGCGTGCGTCGGCACGCGTTTTTCCACGGCGCCGTATCCACACCGCCGCCGTGTTTGCTTTGTGTGCGCGCGCGCGCGACTGCCGCAGCGAGCGAGCATTGTTTTATAAGCGCGGGGAACCCACGCGAAGTTCGCAAAGCACCGCGAAATGTATTTACCTGCGACACCTCGCGAACCGGCGCTCTGTTTGCGCAGGGGGCGCGAAGAGACAGTCGGGAGTGCAGCGGAAGAGAGAGAGAGGGAAAAAAGCCGAAGGGCGGGAAGGGAGAGATAAGGGTGTGTACCTCTCTGTTGGCCGTAAACTGTAGCAGCCGGATATATTCGCTCCCCGAACCTGGCAACCAACCTGCCGGAAAGGGAACAAACAACGGTAGGAATAGTGAACGGAAGGTCAAAAGAAGCGACGCCGTGCTCCGAGCCAAACGCTTTCCCGCGATTCCATTTTGTGTTTTCGCTTTGCTCCCGTCGTGGGGAACACGAGAGAAGAGGGGTAGGGTGGCGTCGCATTATTGGTGTGAGCCAACACGCTCTACGCACGTTGCTTTTGTGATTGCCCGAACAAAATGCACTGTCGGTCCGACGACAACTGCTCGCTGTGCGCGCGCGTTATGCCGTTCTGGTGGCGGTGATTAGGGGAGATGGGGGCGTGCGGGGTGGTTTCGCCGTGGTTTTAGTTGCGGTATGCGGCAGCCCTACCACGATTGGCTGCCCTTCGCGCGAAAAGCGCCATGCGTCCTATTTCTACACGCCGCGGCCAGCGCGCCTGGAAGGTATTTACGTTTGTTGTCGCGTACGTTTCTGCTTCCCCTACATCGGGTTGTTACAACAGAAAGGTTCAATAACAGCATTGTTGTCGCAGTGGGAGCCGTTCTTGGGTGAAGTAGCGACTGTGTGCTATTTTTGGAAGATACGAACATGAACCCTTACCCTAATAGTCTGTTTTTCCCGGAGTCTGTTGAATGAAATGCGAGAGAGGGGAAGCATTCTAGCACGCCTTACCCATGCAGTTGAAGTAGTGCCCGTCCGGTTCGTTTTCTGTCGTGTGTCTTGTTTCTTGAAGCGCTAACCTCCGTTATGATGACCTTGAACCAACTGGCCCAGCAGCAAGTTTTATTGCCCAGTGACATTGCGTGTCGTTTTCTGCCACCGCTGCGCGAAGAAAGTGTAGGTGAAAACGTTTTTTTTTTTTGCTATCTTAGAAGAAAAATACGCACAAGTCCAAAAAATGATTTGCTAGAGCAGGTTCACGGACAAAGTTGTTAATTACGAATTGTTGCAGGAGACCCCATAAGCTGATCGCTATTTATTCGCCGTAATACATTCATAGTTTTGTGCCTGAAGATGTGAATGAAATTTTGTTTTAATGTTTGGTAACACCTCGATAACCATTTGAACGGGAGATAGCTAAACGTCTCAGAATATCTCTCCTACCACGTAAACCCGCATAGTGATCCGCGAAAAGGCAGTTTTATGTTTGTGATGGTTGAGGGATGGGTACAAGTAGCGAGGAGGAGAAAACATTTTTGTGAAACAGCAGAGATGTATCACTGTTCTACCTTCAATTACACGTTACACAAGACAAGGCGTTACCTTGCGTGCAAGTTATGCTGGCAGTGCGATTATATTCGGAACAGGCGGAATCTAATGCGCCAGCCCGAAGTAATTCTAACCTAGGAATCGTGCCAGCCGATCAGCAACGGCAGATCGGCTGGCACGAATCCCGAGAAAGCAGGGTTCTGTTTTGCGATTGTTTTCTACCTTTTCTCTCTTAGCGTGCCTTTTGCCGTCCGCTTCCGTTTTTTTACTTACTCCTGTTTAAACCCTATCCCGTTATTACCTCTTCCATCCTTCTCTCATTCTTCGCGTTTTCTCTTCTTGCGTTGGTGTGACCTCCTCCGTGCGTTTTTCTTTGCCTTTAACTCCTCTCTGACCTCCTTTCTTCTTCCCTCCCTCCCCATTTCTGCTCTCTCCCTTTGTGCGTGTCCTCCTCTCTCATCTTTTATCCACTCCCATCCTCTTACCCGTACTCCAGGGCTTCACCCTCTCTCTTCTCTTGTTCCAACTCCTTCCTTAACATCCTCTGTCCTGCAGGTTTCTTTTGTCCTTCCCGTTTACTTTCTTTTTATCTTCATCCTCCTTTCTTTTCTTTTATTCCTTATCTCGCCCCTCTTATCCTTCCATCTTTCCCGGTTCCTTCCTCTGCTCTTCCGCTTCCTTATATATGCTGGTGCTACCCTTTTCTTTTCTCGCTCTTCGGTCGTGAGTCGAGCTGAACGAACGGTCTGAAGACTTTTGTAAGCAGCACAATCACGTCTGTCAGATCGGCCTTCTTCGACGCGCTCTCGTTTCGGCGGCAATCGACCAAGCGCACGCGTATCGCCGAACTGATACGAAACAAGCACGTTCACCGAACTACGAGAGGAAGAAGAAAAGGATGCCTTTGTTTCCCACCCCTCGCAATTAGGTTGGAGCTACGCTCTGATCCCTGTATAGAAAGCGAGATCGATTCTCTAGGCTACGGCTGCTTTCTTTAGGTCGTGGTTACCTACCGATGCCACCTATTGTGAGCGGGGAAACTAATGAGAAATGGCTCGCGACGCCGTGTCTGCACGCCTTTCGTTTTCGATCCGTCGGTGTTGTGTACGGGGAGTTGTTTGTTGAAAGCAGCTTTCGCGAACTGGCTTCCTCTTGGAAGCCTTCCAGATTGTACAATTTGTTGCTTACCTCTTCGTGGCTTCTCAACGTGCCGGCAGTGGCAGATGCTGGCACGCGATATCGTTCGGTATGAGGTTCTTGCTTTGAGGCATACATATACGATGAGTGCTTTTTTTAATTCAGGCGAAAGGCTTAAGTGCCCAGTGTGCGAAAAACCGGCGTTGTTCTTGTTGTTGTTGTTGTTGTTACTAGGTACAGAAAATAGCCGTCACCGTCAAAGTAAATAAAAAAAGACACACTTGAGTTTGCATTGGAATTGAACTAGGGTAGCCACGCTAGGACCCGTGTGCGTCACCACCCGTATACATCAGCGCATTTCCAGCTGCGGAACAAAAATTATCCTAGTACGTGTGGCGCTAACGTCGTGTAGCGTGAGAAGTGAACGTGACGGCTCGTGAGTAGAGCAGGTGTAGACGGGGCGCGCAGCTGTTCTACTGGCAGCCGTTCTATACTCCGTGGCAGCTGGCGCCATTCACAGCGAACTCAGGTTCTAAGGAAGCTGTGGTGCGAAGTGTCGCCAGTCTGCCGGTCAAAATAATTCGAGCTAAAGGACCAAGAAGCACAAGTGAGGAAGGAAGTGCCAACGTGGTGCATCAGAAACGAAGGCTTCAATGCACTTCGAAACGAATACCCCGTGAAGTCATCCATTGTGAAGCCGCACCCCGCCACCATAGGGTGTCCATGAATCCCACTACCCTTTCCATGTCTCATCTTTTGCGCCGAACCTTTTCCGCCGCTAGTTCCGTGCCAATAGCAGCTGATAGGTACTCCGGGTCACGCGAACGCCGGAAAAAAAAGAAAGAAAGAGAGGCGGATTTCGCGAAATTTGCTGAATTCAGCGGTGAGGACGATTTCCTCAAATCGCCGCGACCATGCACCATGAACGTCATTGGGGGCGTGGCACGGCTACAATGACGCAACTTCCTGTGCACTTTCTTCAACGCACTGTTAAGGGGTATTCGCCAGCCCAACAGGAAGTCTTCGCCCATCTGCTCCATTGCAAGGAGACGAGCGGCCTCACGCAGCGCCTGTAGCCCAGAGTGCAGTGATTGACTGACGTGCCCGCACTGACAGCTTTCTAGGACTGACAGCTCTCTTTATACCTCTCTCTCTCTCTCTCTCTCTCTCTCTACTTTATCCTATCACTCCCCCTCTACATCCCTTCCCTTGCACTGGGTTGTATGCAGGTGAGCTCCCTGCCGAGCTCAAAATGTCCCCGGTGCATTTCCTGTCATTTTCCTGTCGCAAACCACAACCTCCACCACCACCTTGCCCCTATAGCGGCCGCGGAGTCAAAGGGCAATCACTCATGGCATAGTGACAACATGCCAGTGTCATAACGTAGCAATTGTAGACGGGGTCCTAGACTACACGTAGGTAGGTTGCGTCTATACTATACACACTAAACTTTTTTACACCTTTTCTGGCCAAAAAGGGTGTAAAAACCTTGTCCCATGGCTAACACCTTTAAAAGGTGTTTTCGCAAAAAAAGGGTGTATGGACGAAAAGAGGGTGTAAGAACAAAAAAAAGGTGTTGAGCTCAAAAAAGGGTGTTGTGGATGCTCAACCTTTTAAAGGTGTTTTCGCAAAAAAAGGGTGTATGGACGAAAAGAGGGTGTAAGAACAAAAAAAAGGTGTTGAGCTCAAAAAAGGGTGTTGTGGATGCTCAACACCCTTAAAGGGTGGTGAGGACACTCAACACCCTAAATAAAGGGTGTTGAGCATCCTCACACCGTTTTTTAAAGGTGATGGCATGCGCAGTACCATGGTGCTGCGCGCGTCATCACCAGGGCCTTGGAGGCTTGCGACCTATCACCATGGTGTCTTAATCCAATTCATGGCGACAAGTGTATGTCTGGAGGCTCTGTAAGTAAATGAAATGCAACAATTTATGACTAATGGCACAATTTTAAGTTATATATACAGTGATCCCTCGCGGCGTGAAACTCGGATATCTTGAAATATCGGTTAACTTAACATGACACAAAAAAAAACGTAGTAGTCTGAACCAAAAAAGAAGAAATAATTTCACAATTTCCTGCACGTGACGATCACAACGTTGGTGCACTAGAGGGACCACTGAAAACTGTTATCAGTGTGCTCACTACACATTAGCATTGAAGTGATACAACTAGACAGAACTGGAGCCCCACTACAATTGCAATCATGTTTTCTGGTGGTAGCTTCCAAAAACAATATCCCATTAAATGTGCACCCGTAGAGAACTTGTATTGGTATTTGTCGTCACAACTTTTTTAAAAGGCAGACAACCACATTTATAAGTTCAATTGACCATAAATTGCACAATTCCTTTTGTGTCAAAAATCTTGAGACTAAAGCCGAACGAAACCACGTTTTCCGAACAAACTGTTACAATCGACAGTAAATGTCGCAACATAAAAAAAAAGAAACAAGAATGTTTGCAAAATTCTGTGCATGAATCCTGAGACTAAAACTAATTCACAACCATAAACTATGATTGAGGTGTCTATTAATAAACATTTTGGCAACTTCCCTTAAAACTTTACAGCCAAGCACATACCAAATATCAAGATACAAGCAATTATGAACTTCCTTCCCTCCGAATGCAATGAGGTGGACAGAGCAGTCTGAACTATAAAGAACATTTATCTTTGACCCATCCTATAGCCGGTATTAATTGAAAAGTTTAGCTGTCAATTTATTTGTTTGGCAACACTGAAATAGCCACGAACATGGCTGATCGCGCCACGGACATGGCGCGGCTCGTGCCACTGCGGCCGCACGCCGAAGAAAAATATAACACCGACGTGTGTCGCCTGCTCCGTTTCAACCGATTCTCAACAGTGGTGTCATCAAAGTTGTTATTAAAAGCACTCGCATTGGAGTCAAGGCATTACTTTGCGTTCGGCGGGCTAGAGCTTGGAATGTCCAAACCATATCATGCGCTTAGCACGGACAAGTACCGCCGTCTTGCGGAGCTCGATCTAACCCCACACTAAACATTTTTATTCCCAAAAGGGTTCGTTCAGCTTGTCGCCGCAGGAGCACCCTCATAACACAATATTTTACACCCTTTAGGGTGCCTGGATTCTGTCGCTGCAGGAGCACCCTTTTCTGCCCAAAATATCATAGTGTGTTTACTTAGCACCCCATTTTAAGGAGCTTTTCCTGCAAAAGCACCCACCTAAAGGGGTACAAAAAGGGTGCATCATCCTCGGTTCACAAATGGCGCTGCAGGTGTGCAGCCACATATGGCACAGTATGACACACAATTACGGTATGAAACATTCGTCAGCTGATAATTTACTTGAACTTTTTGACCCACCGATTTTTGAAACATCTATTTATAAAGTCTAATATTACAGCCAAACTGCAGTACAGAAGTTGTATCATTAGAGGTTGTTGATTATTCGAAACGGTGTTAAAAATTCAATTTTATGTTCATTTTGCTGAACTGCAGTGCACATCCTTCGAGCTTCACTGCACAGCATAAACGTGTTATGCAGTGAAAGCAAGTAGGCTTGCAACACATCAACTGCACAAAAGTTCTTTGAACCTTAAAACCCTTGGCTTCTCAGCACTGCATCAAACTTCCAATCACAGTAGCTACCCGCAATGTTTAGTGCCTTATTCTTGAGCTGAGCAGAAAAACTCAATATTAAGGCAGACCAAATGCAATATGTATACTTCCCTCCGTACTGTGGCTTTATTCTACCCATAAAAGTTGGGTCCTCACTGCCACTTATTTTATTTTACATTATTCTTTTTGCTTCATGAAAAATGACCCCACATAGCAATACCAAGAACTGTAAACATCACAGAACAATGCATATGAGTTCCCTGGTGAAGCCCATGGTTGAAATGTGATGACATTGTTGCTATAGCAGTATTTTATCATGAGTCTAGCTTGTGCATGGTGCCTTGCATTATGTCGCTGCTGGTGGATGTGGGGTCATTTTTCAATGTTGCAAATGAAAAGCCAACAGCCAGTGCCCATTAGTTTCGTCTAGTATTACGAGGTGCTTCATGGGAAGCATCAAACCCATCTATAGCCCTTTTTAGAGTTGACTAGAAGTAAAATCAGCAAAATAGTATCGATAAAACGTTCAGCATCTTTTTTATTAGCAGCTTTAGTGTTGCTACTTTCCATATTTAGGTTTTTTTCTGCTTTTCTTAATGACATTTTTGTTTCGCTGAGAAGGTGCATAACCAATGAAAGCTTTTCTGTAAACCTTTGGTAAATATGCAATTGTTAGAAAATATTTTACTAAATAAGGCAGCTTAAACTGAGAATACTTGCATTTAGAAACATTAAAATCAATTTAAATTGATCATACATTTCTGGCTGTTTTTACACAAAGCTGCACATGGGATATTAAGTGCACCGAAGAGGAGGGCTCTGGATTAGCATTGGCAACTTTGGGATATTTATTGTGGACTTAAATCTCCACACATGGGCATTTTCACTTTCTGCCTCCACCAGGAAAATGGTCACCAATTTAGAGAGCTATTCTTACTAGTATTTGACGTACATTTTAAAATAATCTCAAGTATTATAGCCACAATATTATTCTCTACAACAAGCACCCAGCGGGTGCTGTTATAGAGAGATTGTGCACTACACCAGACCCTGTACTATACTGTCGAGAGCTTTGCCATCTACAATGACCTCTACAAAGCAAGCTAATACTGGTAAAATGTTTCATACCGCAAGTACTGCATGTTTAAAGCTCACGTGTGAAGTACAGATACTGGTGCTTCAGCAAGAACCGAGGATGAGCACCCTTCCTGGTTCTGAAAAAATAAAAAAATAAAATAAACATGGAAAAATGCTTTAAGCAGGATTAAGAAACAGGGTTGAAAAAAAGTGAGCAAGCAATTCTTTCAAAATATGTAAAGCAATGCAAACAAATATTTATTTCAACTTCATGTCTACAAAAGACAATCTCATTAAGGCTGGTAATGGGGTCTTGGGTAAAAAAAGAGCAGGGAGCACTTATATAAATGCTACAGGGAACCTTCAAGCCAAAAATTGCTTGAGCACTTAAACTAATCACTGTTCAACAAATTCATGAAAATTGAATGGATGAAAAACCAGCGGTAAACACAAAGAACAACGGGACAAGCTTATCCCGTCGTTCTCTTCCGTACCCTGTGTTTTCCGCTGGTTTTTCATCCATTCAAACATGTACCAACTAGCACAGTCCGACACCTTGGTATCATAAAAATACGAATTGTCACTCCTTTCAGACAGTTGGAAAAAAAGAAAGTATAAAGCAGGTGACAAAATTAAAATGACAGCAGATTGGTTAACTTTTAATTTTAAGTGATAATATAAAAAATAATGGCATGAATGAAAGTGAGCAGCAACCAAAGGACCATGATGCTAGGCCGACATTCCACTTTGAAGCAAAATATCCGCTTTCAACGCTACATAGGCGAAACACGCAATGAGGCAACCCTTTAGGCCCACAAAAACAATATAATCTTTAAAAAAGCTACAATTTAGTTGAGAAAAACTGACCACAACAAATTGGAATTGACAACTAGATACAGTTGTCACACCCAAGCAAGCCGGCGAAAGATGAACAGATATCTAGCTGTCCTACCCCCTATTTGTGCCCTAGCCTCTGATCCGCTGCAGCAAACAAAAAAATTGTTTATAGCTTCGGATAAAGTCCTTGGTTAGAGTATTATATTTGTTTCCATCAAACACAAAAAAATGCATGGTAAAGCGCTGACAATAACTTTGTCTACTGCGGTTCCTTCATGGTGACATCACCACAGGAACCAAAAATACAATACAGTGCATTAAAGGGGCCATTTGGACAACATAGAAGTTCGTTTCGTTCGAAATATTTCCTGTTTTATAGTGCCCCCACCACTTGACCGGCAGCAAATGATGCTGCATTCACTGAGAAATTGATTTAGGTTAAAAGTCTGATTCTCCCACCATATCGTGTGTTTTTGGGATGTCAGCAATGAAGCCATAAGTGCGTGTGATCAAACAGACTACTTCGTCACTCGGGTCTGCAGCCTTGCTAGCCATCAGTCCTCCCAGGTGGAGCTACCATACTCATCCACGAACTGTTGTTTGCCATTGCTTTGTTTTTGACCGCGTCTGCACCTGGCTTGTTTTCGTTACTGTAGAAAGTAATGGTTTTGTGAAACATGGGTTATCCTCGACAAACAGGGTCACGTAAGACAACATCGCCTATGCCAATCGGCCAGTGCCGTGCAGGCCAACTCCAAAGCGGCGGAGTGCTGTCCACCTAAAACAAGCATAGTGCACGCCGTACCAACAGCAGTGCGCATCGATACTTGTATGTTTACGCGTATTTTCGTAATTTTCATTGTTTACTGCCCCATTTTTACTGCTGTAAAATGAATATGCATTACATTTAAGCGCAAATAGCTCATTCGGCATGCTTATAAGGCCTGCCCTATTTGCGTTTGCTTTTGCCGGCCTCAGCCAATCGCACAGCTGGGGACATATGACATCATAGGTACTGCTGTGGGAAATGAGCTAGTGGGTCGCATGGCCATTCCCTTTTTCCTAATTATATAGCTTATTCGAGTGAAGTGCGCGTTAAAAATGGTGTCAGTATGATTCTAACGAGGCAATCTGTCAAATGAACCAAACTTGTGCGTTGTCTGCATGGCCCCTCTAAGCAAAGGCAAGGCAGCCAATTTTTTTATTTAGGCTGCCTTCATGCACACAGTAGTGCTCTATTGCTGCCAGAAACTCATTACGGGACTCCTGACATATTTACAGTTGCAATAAAAATCAGAAATAGAAGGAAAAATCATTGGACACTCCACAATGTCCAAAAAACAAAGGAATAATGTGCGAGTGAGCTACCTAAAACACTGCGACAGAAGATCATATTCATCAAAGCAACTAATAAAAACCATGGCTAGTGCATAGCCACTACGCAGCTCATTTGTTAAGAGCTTATGTGCGTCCCCACAAGTTGGCTGTGTAAACCTACCGACACCTAACAGAGTCCAAGGTTCGACGAAAACTCGTCAGGGGAGGGTTATTCATTGATGAAATACAAACAGGCAGGCACTCGCCTGGTAATACAAGCAGGCACTCGCCTGGTCAAAAACAAATAAACAAATAAAGACATTTTGGGCCCCTACTGGCCTTTGATCACAATGAAAGGGGGGTGAAAGGTCGCGATTATTTATAGGTTTGGTGGTGCAGAGTGCGCATGTATATCTCGGGGAGACTACCCCGCGACTGGTTAATTGTGTTTTTAGTTGGTTGAATATGCACTGATTCTAAAAGTAGTCGTGTCGACACGACAGGCACTTCTCTGATGCGATTATGCTTGCGGAATCCCAATCGATGACGTGGTCAGTAGCCAGGTGATGATCCGCCAAGGCATTTCAGCTTGCATTGCCTTTTTTGACATCGTTCTGGTGCTATTGAATTCTTATTTTAAATATTTCCAGTTTCACCTATGTAGGGTGCGTCGCAATCCTTGCATGGAATTTTGTAGGCAACTCCGGGGAATCTTGATTTTTCTAAAGGGTCCTTCACGCGTACCAGCTTCTGCTTAAGCCTGTTCCTTGGCACGTGTGCAATTTTAATGCCATATGTGCCAAACACCCTTGCAAGATCTTCACTGATGCCTTGCGTGTAGGGGACGGCAGCGCGTTTTTGCCCGTCTTCAGGAACCCTTTCGGAGGAGGCAACTGAATCCCGCAATTGTTGCGTCCTCACAAGCTTTGAAGGGTAGCCGTTGCTGCGAAGGTCCTTCCTTACCACGGCTAGCTTTTGCTTGCACAGACCAGGCTCAGAGCAGATTCGTGATGCGCGTGAGAAGAGTGCAGCGGCAACGGAGCGTTTTTGGCCTATAGGATGCGCAGAGTCGAACCCCAGGTATCTACCCGTGTGGGTCGGCTTTCGATAAACACTGGTTATAAATCCTTTGGCCGATCGTTTCAGAAGTACGTCGAGGAAGGCGATCTGTCCATTATTTTCCTGTTCCATGGTGAACTGGATACTTGGAACACAAGAGTTTAGATGCTCAATTAAAGGCATTACGTCTCGGCGGTGGATCACACAAAAGCAGTCTACGTAGCTGACAAAAATCTTGGGGCCGTCTTGTACGAACATAGCGCAGAATTTTTTAGAGCCTCTGAGGCAATATTTGCACAGACTGCTGAAACGGAAGCTCCCATCGCTGTTCCAAACCGCTGCTTTTAACATTGTACGTTGAAAACAAAACGTGTTCTGCAGGCCAAATTCCAGGCAAAATTACACGGTCCGGAGTTGCAAGGATCTACTCGAGAACGATGCATCTCTGCCTTCACGTTCGCCAATTGAGATGCAAGACTTATATCGTCTCCTGGAATTTGGCCTGCAGAACACATATTTTGTTTTCAACGGACCAGTGGTTTCGAACAGCGATGGGAGCTTCCGTTTCAGTAGTCTGTGCGAATATTGCCCTAGAGGCTCTAGAAAATTCTGCGCTATGCTCGTACAAGACGGCCCCAAGATCTTTGTCTGCTACGTAGACGACTATTTTTGTGTGATCCACCGCCGAAACGTAATGCCTTTATTTGAGCATTACGTAATGCCTTTATTTGAGCAAACTCTTGTGTTCCAAGCATCCAGTTCACCATGGAACAAGATAATAATGGACAGATCGCCTTCCTCGATGTACTTGTGAGACAGTCGGCCAAAGGATTTACAACCAGTGTGTATCGAAAGCCGACCCACACGGGTAGATTCCTGGGGTTCGACTCTGCGCATCCTACAGGCCAAAAACGCTTCGTCGCCGCTGCACTCTTCTCACGCGCATCACGAATCTGCTGTGAGCCTGGTCTGTGCAAGCAAGAGCTAGCCGTGGTAAGGAAGGACCTTCGCAGCAACGGCTACCCTTCAAAGCGTGTGAGGACGCAACAATTGCGGGCTTCAGTTGCCTCCCCCGAAAGGGTTCCTGAAGAATACAGGCAAAACCGCGCTGCCGTCCCCTACACGCAAGGCATCAGTGAAGCTCTTGCAAGGGTGTTTGGCACATATGGTGTTAAAATTAAAATATGGTGTTAAACGCGTACCAGCTTAATCAGAAGCTGATACGCGTGAAGGACCCTTTAGAAAAATCAAGATTCCCCGGAGTTGCCTACAAAATTCCATGCAAGGATTGTGACGCATCCTACATAGGTGAAATCGAGAGCATGACGGAATCCCGTCTGGCCGGGAGGGTACATTAGAAACGAAAAAGAGATGCCGACCAGTCCAAACAAAACGTACTGACGTTTCGGCTTCCAGCACGGAAGCCTTATTCACAATAAATGCATCACCAGAAGTGGGTCGTTTAAGTGGGCTTGAATAATCGCTGCAAAGAGCGTGCGTAGATCGGGTTTAGATTTCCGTCGTTACGATTGACTGTGTTAGATGTGGTCTGAATGATTAGTGATTCCAGATGTAGCCGTGATGCTGTCACTTTTTCTGTAGCAACGATTCTTGCATTGTCCCAATCAATCTTGTGGTCATTCACGATGGCGTGTTTGGCTACAGCATTGTTGCGGACGCTTTTATTCTTTACGTCACGTGCGTGCTGCTGCGGACGATTGTTATAATTTCCCGATTCCCCGATATACACGCCGCTGCAGTCTGCACAAGGTATCTCATATACCACACCGGGTAAGCGCTCCTTGGGCAAGCGGTCCTTGACTCTCACGAGCTCATGGCGCATCTTTTTGGCTGGAATGTGGGCCACCTGTCGAAGTTCCTGCTCCAAGTTCTGGCTCCGCTCGTCAATAAAGGGACCACTCACGTTCGTAATTCTTTCGATTTTGTCGAGAGGACTCGCAACACCGTGATCGAGAAAGACGACTTGATGGTGTCCTTCGACACGAAGTCCCTTTTCACGAGTATTCCGAGTGACCTGGCTGTCACCGTATGCACCGCTGCTCTCGAGGCTGATGAGACGTTGCCCGAGAGATCACCGATGGATGTGCCACAACTACGCAGGCTTCTAGATTTTTGCCTGAACAATACGTACTTCGTCTTTATGGGCCATTTTTACAAGCAAATGCAGGGGACTCCAATGGGTGCCGCTATTTCGGTCACGGCGGCGAACCTGCCCATGGAAGCGCTGGAAGCACGCACGCTAGCCTCCTTTGCTCCTCAACCAAGTGTTTTTGTGTTATGGCGATGATTGTTTCTGCGTCGTTCAGAAAGACGCGGCGAACAGCTTGCTGGCCCACCTCAACAGTATGGACCGTGCCATTCAGTTCACGTCAGAAGAGGAGGCCGATGGCAAACTTCCCTTCCTGGACGTCCTCGTGTCTCGGCAGGGCCAGAGGCCACGTTTCAGCATGTACCGCAAGGAAACGCACACAGGCCGCTACCTGAACTTCAACTCCATGCACCCCGCTTCCCACAAGAGGGCTGTTGTTAGCACGGTACTGCAGCGTGCGAAAAGATTGTGCTTGAAGCCTGAGGATGCGGCGGTGGACACGGCAAAGGTGTGGGATGACCTGGCTAGCTGCGGTTACCCGAGGCACTTTATAAACGCAACGGAACGCCAACTGACCCGACGGGGACAACTGGACGTGCCTCCTGCCCCGATGAAGCGAGCTCCTGTGCCCTACCTTCCAGGAACAAGTGAATGTTTGGCACTTATCCTATGGGAACATGACATGCAGGTGGCCCACGGTCCAGCCAAAAAGATGCGCCATGAGCTCGTGAGAGTCAAGGACCGCTTTCCCAAGGAGCGCTTCCCCAGTGTGGTATACGAGATACCTTGTGCAGACTGCAGCGGCGTGTATATCGGGGAATCAGGAAATTATAAGAATCGTCTGCAGCAGCACGCACGTGACGTAAAGAATAAAAGCCGAACACGCCGTCGTGAATGACCACAAGATTGATTGGGACAATGCAAGAATCGTCACTACAGAAAAAGTGACAGCATCACGGCTACATATGGAATCACTAATCATTCAGACCACATCTAACACAGTCAATCGTAATGACTGAAATCTAAACCCGATCTACGCATGCTCTTTTCAGCGATTATTCAAGCCCCCTTAAACGACCCACTTCTGGTGATGCATTTATTGTGAACAAGGCTTTGTGCTGGAAGCCGAAACGTCAGTACGTTTTGTTTGGACTGGTCGGCGTCTCTTTTTCGTTCCTAATCCTACATAGGTGAAACTGGAAATTTTTTAAAGAATTCAATAGCACCAGAACGATGTCAAAAAAGGCAATGCAAGCTGAAATGCCTTGGCGGATCATCACCTGGCTACTGACCACGTCATCGATTGGGATTCCGCAAGCATAATCGCATCAGAGAAGTGCCTGTCGACACGACTACTTTTAGAATCAGTGCATATTCAACCAACTAAAAACACGATTAACCAGTCGCGGGGTAGTCTCCCCGAGATATACATGCGCACTCTGCACCACCAAACCTATAAATAATCGCGACCTTTCACCCCCCTTTCATTGTGATCAAAGGCCAGTAGGGGCCCAAAATGTCTTTATTTGTTTATTTGTTTTTGACCAGGCGAGGGCCTGCTTGTATTTCATCAACACCGAACTAACCCGCCTGAATCACCACTTTATAGACATTGAGCAATTATTTGAATTGGTTTATTGTAGCAAGCTGTCTTGTTTATTTCCTTATTTTTTGGCATTTCCTGTCTCATTTGAAATTTGGAGACCAGATAGCTTTTACTACGGGCCATGCACTGGCGACAACAAATATTTGATTTCACTTTAAACAATTTTCGGTTATGTTTTATTGCTCACCAGCCAATGACTTGAAATATAAGAGGCTCCTAAAACATGTGCTGGCATTTCTTTCCAGCACTGCAGTACAACTAATCATGACTTTTATCATATTTTGTTCACAAATTGTAATATTTAGAAAGTATTCAGCTGAATGAAAATGTTATTTCAGTAGCATGCGCAATCAACAGGGCCTCAATGACTCTCACCACGTGGTTCACTTGTTTCTGTCACAAATAACCTGATTGCAGCCACATTCCACCCAAGACGAAGGTAACATATCCTCTGGGATGATGAATGTTTAAAATGCCTTACGAGTAAGTGCTAAGCACATGAAATTGTGGCATTAAAACCGAAGATCCCTCTGCGGCATCCTTCACTTGGGGCAGCGCTTGATCACAAACTTCGAGAAGTTGAAAAATGCTCCATGCGCCGCTCCAGCCAGCAGAAACAATGCAGGACGCAAGTTGGTAGGTGGACCGTTGGCATCCTGCGATTGTGAAGATTTTTTTAGTAGATGCACTTTTTTTTTGTACCACTGTTCATTTTTCCGTTAACAAGCAGCTGAACTCCTGCAGGTTCTACAAATCATACAAGCATAATAAAACGCAGCAATGCAGAACAATTGGCAGGGTTACCTCAATTTTTCTTTTCTAGGAATGAAAAAAATGTGGGTAATCTATACACAACTACAATCAAACCTTTCAATTTTTACCTACTTCACTCCTAACAAGCACACATACACGTTAGACATGTGAGAAAGCTGCTAAATTTATGCCCACAAACTTAATCAGGCATCAGAAATCGGCAGGGAACGACGTGTCACCTTTAAATGGCACTTTTTTCGTTCAAAACACTAAAATGGGCGAGAAAGACCCATAACTATGATTTGGTACCCTTATCTGGTATGGTTTTCAGGCAATGCTTACACCTCACTTCAGTACCTTCAGGTGGTGGAGATCTTTGAAAACTCATTGCGGGCAAGTGGGTTGTGTTCAAGCTCTCGTATCTTGCCAGCATATGCTGGATTCCAGCATTCCCAAATCAACGTGACGACTTGAATGTGGTGGATGCAAGAGAAAGAATAAGCACACGCCAAGGGCGTAGCCGGGTGGGGGGGGGGGGGGGGGGAGGGAGGGGGGGTCCCGGTGCTTCCCCCTTCATAATGTTTTATGTCAAGGCTGGAGTTATCTTTGTGGGTGTTCTTTTCCCCGGGGCTTCTCCTCCAAGCCGCTGCAGCGCTGAGGATCTCACCCCGGGTATCTCCAACCGACAAACTCAGCCTCCGATCAAAACTATACATTTATTTACAGCCCAGTGGGCGGCTAAAAAACAGCGCTCAGGCGGAGCTCGAAGACGACGGGCCGAGCTCTCCTGTGCCCGGACCGCGTCTCTCTCGTCTCCTTGTCTTCATATTCCCTCCACCCTGACGCTGGGAGCCAGGGAAGAGGGAAAAGCGAGTCCTTCGTGGGAACCCCATGTGGTGGCCATTAGCGCATCCGGTGCGAGCAGGCGCGACCCTCCTCGGAATGCGGGGAGTTTCAAGGCGCCGCGTGACACGACACGTGCGTTCAATTTCTGTGCTGCTCGTCCCAGGGCCCGCGCCAGTTCATGCGTCGAAGCGCCCGACACCTCCACCGCCACTGTGAAACATAACTTCAGGAATGTTTCACACACCACACACACTTTGCGAGCGTGCTCCATCGTTCCTTCAGTTGACGACACAACAATCAGCACGGCCAGTGCCTCTTGACCCTGGCTGCAGGTCACCATGACAAATTAGGCACAATCCTCACATAGCTCATTCAGAGCGAGCGGCCTTTAGAATGCGGTACGCACCGGCCGTCGTCGTCCGAAAACGCCCTTGCCATGCGCCGCAAACCCTCACAGAACAGTATCATGGGCCCCTCTCCTCCTCGCTTGGGAAGGGACCACTGCTGGCTCGTCACCATGCGTTGAAGCCACTCTGCACTGAGGTGAAGCTGACTGACGCTTTCGCCTCTTTCTAGGCGAACCCTCGGGTTCGGCCGCTTCTGCGCTCGGAGCGCCGTGCTCCACTACGCACCGTTGGTCAGCGTAAGCAGGAGAGGACTGCTTAGCGGCTACGTCAACGCTGACATGAAATGCTGTAGGGGCTATCTCTTCAGCCACTCCTACAGACCTACCTGTAACTGCCCTGGGCTGCATTACATGAGCGGCCGTACCCTGATTTACACTTTCCTCGCTGAATTCGCTGGAGCTCCCTATGGCAATCACATTGTCGGTACTCGACATTTGGGTATCTCGAGAAACACAAGATACAGTGTGCGTGACACCAACTGCATCCGATTCCTCGCGCGATTCCCGTGCTGCTGCATCCTGCAATGCAACTGGCCGCTCGCCCACGCTCCCGGAACGTTCTCCCTCTCTGAACGCGGTGACAACGGGCTCACGCTCGACTGAAACCAGCCCCTTCACAACGGCTGATTTAAGAACTTCATAGTTCTTCCCCTCCTTCCTGTGCGAACCCTCGTGTTCGGCCGCTACTGCACCCCTGTGCGCGCACAAAGCGCCGTTCTCTACCACACAACGTTGTGTGAAGCAAGGAGTAGCGAGGGGCTCATCGGCAACATGAACAATAACATGCGACGCTGCGGAGCCTTTCTCTCTTGCCATCAGCTTCATCACGGGCATGCGCACACTCTCATTCAACTTTGACCGCCTGTCATTTACCAACGCAGCCTCGCGCGTAACACCTTCCTTCACCTCCATCTTTATTTCGGTGAAATTCTCTAAGCGGGATGCTTCACTATCCTGCTCCCTGGTTGCAGAAAATCTCAACGCCCACGAAGGAACGTGCGCCACTATCCTATCTTCGCCTTTCCCACGTGACTCTGATCGTGGCGGATCCCGCGAAACAGGAGGACTACGCGCGCCCAGTGAATGGGTTCCACCCAGCGCATCTTTCGGCGTACCGGAGCACCCCAGTTCACTCTCTCCCCGAGTGCTGAACATTACTATTTGAGCAATCGGTGAGGTAGGAACGTTGTTAGCTCTCTTGAAACGTCCACTCTTCGAACGTTCCGCTGCTAACTCTGCCTCAGCGATTCTCAATTTCGCCAGCAATAGCGCCTTCTGCTCAGCGAACGACATTGCAATGCTTGCTGTCCCTGCAACGTTCATGCACGCTTCCTAATCATCATTATCTCGCAGCTACACCTAGATAGCCGCTAGATGTCATGGTGAACCGCAGACCCAGCATCAAACGAGGCACTGACCTGTATAGCTCGGCGCCTGTAGAGATGCCGCACCGGTGCAGATGGGTTATCCATTTATGCACCGCTCCTTCCGCCGAGGTGTCCACCAAACAATCGCCCGCCGACTTCTCGCCTGCCGCCTCGCCAAGCTGCTTCTCCGCTGCTCAGCAGGCCGCAGAGATTGCCTCGGTCTCCGTTGAGACGTCCGTTGAGCGCCGCTCGAGCCGCTTCTCCACCTGGGTGGCGAGCTCGCTGCTCCTGCAGATCTCGTTCAGCAGGCTGCCGCTCTCCGTTGAGAAGTCTGCTGAGCGCCGGTCCAGCCGCTTCTCCACCAGGCTGACGAGCTCGCTGCTCCCGCCGATCCCGTTCAGCAGGCCGTGACTTCTCCGCCTGCTCCATCTCGCCCGCCGGCTGGCTGAGTCGTCGCTGTTGAAGATCCTGTCGACTGCGCCAGTTATCTTCTTGGATGTTCTTTTCCCCGGGGCTTCTCCTCCAAGCCGCTGCAGCGCTGAGGATCTCACCCCGGGTATCTCCAACCGACAAACTCAGCCTCCGATCAAAACTGTACATTTATTTACAGCCCAGTGGGTGGCTAAAAAACAGTGCTCAGGCGGAGCTCGAAGACGACGGGCCGAGCTCTCCTGTGCCCGGACCGCGTCTCTCTCGTCTCCTTGTCTTCATATTCCCTCCACCCTGACGCTGGGGGCCAGGGAAGAGGGAAAAGCGAGTCCTTCATGGGGGTCCAACCCCATGTGGTGGCCACTAGCGCATCCGGTGCGAGCAGGCGCGACCTTCCTCGGGATGTGCGGAGTTTCAAGGCGCCGAGCGACACGTGCGTTCAATTTCTGTGCCGCTCGTCCCGGGGCCCGCGCCAGTTCGTGCGTCGAAGGAGTGTGGGCATGCCCGTGAAAAAGCTGATAGCCAGAGAAACAGCCTCAGCTGCGTCGCATGCTCTAATTCATGTGACCGATGAGCCCCTCTCTACTCCTTGCGTCACACAACGGTGTGTGGTAGAGAACGGCGCTTCGTGCGCGAACGGTGGTTCAGTAGCGGCCGAACGCGAGGGTTCGCACATTAAGGAGCGGAAGAACTATGAGGTTCTTAAATCAGCCGTTCTGAAGGGGCGGAGACTGGCTTCAGCTGAGCGTGAGCCTGTCGTCGCACCGTGCGGAGACAGAGAACATCCTGGGAGCGTGGCCGAGCGGCCAGTAGCTTTGCAGGATGCGGCAGCGTGAAGAATCGGATGCAGTTGGTGTCGCGCACACTGCATCGTGTGTTTCTGGAGGTCCCCGAATGTCGAGTCCCGAAAATATGATTGACATGGGAAGCTCCAGCAAATTGAGAGAGGGAAGTGCAAATCAGGGTACCGCTCATGTAACGCAGCCCCAGGCAGTTGCAGGTAGAACTGCAGTGACTGAAGAGATAGCCTCTCCGGCATTGCATGACCGCGTTAACGTGCCCACGAAGCAGCCTTCTGCTGCTTACCCTGACCAAAGGTGTGTCGTAGAGAATGACACCTCGTGCGCGTACGGTGGGTCAGAAGCGGCCGAACCCGAGGGTTCGCCTGGAAAGAGGCGCAAGCGTCAGTCAGCTTCACCTCAGTGCAGAGTGGCTCCAACGCATGCTGACGACCCAGCAGTGGTCCCTTCCCGAGCGAGGAAGAGAGGGGCCCCTGATACTGTTGTGTGAGGGTGTGCGGCGCATGGCAAGGGCGTTTTCGGACGACGACGGCCGGTGCGTACCGCATTCTAAAGGCCGCTCGCTCT
Organism: Haemaphysalis longicornis; assembly: GCF_048455015.1. Lineage (NCBI taxonomy): Eukaryota > Metazoa > Arthropoda > Arachnida > Ixodida > Ixodidae > Haemaphysalis > Haemaphysalis longicornis. The sequence continues at coordinate 189,302,240 of NW_027526422.1, forward strand.
GAATGAGCTATGTGAGGATTGTGCCTAATTTGTCATGGTGACCTGCAGCCAGGGTCAAGAGGCACTGGCCGTGCTGATTGTTGTGTCGTCAACTGAAGGAACGATGGTGCACGGGCCAAATGTGTGTGTGGTGTGTGTTTCGTGTGTGAAACATTCCTGAAGGTATGTTTCACAGTGGCGGTGGAGGTGTTGCGCGCTTCGACGCACGAACTGGCGCGGGCCCCGGGACGAGCGGCACAGAAATTGAACGCACGTGTCGCTTGGCGCCTTGAAACTCCGCGCATCCCGAGGAAGGTCACGCCTGCTCGCACCGGATGCGCTAATGGCCACCACATGGGGTTGGACCCCCACGAAGGACTCGCTTTTCCCTCTTCCCTAGCCCCCAGCGTCAGGGTGGAGGGAAGATGAAGACAAGGAGACGACATTGGGAGACGTGGTCCGGGCGCAGGAGAGCTCGGCCCGTCGTCTTCGAGCTCCGCCTGAGCACTGTTTTTTAGTCGCCCGCCGGGCTGTAAATAAATGTACAGTTTTGTATCAGAGGCTGAGTTTGTCGGTTGAGGATACCCGGGGTCAGATCCTCAGCGCTACTGCGGCTTGGAGGAGAAGCCCCGGGGAAAAGAACATCCAAGAAGATAACTGCTGGGCTGCGGTTTAAGCAGCCTGAAAAACCGCCTGAAGTCACCTGCAGGCGCGGAACCTGCAGTTTTAAGGACATTCTTGCTCATATAAAGCTGAAAACAAGGGCTATGTCAACGTCTGATCCCTGCGCCCGCTCCAGATGCTGTACCTGTCAACATATACAGCCCGGCTGCATTTCGCGCCGGATACACCGACAAGCGCTGGGAACCTGCCACGAGCCAATCGAAACAGCCCCACTGTTTCAATGGCGGAACAGCACGGCCGGGGAATGGCAGAACAGCAGGAAAAGCCTCATATAGGCTTACATGTTGTCGGGAGCGTGTCATTCCTTGTCTTTACACTGGTACAAAGTATAATCACATGACAGAGCACATCGCTGTATTTTGTTCAGTCAACTATCAATCCTTGATATGTTTACTTTTCTACCGACATCGCATTTCATTGACTATTGCAGATCCATAATTTCTGCTGCATAAAAAGCATTGCTCTGCCCATCTTGTATTTCCTCCACATCAACAAAACTACACAATTCTCCCTAATGCGGAGCTTTGTTTTTTTGGCACTATTCCAGTTTCCTTGACCTCCCTCTTGGTTAGAATCAGCATTCTGTATTTGCTTAACAGGAGTTTTACTGAAGCCATGTCTGTTTCGATTTAACAGATAGAAATATAATGAAATTTAAGAAACGTGCAACAAGCTCAACATTCAACAGCAGTGCAATAAGGTGTTCCGCTTAGCGAAAGTTTACTACTCGCGCTACTAGCACAAAAAATAACAAAAGGCGATTACTTAAGGACGAAGACGCACATTTGCTAGTTTCACCACCATAATATGCGAATGCGCCGCATGTACAGTCCACTGCGATTCGGAGGTTGTCGCGGGAAAGCTACTCTTTCAAACGAAGCAGGAAGAAGGAAGAACAACAGCTTTAGCAAATATTCCATGCAAGTTTCGTTATCATTGGTGTAGATAAAAGGCAACCAAGTCCAAGTCTGTGCTTGATAACAACGAATGTACAGGGCCGTCCACGCTAGGTGCAAACACGGCGCAGCGTGGCCTCGCTCAGTGAAGCGCCAGCGCACAATCCACGGCCGCGCATCGAAGCTAAGCGGCGCAGGCGCACAGGGGCTTGGAGGCGGGGCTTCGTGTAGTCTGCTAGAGCGGGAGAGCGCCGTGCCTGCTTTGCTGTGAAGCACGCCTAACTGTAGGCTTGCCTGTAGCGTCTAAGCGCGCTGCGACGGCGTTGCGGGAAAGCGCACTTTCCTTACTACGGCGCGTTGTGTAGTTTCTGCGTACGAGAACCCACAGCTTCCGCTTTTCAGTTCCGCGGTGCAGGTTAAATGCAAGTATTGTTGCAAACATTTCAGGACTGGCGGCTTGGTTTGGTTCAATGAGAGACGCTGTATAGAACGGCATCGTATAATTTCGGCCACTAGGATTTATTTAATGCTCACTGGCATTACGCAAAACATAATTGTCTGTGCATTTCGCCTCCATGGAATTTCGGTCACAGCGGCTGGGTTTCGATCTGCCGAATTTCTTCCAGATGTGTATTGGCTTTTTTCAAACATATGAATATCGCGCATCGTTGAGATGGTTCAAGGAGTCGCGAGGAAGTACGGGTCTTACCATAAAGGAGGATGCGCACAGGTGGCAACAAAGGGAGGGGCCGCTTTCTCCAAATAACTAGCCATGTAGGGAGCGCAACCAATGACGTATGCATTATAATATAGCACACTAGAGTGGGACCGGTCCAGGATTCGACCGTAGAGTAGACGATTGTGCTGGGGGCGTGACTTCCTGGCTGGGCGACTGCTTGAACCATCTCGACGATGCGCGATATTCATATGTTTGAAAAAAGCCAATACACATCTGGAAGAAATTCGGCAGATCGAAACCCAGCTGCTGTGACCGAAATTCCACGGAGGCGAAATGCACAGACAATTATGTTCTGCGTAATGCCAGTGAGCATTAAATAAATCCTAGTGGCCGAAATTATACGATGCCGTTCTATACAGCGTCTCTCATTGAACCAAACCAAGCCAGTCCTGAAATGTTTGCAACAATACTTGCATTTAACCTGCACCGCGGAACTGAAATGCGGAAGCTGTGGGTTCTCGTAGGCAGAAACTACACAACGCGCCGCAGTAAGGAATTAGTAGTAGTAAAGTCCTTTATTGGGATGGGACGGCCGGTTGGCCAGAGGGGGGAAATGGGAATAGCAGGGAGGGAGGAATAACACTATTTGAATCTTCAAGGGCCGTAGAGGATCTAATTGTCCATTGAGGATCTCATTGTCCAGTTTGAGGGACCAAATGGGTTGTAGGCCCCGGCTCACACTACTCGAGAAATGCACTCCCAAATGGTTCTTCACCAGCAGTAAGGAAAGTGCGCTTTCCCGCAATGCTGTCGCAGCGCGCTTAGACGCTACAGGCAAGCCTACAGTTAGGTGTGCTTCACAACAAAGCAGGCACGGCGCTCTCCCGCGGTAGCAGACGACACGAAGCCCCACCTCCAAGCCCCTGTGCGCCTGCGCCGCTTAGCTTCGATGCGCGGCCGCGGATTGTGCGCTGGCGCTCCGCGGAGCAAGGTCACGCTGCGCCGTGTTCGCACCTAGCGTGGACGGCCCTGTACAGCTTGAAACCCAAAGGGTGGCAAGTCAGTCGTGCAGGCCATTGTTGTATCATGGAACAGCCAACAAGGGAGCGAAGAGTGTGAAATCTCGATTTTCATGGTTCCGAAACGAAACTGTGGGCTGGTGGCACGCTTGGCCGCTCGATAACCTTCAAATCGTGCTCGACTGTACTTCATAGCTGACAAGAAAACTTAATAGTCCCTTTTCTAAAACACGAGAATCTTGATAGTAAACATTCAGTGTTGGCCTCCACTTCCGCCTGACGAACTTCGGGGTCCGCGCGCCACTCACGAGCGCGCTCATGATCACACTCACGAGCGTGGGTCCGCCTAACCACCTGCTCTGCGGACGAATGAATCGCCCGTAGTCTGCCCATAGACCAGCGCACAGCAATTTAGCTGATCATCACTATCATCACCATCTAAGCTCCTTAAAGGAGCCATGAAGAGAAAATACAACTTCGTTTAATTTGAAAGAACTAGGATTCAGTATGTCACTCAGCTCCATTAGAGCCGCAAAATATGTTTTTTAACGAAAAAAAAGCAAGAAGTATTTAAAAACTTTCAAATTTTGCGCCACAGTGACGTGTTATGAGCAAGAATGACGTCATACGGGCCCACAATAAAACATAATTTTCAGTGCCTTAACTGCACGTTAACGTTCAAGTGATGCGGTCAAATGAAACTAGAGGCCGGATTACAGACGTCCAGTCATGTGCCGTCGCGACAGGTCAGTTAGACGGCCGCCAATCGCACAAACAAGGTTCCGTGACGTCATAAATAAGTTGCGGGAAATTGGCTAGGGGGTCGCGACTGCTTCAAACGTTTTCCTTAATATCTCCGTTATTTTTTCGAAGATTGCGATGATATTGGGATCATTGTTATCAGGACTAAGCAGTCTTTCTAATAAACCCAACTTGTATTTTGTCTTCATGGCTCTCCTTTAAGGTGGGCTTTACAGGTAGTGTTGAGCATACACAAATCGCATGTTAAAGTCAGTTATTTCAAGCTTCGTTTGCAAAACAACGCGCAAGATGCCTTGCCTACATATTTCTCCGTCCCATTTTTTGGTCGACCACACCCCCCCCCCCTCCCCCCCCAAAAAATTCCTGGCTTGTACGAGGGAACTTGTACATTCAAGTGATCGAACATTATTGAAGTATGGTAGCCCACTGTGCTACCAAAACTGTGTTTGAAAACTTACGTTCTGGCGGCCAAACACTGTTGACAATGCTTGTGGCTCTTGTCCGGTTGAATGGAGGGACGTGATGTGCTCAGACCGTCCAGAGGTCTAAAACAGGATGACACATGATTACCACACAGGCAAGAATGGAAATTATTGGGTGCACGAATGTTACAACTCGGGCAACACAATATTCAGCCAAAATCAATGCCCGCGTACAGCGGCACCGTACACATGGTGAGGTGGCTCGCCGCAAACGCAACGAAGCTTGCGAGGCGCGCACATTCGCTCGCAAACGATTCTCCCTCGCCATTCCCAACACGGCACAAATGACAGCGGTGATTAACGAAGCCGTAAACGCTGCGCAGCACAGTTTAGAGGAGTAGCCGCCCGTGTTCTGATAAACTACGCGTAAGACGTGGTTTGCAGTGGTGAACTCTGAAGCTGTTCAATGTAGTGCTGCGGAGTGGGAAACGTTACTGAGTTACTGAGCGCCACTGCGTTACTGAGCGCCAGTGCGTTCAGCGCTCAATGCAAGCACCACAATGTTCTTTCGCACATCGCCTTTCTAAAGACGAGCCCTCAAGGTTCAACCTAGCTAGTTCAGTTAAACAATTCACACACGCGGGCTTCTGTTAACGAATCCTTAAAGCGGCGCTGACAGCTACAAACGGCATCCAGTGAAAAGAAAGGCGGCAAATGTGTCGAGACAGCTTACCTGCAGGAAACGAAGCAGAAGAGCGAGCGACGTTCAGGGGCAAGCGCCGAACGAATTTAGCCGTCTTCAGGTGGCAAAGTTGTTCTCAAATACTTCATCGCGAAGTCGAACACGACAGACATAACCGAAGACGACGAGGTGTCCAATTAATCATAATAACTGCGCTTGTGTAACTGCACACCACAGTAAACAATCCATGAAAGACGGGTCACGGCATGGAGGGTCACGGGGTATCTGTTCCGGAATCCGGCCACGCCGCCGCGCGCCGTACTCAGGGTTTCGGCCGTTGACAAGGAGTTGCGTAAAGAAATTAAAACGACAACAATAAATAATTGCCTCTTTTACTGACTACAACAATAAATTATTATTTTTTGTGTGCAATATAATAAAAAAGCTTAGATTTTTAAAGTTTACAAACACAAAACGCGGACTGAGTTTTTTGGCGCTCCATTTGAACGTTAAAAAAAGCAGCAGATAGTAAGATAACACTGCGCAATGAAATTTGGCAGTGTTCTAGTGTAAGTAATCTTATTATTATTTGGCGTCTGCTTATTTAGCGCCCGACTTCATGCCCCCTCCATTCCCAACTTTTGTTTTCTTTTGATATCTGCCTTGTTCTCCAACGTTGTTTCTGTAGGAGAAACTAGGTGGTCTGTTTATTGCATTTGTACACAATATTTACGGTCGCTAACAATAAGAATGGAATAAAATTGTGATTGCTAGTACTTTATAACTCCACTGAGTGACGAGAATGACTGTTGTCAGAGGGGGCTATGATTGTGCTGGTGGGGCAGGAGAGGAACAGGTAACGACGGAATGATGATACACATGTCACAGTTCAAGGTTGTGCTGTGCTCGGTGCAAGGTTGTAGAAAACAAAAAGTGGGAGGGGGAGTGTTATTCTGTCGATGTCGTAATAAGCAAGGGCTGATATTTTTTCCTGTTTCAACGTCGGTGCTGCCGCTGCTTTTTATTGAATTTGGCAGCTTTTTTTTTTTTTTTTTGCTTTTGAACATTTTTGACGAGGTTGGGTGGATGGCACAATGGGATGTCTTTTTGAAATTATATTGCATGCATGACCTCAATCAATGATGAGCTGAACACCTTTTCCCCACCCTTTCAACACCCTTCCAAAAAAAAGGGTGGTGAGGTTGGTCAACACCCTTTTTTTCACGCAAAAAGGGTGGAAAGCTACAAAAAAGGGTGTTGAGATTCAAGAAAAAGGGCGTAAGGGCCTCCCAACACCCTTTTTTCAATTATTTTACACCCTTTTTGGCCAAAAGGGCGTAAAAAAGTTTAGTGTGTAGGCTATTACACCCGTAGGCTGTGACGCAGGTTATAATAAATAAGGTTCGCGGTGGCACTTGGCAACCAAATCTCCAAGCACTTGCTTCTCTGGTAAAGACACACTTCCCTGTCCGTGGTATATGCGCCCTGTAGGGTACAGGGTACGATTTTCGTTTCAGAACCAGTTGGACGCGATTATGAACCCTACATTTATTTCTTTCAACTGAGCCAAGTATAAAAACGTTGAGCGCATGCGGTAAATAAAACATTGCCGAATGAGCGAGGAGGAAGCTTATAAAAAAGGATGATGGGAGGTCAGTGACCGGAATGTACGCGGGGATTGTAAAGAAAACCCAAGCGCGTAACGTGGCCTCGTCGACATTTATCGCTTCCGTATTAAGAACGTGCCAGTAAGTTATAAACGTTTTTATTACTTTAAAAAATTCGAAGTCAGCGTGCATGTCGCCACCAGTGTTTACGGCCGCATATGTAAGAGCGTTGTAAAAACTACGCGATAAATCAACGTGCGCAGCTCCACGAGAAAACGATCGCGTATTTTGTTATTGACAACCAAGAACGTACTAATTCCATTTTTTTGAAAACGTATTTAGATGACTTGTTTAAGTGAGCATTTTGCTTTCATCCAGGGTTCTCACCAGGGAATAACATTCCCGCTCCGATTTGTTTATTGGAGCATGAGAACTTAAAAACGGCGGCGCCGACGGGGAACAGGACACCGCACTGTTTTTAAGTGCCGAAATATGTTACACTAAATAGACGAAGCTTACACTCAAGCAGCGTATATTTTTCCCTAAGTGCAGCGAGATCCCGACGCATTCGCGGCATAGGCCTGCATCCGTGGAGACCCCCCCCCAGGTCAGCGATGGCTGTGGGGGCCCCACCGCCGCTGTCTTCTGGACTTCTGGCACCGGGAAACGGGAGTCAACTTGTACAGGGGGGATTAAAAGAAATACGAACAACAGAGCACACAGCCTCCGCCGCATGCTGCACCGTCTGGCGGCAGTGTCAGTAAACTGCGCGCATGCGTAGTTCTTTCACAGCGTTTGAGAGTATGGCCTACAGTCATAGAAAATGCTTGATAAAGAAGCGACGCCAGCTATTTATTTTAAAGCGTTATTATGCTCTGTCGTTGTTGTAATGCTCTGTCTGTCAGTGCATTGTGTTGTTATGCTCTGTCGCCACTGAGCATCCTGTTATCTACACGTTGGGGAGCCAAGCTGCAGCAGGCTGATTGCAGCTAGCATGATGCTCTTCAACGATCATCCTGCTCAGTGGTGACGCAGCGTGGAAAGCCGCTTCAAAATAAACGACCGGCGTCGCCTCTCGATCAAGCATTTCCCAATAATGTAGGCCACATTCTCAAACGCTCTCGAAGGAGTGCGCATGCGCGCAGTTTACTGACTTTGCAGCCAGACGGTGCAGCATGCGTCGGAGGCTGTGCGCTCCGTTGTTCGCATTTCTTTTAATCCCCCCTGTACCTGCCGGACTTTATGACAAAAGGCATACAATCACAATTAAAAAAAAAAGAAACAGCGCAGTCATGACTAGTTATTTCAGACATACCTGTCTGATTACACGTGAAAACATCATCTAGTTCCCATGCCCGACGTGTAGATTGCTACGCCGAAGTCCACATCCGACTGGCTGCCCTCCGCGTGTTTCGGTTACTTGAGCGCTTCTTCAGTTCATCCCCACACGGAGACACATATGTCTTACTGGTGTCTGTCTCTTCATCTGGATTACATGTCTAACATATCAGGATTTTGTTGGTTCTTAAAGGGACAGTGAAGTGATTTGTAAACATTGTGGGGTTACTTGCTCAAAAAATAGTCTGGAGTACCTAAACCATGTTTCAGCCACGGTCGGTTCGTTTACGCGGCTTTATTTAGTAGAAAAATCAAACCGAAAATGCTGTCCTCCTCTCTGCATCCTCCTTGCCGATTTTTTTTTGACGTTTCGTATGACGTCAAAACAAGATGGCTTGGCTCGAGTGAGCTACTGCGTGGCTCGCTGATCCCACGACAGAGTCAGTCGGCCGGACGCCGGCGGGTCGTCGTAATTCGTTCGCTTAGTCGAAGCTAAGCCACGACTTGATTTGCGCCTAGAAGAATGTGCCTTGAGTTTGATAGTTTGTAAACTGTATCAAGCTTACTAAGGTTTCTGAAGTAGCTCCCCTCAAGCGCACATGCGACACTTCGAGTAGAAAATTCAAGGCCAATTAAAGGCGGTACAAGAGTCAGCGAAGTTAATGTAAGTACTAGGAAATTAAAATCAATCGAAACTTTTATTGTAAAGTCAGGGCCGCTTGATGGAAACAAGGTCTTGTTTCCGTCGACCAGCAGTGGTAAAAGGCAGAGCCAAAGTGCGGGAAACACGTCTTGCACAGGGTTAACTAGCGCAGTGGTCAGCAGCACGACCACACATTTGCGATATCTTTTCCTGCACAAGGAATGCAGTCGCTAGAGATACGATATGCGTAGAAATTTGGGAGATGCTTACTGCGCGAAAGTTATTCAAGAAATAGTCATCTAAATTCTGGGAATGCTGATAAAAAATACTTTATTTTGCCATCCGCAGCAACGATGCTGCTGTGGCCGAGTGGTCTGAAGCTCTGGGTGCAGGGTGTCGCAATTAGTAAGTTGGAATCCCCGATAGGGCTTTTATTTTTTGGAGCTGTTTCTTTTTGCTCTCAAGCAATGTTTTCTATACTGGGTTCACCGTGTCGCGCTGCAACCTTCATTGCTCCACGAGCGAGTTGGCAGACTGCCTTCAGAATGAAACGGACGCGCAGGCGGGTTCTGGTTGTCGTGGTGTTGACATAAGCACCGACTGCTTGCATCACATTGCCGAATTAGTCGACTGTCGACCTGGTGCGAACACGCATCTCACGACGCAGGCACGGGCTCGGCAAACTCCAAATGTGGCGGCGAAGCGTCTCACCGTTGCGCATCTCTTACGTCGCGGAGCGCCTTCATCCACTGTGTGCGCCTCGTCTAGTGGTTGTTAAGATTCCAAGCCGGGCTGCTAGGCTTATCTGACGCATTTCACAGGTGACAACATGGCAGAAGCGCGGTATGCCGATTTCTGAGATGAGATATCCAGAATGCCCATCCAACGATAACGTCGGATGCCAAGCACGTTGTTTCACAGAACCCAAACCGAAACTGGTTTGAATTCTAATCTTGGACGTCGTCCAATCACACCCCGTCTCGAATACGCGTCCCTCCTGTTATTTTTTGCCGCCGTCGCAAATTTCGCATATTTTTTCTTCTTCTTTCAGGAATTAATAACTAAATACTGCTTTATCGGCCGAATAAACGATGAGGAGTGAGCCAATCTATGCAACAAAAACAAAAGTTCGACAAATTCACTTCGGTGTCCCTTTAAGAGGACAACCAACCGTTTTTTGGTTGAGTACATGTCCTCTAGCTCATATGACCAGTGTTTTACATAGTGGAGTATTTATTTATTTATTTATTTGCAGGTACCCTCAGGGCCGAAGAATTATAACGGGAAGTGGGTTTTAAGATCCATTAACAGGTACAACTTATAGTGCATATCAAGCAATCATACAAAACGGAGGAATTGCGCGAGAACACACCATAAAACGTTCACAAACTCTGCGCACAAAGGGTCAATAACTACAAGGAGAAGCCAACATTGCTTTTTCGCGAATGATCAAGCCAACAAAAGAGGAAATTAGTATTCATTATAGGTTATTGGAGTGGTTTTGAGTACTAATAACTAATTGGAAAGCATCATTGTTTACGATTGTGGCAGTTGCTGCCGGTAGGCCATTCCAGTAGCGTGATGTTCGTGGAATGAATAAAGAAAAGTTGTCAATGAACTTCCTTTAAGTCTGAAAGGCAGTGCCATGTAGTGTCTAAACGTGACACATACAAAGTGTCACGTATACAAACGTGACCTATACAAACGTGACGTATACAACGTGACGTATACAAACGTGACATATACGACGTGACGTATACAAAATACGTATGCAAAGAGCTCCGTCAGTTTCGAAGCGTGACCTAAAGACCGCATTAAGTAATACGAAAGGCTGCATCTGGTTATTGTTCTGCGGCGGGGTGGGAGGGCGGTGAAATTTAAGTGCCTCTTTTTATCTCTCGTACCTTTAAAAGTATGCTGCCGAGCGACTCTCATGGTCGCCAGCATTCACTTTGACTGCGTACTTAAGGCAACTAGCCCTAAAAATTCCTTTTCAAACTTTTCAGCGCCCTATCAAGAAAGCCGTTTCGGTTCAAGGTGTTTCAAGTGATGTCCTTTCATTTGGCATAGATAGCACACACTGCAACAACAAACGGTTGGCTATTCTTTTAATATTGTCCTTCTTCGATTCGCTGCTGCGCGTAAAACTTCAGCGAGCTCCCTGTCTTGCGTACGTCATGGAATGCAGCCTCGAACTTTCTCATTTTCTTGGGCCCTGGGCCAATAGTGCTGACAGTACCTCGGGTACAAAAGTTCTGTTCCGGTTCCTACGAGACTCCGAACTGCACCTCTTTAGATCATAGACAACGCAAGTGTTTCACGATATGTACTTTTTCGCGCTGTGGTGTTCATCTATTTATGTTTCTTGGTTTGGTGTTCTCACTTTTTATTTGCACCGTTTACTTTGCGTTTTTATTCAGAGCTTACAATAAAGGTTTTGTTTCCAAAGTATTTTAGATGCGACGGCATCTCATTCACTCGCCTTGTTCCTCCATACGGTGTTGTCGTTGTCCGTCCACACCCCTCCCCCAATCTCCTCGCCGCGCGAGCTGCGCTCTCCGCCACTCACCCCCTCTCCTATCCGATAGCGAACACTCTCTCGCGAGGGGCATTGGATTGGATTCGATTGGCTTGTCTTGGCTTGGCTTGGCTGGGATTGGATTGGATTGAATTGGATTGGATTAAAGTGGATTGTGTTGGATTGTGTTGAGTCATAGCCGCGCCACGTTGCGTCATAGCCGCGGCAGGGGGTTCATCGTACGTTTCACGCGATGGGAGAATCAACCTAACGGAAACAACAACGGAACCCCCTATGCGTCGCATCTACACAGGGGTTCCCGCGAGGGGAGGTGGGAGTATTTTGTTTTATGTCCGGACTCTGCTAGCAGCATTTCCTTGTATCTCGTTTTAACATTTCTTGTTTGTCTTCTTTCTGCTGTACCCCTAATGTCTACTATTCACCAATCATCATTGTAGTTACCCGCCATCTGGCGTAGCAAGCCTTGTCACTAGCAGGGCTGAACTCACCAGTTAACATTAAAAGAGTCCTCTTTCTATTCGCTTTGAACACCAACCACAGGAAACGCCCGAGAGGAGTTTCCAGAAAACTTCATTCTTTTGTTTACGAGCAGCTCAGACGTACGTTCACCGCCGCCGGTCCACAAACTTCGCAAGGCGCGATGTTATAGGGAGCTTCCGTTATACTCCCATGCCTGCCGTAAACGATAAAAAGAGGCGCAAGTCAAAGGGTAAGCAACAAAGCGAACCAGCACACGGCCGCTGAATGCTTATCATTCACGAGAAAACTTTTAAGCCTGTCGGCGCATACACGGCGTTAGCGGTGGCTGACACGTGCTCTCGAGACAATTAACGCCGCTAATTTGCCGTTGGCGGCCTGACTTTGATTGATGGGCATCGTGATGGTCGCAACCCTCGCTCTCTCGTAATTTCAGAAACGCGGCGCCGCTCCCGAATCCCTTGCGCATCTTCCGTTAACAGCTGGAGCTTACGACGCCCAAGTCTCGGCTTAAATGCTAACGTCTGTTGAAAGTCCGAAGTTTGGGAAAAAAACAAAACAATAGGGTACCGGGGAGGCAGCGCTGCTCGAGCTAACACACCCCAAGCAATCAAGCCAGTAAGATAAGAGAGGGCTTCGCTTCGAGTTTGCGAGAGGTTACGGCTGTAGCTCGTTTAACCTAGTTTAAACTACTCATTTAGTTTAAGCTGGCTACTTTAACTAGTTCAGACTACTGGTGAGAATGATGTTTATTGTAGTTTGCGTTATATCCCAAGGGGCAAACTCAGCTCTGTGGTGTTCTTTTAGGCACGAAATGTGGGCTACCTTGTGTAATCAAGGGTTCGACGACAGCTGATCTAGTCAGGCATTTTTTTTAGAAAACAGCGAAGCTGTCACTGATAAGTTTAAAAAAATAAAATACGTTGTTTTCGGGAATTTTTTTTTTTCAATTTTTTCAGTGAAAAAAAGGTAGCAATAGTCTGTGAATCTGAACAGGCACTGCGGTGCTTCCTTTCTTCCGATCAAAGCAAAACGACTCGATTGACAATGTCGAGCTGGCGTTTTCACGATTTCATGTTTTTTTTGTTTCAACAATTGCATAATAATAAGAAAAAACTGAACGTGAAGATGTCTTCACGTGCAAGGAAATAAGAATAAGAAACCTTCTACCGGAAATCCCATCGAATTTATAGTGTCGCAATCAATCCATTGTGGAGTGAGGAAAACTACATAGAAGTCGAAACAGAATGACGGCGAGATCTAACGCTTTCAAGAAACCTCATTTGATGACGACGTACGTCCTGACGATGCGGGCAGTGCAAATCTTTGTGCTCTTACTCATGAACCTGTGCCTGTAGTTCTGTCGCAGGGTTGAAAGTTGGTTGAAATAACAATCTCCGGGCCCACGGAAACTTTCAATCGACAATTGCCTCGATGGCCTTTGAAACTCTCGGTGGAGTTCCAGGCTACAGCCCTCTTGTCTCAATTGATGCTCGACTCTGTGCCAGATCAGGTGCGCTATGTAGAAAACGCAACAGACTAGTTCTCTCGGCAAACAACGCGTTCGAGGGCCTCCGAAACGCCCCTGTATACCGTAGGAAAAACACTGGTTAAAATTTCAACGCCAGCGGGTTAAGTGGGTTCAGTGAAAGTTTGGTATTGGATGCAGTTGCTCAATCTCACGGCTGGCTAGCGTTTAAACGCTACTGCTCTGTGTTTCCCACGAGCGGGAAAATTTCAACTTGAGTGCGTCCCCGTACTTAAGTGCTAGCTGCGCTTCCCGAGGGGCAAACAGGATCACGAAAATGAAAGGAAACGAAGTGTCTGTTGTTTAAAGACAGCCGATACATGCAGACGCGCAGGCAATGACACCATTAACACTTGCACGCAAGGAAAAAAAAAATAAACCAGTACTCTACAGTCCATTCGGGATGAAAAAAGTTGCGATTGACGGCATACGAGAGGACCTGGGAAACCAGGAAAATAGGGAACGCGAAAACTAAAGGCCGTTTCGACATCGTCTGAACGATATAAATTACAGCAGATGAGGACGCATAACGGAAAGTGTGTTCTCGTCAGTTGCGTTTTTTTTTTTTGCAAGTGAGCATTCAGTATGAAATACGAACTCGTCAAAGCCTATCGACGTCGACATCCACTGTGGCGACTGGCATTGCCTTCAACCGCATATGTCGGGCAGTAAAACTTTCACGCTGACCCTTGGTAGTCCTACCTATCCCTGGGTACCAACGCTACATCAATCTCCTATGCGGCCCAAAGGTCACTCTGCCTCCCGGCAACTTCAAGGAATCGCGCTCGTATCGCAGTTGTTTCGAATTGGTTCAACTTTGCCTTCGCAAAGGCTCGCATTAACTCCCTGCGACTCCAACTCCAAGGCTCCGGTTTTCCAGCAGCCAACGACACCCAATGTTTGTACCACAATTCGTACTACAGCTACTCGAAACATTCCACCCCATTTAGCGATTAATGTCACGCCAGTATAGGCACCCGAGCGCGGCAAATAGGCTTAGCGAAGAAGCAGCAAAACGGCGTGTTTGTTTTCCCCGTGGCGCGGTTAATTGTTAATCCAATTTGCGGCCCGCCACCGGCAACCTGACTTCGTTACTTGCAAGCGGCCGCGCTCTTCCCACCGCCTCCGGTCGCCCGCCGTCCGGAAGCAAACATCCCGCGACAAGTCCCCGAAGAAACGGGACACCCCGGGTCGTGCGCCCGCAGCGCCGCCTACCCGCCGCGCCGAGTCGCGGAGGCCGCGTGCTTCACTTTGATCTCATCGGAGGAGGGCGAGCTCTTCCTTCTGGAGATGGCCGACGGAAGGGAAAACGGGGATTTTCTTACTTCTCCCGGATTGTGAGATCGGTTTCCAGCCCTGCCAAACCTATTCTCCGCCTTCTCTCTTTCTTCCTTGGCCGGCGCACGCGGTCGTTAGCGAGCGGGGATTGCGTTTTGTGCGGCCGACCTCGTTTCCCACGCCGACGTGTGCGTTTTGTTCCCTTCTTGCGACGTTAAACTATTCATTTCAACCTGATTGCAACGGGTGCGTCGGAGGGGAGCGATGAAGAAACGCGGAAGTGCCGTCGAATTTTTTGACGTTTAATCGTTCGTATTCGTCGTTTACCGGTAGTAGGGTACAGTCACGACACCACGACATTCAGCCCAGTGTAGTTTCCTTTCGAGGCAATTTATTTTGCTTGCGTTGTCTCTTACCTCTTGTTAAGCCACCGGTAGTGCGCATAAGCACATCATTACCGGTAAACCTACAGCTATACTTCGGAGCTTTAAAGTAACAGACTCTTAGCCAGCCATGATGACCACTGCAATTCAAGGCACTTGGTCAGAAACCTTTCTTCTCAAGTTCCGACTTTTCTCAAGTCTTACTTTTTAGGGAAGTTTGAGCTCGCAAGTAACCTCCGGTGTGTCATACTCAATGCGTGGTGTATGTTAGAGGTCTGATAAGCCCTTTCGTCGGTAAAATGACAAGAATGCATGTATAAAATGTTTCCATTGTTATGGAACGAATCCAACCTTACTTTCAAAGATAAGAACAAGGGTTTCCGTAGACCGATACCTGGGTATGAAACGTTGAGATTTTGGTAAAAAACTGAAAGAAAACACCCCAGGAGACAGACAAGAAAGCAAGAAGAAAAAAACTCTATGAAACAGAACTTCGTGGTTTTTTAAACGTGCCTGCTGGCATGGGCTCTCAAGCGATTCGGTCACCTTAAAGGAGCCATGAAGAGAAAACACAAGTTTGGTTCATTCAAAAGATTGTCTCGTTAGAATCATACTGACACCACTTTTACCGTAAACTTCGCTCAAATAAGCTACATAATTAGGAAAAATGCCAATGGTCATGCGACCCACAAGCTCATTTCCCGCAACAGAACCTATGATGTCACATGAGCTAAGCTCTGCGATTGGCGGAGGCTGGCAGAAGCAGACGCAAATTAGGTAGAGCCTACAAACTAGACGAACGAGCGATTTGCGCTTAAATTTAGGGCACATTCTTTACAGAGCAATAAGAATGATGGGACAAACAGTGGGAGTTACGAAAGCACATGTAAACATAGAAGTACTGATGCGTTCTGCTGTTCGTACTGCGCACAGCATGCTTGGTTTAGCTGCACAGCACTACGGGGCTTGGGGTTGTCTCTGACGACACTGGCCGATTGACGCAAGCAACGGTGTCTTACGTGACCCCATTTGTGGAGCGAGCACTGTTTCAGGCAACGAATATTTCCTCCCAGAACAAAAACAAGCCAAGTTTAAATGCGGGCAAAAACAAACCAAACGCTTGCCACGGTATGGTGGCGCCATCTAGGTTCGGGTAACGTAAAGAAACGCGGGAACAAACCAACACCGATGTACAGGGTGGAGACAACCTTTGAACGGTCCAGTCCCGCCGCAATTGGGCAAACGGGCTCAAGGCGTTATTCTTTTCGTTTCCCACGAGACCTAGCAACGTGAAACAGACAATATGATTCAAACGTCTTCAGTAAACCGCGTTGCGGGGATAATTTTAGCGCGTTTTTGACACAATGGCTTGCTTCGGCGGCGAGCGAGTAACCCAAAATGGCGGCGCCAGCGTATACGTGTCTCTACCCTGTACGGCGGATGCGTGAATGAAGGGATTCTAGGCTGCAGAGCGGTCGGTTCCTGTGATGTCATTGCAGACCCCGAAGACAAACGATTTAGCGGGAAAATCAAAATTTTAACTTAAATTGTTTAATTTCACAGTGAATAAAGCATCGTTTGTATCCGGACAAGCGCTGGGGGCACTATAAAACACGAAATCTTTCGAATAAAAGCAACTTGTATTTTCTCTTCATGGCTCCTTTAAGTAAGGAAGCCGTTGATCGATGAGAGTGACCAAGCGAGTTTAGAGCGAGGTAGCTGAAGGGAACTGCTATACCTGCCGCGGTAGCTCAGAGGCTAAGACGTTGTGTTGCTGGTCACTAGGACGCTGGTTAAATCCCGGCCACTGTAGCTGTTTTTCAGATAGACGCGAAAAGCGAAAATGGCCGCCGCGTGTAGGAATTTCTGTACACTTTAGAAATCCCCAGCTAGCCAAAATTAATCCGGAGCCCTCCACTATGGCGTGCCTCGTAACCCCGGTGTAGTTTCAGCGCGTTAAGCCACCAAAATTATTTATTCAAGAAAACTATTTTTGCGAGGGAGAACAAATGGTAGGCGCGGTCGAGCCGAGTTTCCTATTGATCCCCAACATTCTCATTTCGGTGTACGTCTGCGAAACAGAGTTCTCGAGCATGTGCTGGCGTGGAGCGGTTAGAAATAACGTGTCATATTGACTTCAGATATTAGTGAAAATGCTTTCATCCACAGCAAACATGGCTGATGTGACCGCGTGCAGCATCTTCCTTGTCAAATATAGGTCCCGAAATGCGCATATAGGCACCAAAACTCACGTTTACTGCGAATTAATGACTCAACCGAGGGTAGCTGTATAAGAACTCGCGACGCGACGCAGCAGATAATTGATAGCGCGTTAGGCGAACAGAGCACATCCATCTTCTTGATGGATAATTAGCCAGCTCGGTACAACTTTAGCGAAGGGGCGCACGAAGGTCACCGCTCAGAACACCGAGGCAGCTTTCTTTCAACAACCGAAGTACAGTTGAACCTGGTTATAACGAATGCTGATATAGCGAATTATTGGCAATAGCGAACTAAACACAATCTTTGGTTGGTCAGGCTTCATTTCAATGACACTTGTTATTGTATAACCAAAGTCAAACTTAGAGCCGCGCGCAGTATCGGATATAATGAAGAAACATTTGACCAGTATATAGGCTGAGAAGCTGCTTGGAAAAACTGGGGGCGTCCAACATTAACTAACCCGATTCCTTACCCTACTGACTGTCTTGCATTAGTTGTTGCGGTACGGGTTACAGAACGTTTGCTTTCATTTCTCCCTAACTGCGATTTAGAGCGCATTTTGTTTACATTGACGTACAACTCCCGCGTGTGGGCGTGCTACTGGGAGTGTTTGTGTTTGCGCGTGTTTGACATTGCGTGTGCGTATGTGGTGCGCAGTTTTACGGCTGGGCTGCAGCCACATTGGCGACAGTTTGCGACATCAGGTACGGAATTCGCAGCTTTAACCATTGCACGTCCGTTTCAAAATGTACAACTAGAGGCAGCCCTGATTGGCTGAAAGCAGACGATCAGGCGTGACGCGGCTAAGTTAAGCAAAGCGGGGTGTCGGTTTCTGTGCACGTTATTGGTCAGAGGCCTCGCAAGTGTTCTACGTCACGATTGAAATGGACGCGAAATGGCCAGATTAGATGCGGAGCAGCTTATGGTCGCGCCTGTTCCCTCCGCCGTTGTGCGGCGTCCACACCCCTATTGCGCATGCGCATCCTCCTCGCCCTCCTTCCTCTCCTTGACTCATCTCCTCTCCGCTCCGGCATTCCTCCGCTCCTCTCCGAAGCTTCTCTGCTCTCCGGGATAATACGAAGCAGCTTAGGGTTGGAGGCGCGACGGAAGCCGCTGCATACTCCGCTGGGGGCGCAACTGTAGCTCCGCGGTATAAATTACGCACGCGCCCGCTCCGCTCCCCTCATTCTCCTCCCGCAACGCCGCGATGAGTAACTGAAAACTAATAGGAACTGGCGTTGGCCCCAAGGCTGCTTCGCATACTACTCAGAGTTCCCCTACGGGAAGATGGTGAAATTTTTTTGAAAAGGACACAACTCAGGGTTTCGCCGCAGAGATGGTAGATACTGGGCCCGTATAAAAACGCGTACATTGGGAGATATTGGCGATTCTTTGGATATGGGGACCCCAGTACCGGTCTCTTCTTGGCTTTCTGCGTGCAATTGGTGCAATGTTGCACCTATAAACCTCCCTGTTATGCCGTAGGGCAATCTATCGCCTTTAAAGAAAAAGATTCTTTGAAAGATCCTGGCGAGACATTGGCCACACTTTTCGTAGCTTTGGTGACCGAGAAGAGTCCCGGATGTCGACCGTTCGGGAGCGACGGTCACGAAGGAAGAAGGGAGGGAACTTGCGGCGGGCAAGGGCCCTGTCGGAAAGTGAAACGGAAACTTCATCATCCCTTCCTAAAGGAAGTGGAGAGAAGCGCGAAAGCTTTTTTCACATCAAAACTGCGTCCAAAACGGGTCAAAACCTTCACTACAAGTGCGTCTTACCTTCGCTGAATGTGCGTCCAATCGATTGTGAAGAAGCCTTGAAAGACCCAAATCGCAAAAGATGAACGAACCCATTCGACGATTTTTCGCGTACTAAGGAAATGCGACTACAAACGATCCAAATAAATGTATACCGATACGTGGCTGATGAGACAAAGGTGTACTTTTTTTTGTGGAGTGGGGGGGAGGGGGGGGGGCGGGGGGGGGGAAGAAGTAGCTTTCTTTTATTTACCATAAATTTGTGCACAGCTGCTGAGCTAAAAGCTGCAATAGCAGCTTGACGAGGCCCATCAAGCCGTTACATGGCAATAACGACCGACATCAAAGCTCTAGGCGGTTTCGTAACATAACAGAACATGATATACATACATCCAATATACGGAATTTGCAAACAACAAAACCGTAAATCTGATTAAGCCGTCTTTCAATTCAATGGCAGGTTACATACATTGGTAGGCAGGATTCGCTTTCGGATGTAAATTATACAAAATCGATCCCAAAGAGCAGAACATTACAGACAAGGAATAAAAACCAAGCAGCACAAACATTTACAACTTGCAGAGAGCAAAAAACGAAAACAAAGTCTGCAACTTTCATGATAATTACAAATTTGTCTACAAGGTCACAAAATATTTTCGCAATTCCCGAAAATTAAAATTGTATCCTCCTTCTTCACGAACGATGCGTGTGTTGTCTTATCTGGAACCGTTCCTTTCTCCTGATTTTCAAGTGACCGTTTTGACACAATGCGAGGCCGGTTTCACGCCCTCGTTGTGTGTCCAGATATCTTATCCGAGTTTTTAGGTCAACCAACCGGTCTGTGACGAAATGCATTAGTGTTTAGGGGCGAAGCTCCTCTTGCTCGGGCCCTGTCCCGTCCGTCGTTGCTGGTGTATACGGCGCGGCAGATTAATGATGATTGTGGCAGGATCCCCCTAGGGACTGGCCCACCAAAGATTGGCCGATGAGGACAAAACGTTCAACGCGTTCGTTGCTACCCAACAAGGAGAAGAGTCCTGCGTCGCCTGCGAGCTCAATACATGTACTGGGGGTACACGACACAAGACGCTCTGCAGAAGGCGACGGCCAAGGTGGCTAAAATTTCACACATCGAATTCGCCAGCTTACCCATGGAGATTCTCATCGTCCAAAACAACCCCTACATAACCACCACAAACATCGACGTCGCCGACGGCCTTGTCAACGGAGCGGTGGAAAGCTTGACGTGTCGAGCCTTTATTTGATGTGTGGGCGAATGTTTCACGGTTTTACCGATAAGCATTTTTGCTTCGCCCCTCATATCATCATTCACTTCGCTGAGATGGCGGAATTTTTTTTTTGATAGGGCGCGATTGGCCTCACTAAGAAAACTTTCGCTTTAAAAAGGAAAAGAACCATTCAGGCGTATTAACAGGCGTGTCGAAAACATTCTTGAGCAGCCTACTGCTGCGTGTGTGCTCTCGCCGAGACAAAAAGAAAACGCAATGAAAGCGAGTTAGACCGGATGTTCCAAAAGCCTGCGTGGTAGAAAGACTTGACACAGTTGTTCGATCGCCGCGTCAACAAGAACTACGTGTTTGCGGTAGAATCCAGCATCTGACAAATCAGGTTAGAAGGCGACAAACCTCGTTTTACGCTTGCCTCGCACGTAGAGCGTAGAGTAGAGTGTGTATTGTGATCTGCCCGTGAACTATCGAAAAAATCCCGCGAACTATAAAAAAAATCTCCACTAACGTGAAACCTGGGGAGAGGCAAAGCATGCAGTGTAAAAGTGTGTTCTTGGTGCCTTGGAGTTTTTGCCAAAAGGAGATGAAACCGCTAGGGGATAGAGGTATGCAGCTTTGCTGTAAAAGTCTCTTGTCTTTGAAGCAGGAAGCTCTCTAGCGCGAGGTGTAAACTAGTGCCCTGGTGGTTTTTAGTACGCGTTACCGTAATTACCCGATTCTAACGCGCACATTTTTTCCAGAAAAATAGGTCGAAAAATCGCATGCGCGTTAGAATCGGATACGAAACCGAAACTGCCGAAACATCGGACATTTCGTCTCGCCCATCGCCATCTCAAGATGGCGCCAAAGCTTTTAGCAACGATTTTTCGGACGCGGTAAGCATAGGCGCCCAAGCTTTTCTATCGGCGTTCACACAAATCGTCAAATCGTTCCACTTGCGCACTTGATAACAGCAATGGCAGCAGCGGCTCTCGCGCGTTCAAAACGAGTGATCGGCTGAAGCGTGCGCCTCTGGAGAAGTTCGCAGGATGGGCGTGCGAGGCGTGGGCCACGATCCCATCGATCAAGGTTGAACGTTCGTTATGAAGTGTGGCATCGCGAACGCGCTTCACGGCACCAAGCACGTGATGTTGTGGTCAGCGGAGAGCGACGAGGAGGGAGATGGGTGAGATTACTTCGAGAAATAAATCGCCCGTTTATCTCGCATTCGTTTTTCTTGCTCACAAAGTTCCGTGCGCGTTACAATCGGAAGTGCACGTTTCTTCGTTTTTTTTTTGCCAGGAAAATAAGGTGCGCGTTAGAATCGGGTAATTACGGTACGTTCTAGCGCGAGGCGTAAACGACTGTCCCGGTGTTCTAGTACCGTGACTACATGAGGCGACGATTACGATGACGACAGGAGACGCCAACAGCCCCAGCCCTCAAGGGGCTCCGTCCATAAAACCACTGTCCAGGCCCGAAAGGAATGGAAAAGCTCAGACATTTTATTACTGCGAAAGAATGTGTTTTTCTCCTCTGAAATGTGACCATCATGTGCGGTAATCTGTTCATGTATTACACTTGCGAGGGGCGCGGGGATACTTACAGCCTTACTGACATTCTCGTCTGGTTTATTTCTGCTCGCAAAAACTGTAGGCAATATATACTGCCATGAATTTATCTTACCTGTTCGGACGTGTCTACCTCCACTAACTGCGCGATAACTGTTTACGCGTTAGCAGTTTTCTTTGCCATTTATTTCGTTTTTCTTTCTATACTTTTCTCATCGTTGGCGTACCCACAGTTCCATGGCTACGTAATAGATTGCACCGGCCGCTCATCCTCGCGCGGTGCATCAAAGGAAGACCTCATATCTTCGAACACTACAGACATTCGTTATCCCAACAAGGCGTTCTCGGCGACCGGCGCGTCCTTATAGGTAGTCTATATACGCGATAACCAAACCCACTTGCACACTCGCTTTGTTCGCCGACGCCTGGGACCTTGGGGAATTAATAAAAACTGTGGAAAAACCGTAGTCCCTGTCCCATCCCAGGACAAACCCACGGATAACGAGGGAAAAAAAATCAGCTCTTTAACGAGAGGGGTTGGCAAGGGGTGGGCGGCAATATATTGTGTTGCAGGCGTAACAGAGCCGTCTTGCCTAAACCAGTTCTACACGAATCGTTGCTGGGTATAGATAATAGCAAGAAAACAAAGCTATCGGTGGAAGGGGGAGGGGCTGGGGGCGCCTACGCGTTGCGCATTCTCGATGTGACACGCGCGGATCCAAGATGAATGGATGGAGCTTCGGCGTAATTACCCGGCGGCTTTGCGGTGCCACGGATTTGCTCCCGCGACTCCATTACGGGCCGCACACGCTCCCCCCTCTCGGCGGCCGGAGCGCCGCACTACGACCGCGAGCGCCGCAGAATTTCACGCCGGAGTTGCGTAGTACCGGGGCAAGGCGCTCTCCCGTATCCTCCGTACCTTCCCGCATCGCAGCCTTCCTCTTCCCCATCTCCCTTCGTTCCCCTTCGTTTCCCGTGTCGCGCCTGCGACAGGCATGCGGGCGACCCCTCGTCAGTAATGGCTTTGTAACGCGCTGTCGCGGGGTGCTCTCGAGCGAACGCGCGCGGGAAGACTTTGTCCCCAAAGTTGTTCACGGGCGACGAGGGAGGGCGCGCACAATGCAACATGTCTGATGTCAACAGGCACTCCCTTTTCTCGCTACACGGTTGCTGTCGGTCCGTCAGCGCGGTTGGTATTTGCGTAGAAGCAACGCGTTCATTAGCGCTGACGTGGCTATAGGATGGTGTGGTTAACGGAAAGACGCGTGTCCTGGTAGGTGCTTTTTGGCAAGGAGAGTTAGCATTTTGCTCATCCACGTAAACTTATATGGAGAGGAGGCTATCACTGTTACTAGAAGTATCATATAAGAACCAAGGTGACAGGCGTTATCGGAAGGGCTTGATGGAGGCGAAAATGGAAACTCCAGTGTGTCGAGAGTTAGGCCCACGTTAAAGGTCATCAAGTGGCTGAAATAAATATGAGGTCCTCGACTGCGGAGTGCATCACAGAGCAGCAGTAGCTTCGGCGCGTAAGACCCCAGAGGTGTGGCAGAGGTAAAAAGCGCCTCCACCTGTATACATCAAGAGAAGCTTTCGTTCAAATTCGTTACCTCGCGTCGTGGCTGGAGAACATGCTGCTGCTCAGCCAAGCGAACCAAGCAAGCAAGTAAAAAGAAGAAATTTCATCTTCCCCTGAGGTTGTCGCCGGGACTGTGAAATGCGAAGACCATGACTGAGAAAGTGAGCAAAAAAGCGAGCAAGCAAGCAATCCAGGAAACAAAAATCCAGGGGCATCGTTACTAACGTGAAACCTGGGTAGCGGCAAAGCAGCAGTGTTTTCCAACGGAAATGAAACCGTTGGGGTGTAGAGATACACAGCTTTGCTGTAAAAGTCTCTTGTCTTTGGAGCACGAATCTCTCTAGCGCGAGGCGTAAACACGTGTCCCTGTGTTTTTTTTTAGTACGCGTTATGAAGCGCTCCAGCGCGAGGCGTAAAAGAGTGTCCCGGTTCTTTTTTAGTACGCGTTACGTTCTAGCGCGAGGCGCAAACGAGCTTCCCGGTGTTTTAGTACTGTGACTACATCAGACGACGATTACGACGGCGACAGGAGACGCCAATAGCCTACGCCCGTAAGGGGATTCGCTTTTCAAAATCATTCGAAGAACGTCGCGAGCAACCCTTGTTTGTTCCCGGGTAATTCCCCACGTGGATGTTTGGATCGTGTGTTCTGACACGTTGGTAACGGCCCTGCAAACAGGAAACTATAGTTTCGTATACTTGTTGATACCGGATGGCGCTCAGGGTATGTATATAAAGCGATCGGCTGATCCGTCCCCGGTGAATTGCCGCGAAAAAGCTAGGATCCGAAAGAAGCTTTCTCGACATCTGACAACGTTCCAAACGTATCAAGCGACAGCCCGAATGTTTGCTGCTACTGATCCCGGTTGAGTTTAGGCGAGATCTACGAGCCAGAACGGCTTTTGCTTTGCCTCACACATATTCATATGACCTCACAGAATATAGGTGCGAAATCCTTTGTATGAATTTGTGGTTATGGTTAATCGCTTTGAAACGAGTCGACCTGGTGTTGATGCGCAGTGATAGAAACTGTCTTGTACGACTCATATCCGGGTTCGAAACGTCCACGCAAACATCCACCCGCACTTACAAAAAGGAAGGAGATTTAGGTTCCGATAATGGAAATTCATGCCTGAAAGTCGAGCCAGAAATGAATGAGAACAGCGTGATGGCCAAAGAAAACAAACAAAAAAAAACAATTTTTTTTTCAGTGTCAGCTAAATTCCAATTCACTTTGCTCATTTTATTTTCGCCTTTTTTTTCAACGTGTGGGAATACTCGCCCCTTGAACTGCGTTATTTTTTGTCCTCTCTTGGCATAAATTCTATAGATATTTCGCTTAAATGCACTGTTTCGTATATTCGTTTTTCCTGCACATTCTGAATTGTCATCTTGCTTAAAATTGTGATTTGACATACAATACAGTGTAGTGCGTCCAGTTTTTCTCATTTTCCTTTTTTCCCCTTTTTCTCTATTTTTTTCTTTTATTCTCGTTCTTTTCTTTTAATTTAGTCTGTCTGGTAATGTTACGACATGAGTTCTTGGTTTGCATTGCTCTGTTGTTACTTTAGCTCTGCAAGTTTAACTCTGAGACCTGTGACTGTTTAAATCGTCTTTGGCTGCTTTCAATGTATTTTTTCTATGTAATTATATATCGAGGGTTTCGGTGCAGTATCAACTATGGGACCCTCGTCTGGATATATCTTCACATGCAACCTTCCTCTTTTACAAGAGCCAATAAACTTCTACTTCTTTTTTTTTCTTTTTCTTCTGCTTCTTCTTCTTCTCCTTCTTCAAACAAACAAGCACTATGGGAATCTGCTTAGAACTTTATAAGAATGTGAAGGCGAAATGTCGCCTTGGTTGGACATTATGTTGGACATTCCAGCTCCTTTTTAAAGCGAAGCTTTCTTCGTCTCACCGATGGCGGTGTCCTAACTAAAACGCACTGCAGGAAAGCGAACTTTACACAACAGAAGGGCGCATGACGATGATGATTATGATGAAACAAGGAAACAACAGCGATTTTCGTGGTCGAACTCGAACCTGGGACCTGGAGCCGTCGTCTATCCTATTGCGCCCTCACCGTTTTTTGTTTCCCCCCCCAAAAAGATAATCGCTCTCGGATCGCTCAGCATTTCCTACGAGTTCGTTGCGCGGGCGTTGGCTTTGGACTTTGGATGCGTTGAAGTGGAGGACTTTCACTCAGCTTGCACGGAGAACACTTATTATTAGAATTTTCCAACGCGGCGAAAATGTGACACCCGAAGCGTTGCAGACTGACAGACGTGTTCCCTCGTTTCTCCTACATTGAAAGGCTGAAGTGTTTAAAAGAGGGAAGAAAAACAGAAAACCTCCCACTACGCTCATTAGCGGCACCCATAAATCACCACTCTACGAGGTATGTTAGCACGTGTGTGCTTACTCTTCCATATATGCGGCTACCGATCGTTGAACACTCATTACACCCCCGAGATTTGCGTCGGGAAAGGGCGTCAAGATTGGAGGAACGGCTTCTCCCGCAGCGGCGGCACTCGCCGTTTCCCTCATCGAAAATAAAAAAAGCGCTGTTTTTTTAATAATACGACCAACTCTCTCTTTCTTTTGAACAGTTTGAAGCGAAAGTGGAAAGGAAACCGCAAGATGAATTGCGTTGCTGACAAGCAGTGCTGTGTTTGTTTGCATCGGCCGCTGATAATAGGGCGGGAATGAGCTTGCGTATAACCGAGACGTGGCTGATAATGTTCTCGGGCACTCTTATCGAGTATGTGCCACTCTCGAAAACGCGACTGCGTAAAAAATGCTGCGAGGGCGGCGTAAAACATTTAAAGCAAACACTGTATACACAGCACAACGTGCCTGGGCCGTCAATATCCGTATCACTCGTCGAGATTCAGTCGATACCCTTTCACTTAGCAGCGCCCATTAACTGTCAAAAAGCTATCAATCTCCCCCCGAACTAGCGAAGCAAGCGACTTTCCTGGCCATCACTTTTGCGAGCACGATTCCATACTGGAGGCAGGCGCCTATAACGTTCCGTTACTCTGCGCAGCGCTTTATCCTTCCGTGGTAGCTGTGGAAAGTCACTCGGCCATGCTACCCTTTAAAACCCAGCGCCAAAAAACGTCCCCGCTGATGAAATGCCATGATTTACGCGTTTTATCACTCAAATAAAAAAGCTTCGCGAAATTGTACCCGCTCAGTGAGTCATACAATAATTTTAACCAAACAATAACTCAGTAATTAGTAATAAAACATATACTGAATTAAAATATAATTAATATAATCAACTAGTTTCACCCCATTTGTGAGATGAATAGCGGAATTCTCCGTATCGCGCACAAACGACCTAGTGACGTAAACAGGCTCTTTTGGCACTTTTGTAACGCCCTATTTTTCTTTTTCGTTTTTTTACTCTCTGTTACCTCGCCCTGTACGAACTCGTCTTGAAGTAGCTTTTATGCGTCGCACGTGAACGAAACCGTCGGCCTAGTTGCTCTATTCATCCGCTGTGCGTTCACCCGCCACGCTATTCTCGTGGCGGCTGGGCCATATCTGAACGTTATTTGTGCGGGGAGTGATTTTTGCTCCCTCCTGTTTATCGCGTCCGCTGGCCGTAAGAAGGACCCATCGGGTAGAGTGCATGAGCCAGGACGGCGCTATGAATGGGCATCCCCCTACAATTTTCCTTCAAGTCTAACAACTCAACGTTGCGAGCATGGCAAATCTTCCGCGTCCTTTCCTGGTTACCGTATACTTGGAATTCATTTTACTGAGCTCTTTTAAATGTGCAACTATACCTATGTTTGGCTCATTGAATCTTTCTTACTTGAATTTATAACGGCTCGTACATCTCGAGCGAACATCTCTTGTCACTCTTCGGCTCTCTTCCGCAACTGGTGAGGATCACCCTTGTATGGATTCACCTCCGTTGGCCTGCTGTCGGTGGCCCGACATCTTCTGGAGAAACATCGACTTTCCCAAAGACTGTTTTTCTTTTCATTTATATGTTTACTCTGCCTGGCCTCTTTGTGTACTCTCTGCCCTTCTTCCGGTCTTCTTCTACAGCTTTGCCTCCGAGCCTTTTTTTTTTTTTTTGATGCCGTACAGAAATGTGGCCACAAACATCAGCATGCTAGTAATTTAAAGAAAATGCTCTTGTCTTATTTCCTTTCCTAAAACTTTTTATTGCGACTCTTTCATTAGCTCTTTCCAGCTTGGTTGTAACTATGTACGAGGGACTGTAAGGCATACCAAAAATAAGCGAGGATGGACTAATGTGCTGTCCATTTCAAGCGAACCACATTGCGTCCTTTACTGCCCTTAATCGCGTTTTAGATAGGGGCATTCCAGCAGTCGCCTTGTGAAGCGTGACAGCGCAAATGTTACTTTATTTTCTAACTTAACTACTTGTTAAGTTCATAATATTTCAGTTCAGAACGTAGTTTTACTCACAGAAGTAACATCTGGGCAATGCGGAAGTCCGTAGTGGAGGACAGCGAATTAATTTAAACCACCTGGAGATTACGAGGGGGTCATGAAAAGCACAACCATGTCTTATTTGAAAGAACTAACGAGACACACAACACTATTTCACTCTCAAAACGCACTATTTTTTCAAAAAAAGATAATAAATATTCAATAACACGGCATTGTTGCTCTACACAATGTCATGAGACGTAACAGGAGACGTAACAGAGAAGTGATCAAAAACAGTGTTATCAGAGTATCAACTTCATGTCAGCATGCAAGCGGCACGATAAAACGGAAGTAGAGGCACGCAGTCATTTTTCTTGGCGGCGGCTTCAGTCCGCGCCAGTCAGTCAAACAAGCAAACTCTGTGACGTCTTAAGGACTGGGTGAGAATGTGGTTGGTGAATCCCCATTGCTTCATCTGCTTTCCCGGTACAAATTTCTGCAACAAATGGGGTCACTGTAATTGGTAGAGCACAGACTTTTGGAATGAGCCAAAATTGTATTTTGTCTTCATAGCCTCTTTTTAACGCGCGCCACAACATCGACACACGGATGTTGTTTACGTTTTCCACCTACGGCAAAAAAAGAAAGGTGAAAAGAAACCGACCGTCGTGGTAGGGATCGAACCCACGTCCTCAATGTAAACAGCACCACGCTTCAGCAAACCGAGGCACCGCGGGCTGCTAGCTTACAACATGACCTGTCAGGGATAAGCGCAGTGGCGTGCTTATTACTCTCCCCTGCCTAAGCTATCCCTATTGTCTGTGGCCACGCACTTGGCGCAGGACGCGGTTAACCCATAATCAAGGCTGTCCATGATAGTCTCCGCCAGAAACCCGTTATTATCCACAGCGTCCACCTAGTAGACGCAACACCATTCGAATGCCCACACTTTCTCCGAAACGAAATCAAATGTAGCTTACACTGCTATCACCTGCCTGCCACTCTGCCTGTTAAATCAGATAAACAACCGGTCAGTCTTTATACACATTAGGTTCCTTGTTTTTTCTTCTGATTCTTTTGTTTATGCGCTTCTGTTTTCTTCTTCCTGACGTCTCTGTCGTTCTTCTCGCAATTATTTTGTACGCCAGCTTCCCCACTTCTTTATGCCTACGCACTGTGATGTATGTCCATACCCTATGTATCAACAGTACGTAATTTTACAGCAGTTCAATCAGACCCGCTAATCGCATCTTACTACCCTGTTTGTGACCGCATGCAAAATACACAAAAAATGCGGCTCGTTGGCGCCACCATCTCACTCTCTGTGTTTCCTTTCCTCCTCTCTGCAGCGGAGACTGCGACAACTCGGCGAAGCGGCCGCTCATCGTCCGCAATGTGGAGACGGGCAAAATGCTCGTCGACTCGCTGCACAAAATCACACGAAACGTGAGTATTCGCCTTTCTCTTCGACTCCCGTAATCCCATAAATTAGCGAAGAACAGCGGAAAGCGATTTCCAATCGCTAAGCCTGCGAAAAGTCGAACCCCGGAACCGAACCGGCATTCTTGCCGGAACTGAACCCGAACCCGAACTGTTATTTTTTGAGCACGCTGAACCCGAACCGGAACTGAACCGAAAAAAGAAATAACGGTTACCGCTTCATGACGAAACGGTTCGACCCTCCGTTGTTGATATTGTACAGTCAATGCAATTCAAGACGTTGTTTCTTTCATTTACCATCAACGTCGTACCCGCTCGCGCACTTTCCCCTCCAGACAATTGGACACTATCACGCTGTATGTAACAACAACGGAAATGAAGGAGCGCCAATGTCGCAATCGTCTGTTGCTGCTGGAAGCGCGAGCGTAGTGCAAGCTGACCAAACAAAACGCCATTCTCGGCAGCTTGCAGGGCATATAAACCGACTTTGCCCTTCCCTAGCTGCGACTTTATTGGAGCAGTCAGGATGCAGGAGGGCTCCACTGCGCAACAGCGAAAGTTCACACCCGATGTGTGCAAACGTTTTGCATTTCATAAATTTTTTAAAAGGTCCGACACCTGCATATTGTTAATACTTGACAAGTGTGACCGCAGGAGCTGCTCAGTGGCTAAGCCGTTTGCTGCTGACCACAAGTGGCCTCGATCTCCCGTCCCCACGACCGTTTTTCTGAAGTAGATGGAAATGGAGAACGTCCGTGTATCCAGATTTTGATCCACGTTTAATATCACCAGCTGTTAAAATACGTCTGCCGGCCTGCAACATAAGCTGCGGCTCGGAGCAGAGATATTGCACGGGGCATCAAATACGCTAGTTTTTTTAAAATGTGCTTACACGAAAAACAACAAAAATGAAAAGGCGAATCACATTGTTTTAAAATCTTCCGCAAAAAGTAAGTAAAAGAGAATAAGTGAAAAAAAGCACCAAAACGTGGATAGTGCTCTCTACTTTTCTTTGCCCTGCCTTTCACAACCAAACGTGTCATCAATGCGAAGGAAGTGAGTTCCGTGGTCAGTTTTTGAGGACAGTACAGTGGACAAGTTTCGTTTTTTACAGATAAAAATACCAAACGATATGTAAGAAAAAACTGATGAGGTGCGCCCTTAATCCCTTGGCAAGAAACTGCAGCCCTCGACCTTGTCTTGGAAGCAGGAACAGTAATAAAGCTGATG
This sequence comes from Haemaphysalis longicornis, assembly GCF_048455015.1. Classification (NCBI taxonomy): domain Eukaryota; kingdom Metazoa; phylum Arthropoda; class Arachnida; order Ixodida; family Ixodidae; genus Haemaphysalis; species Haemaphysalis longicornis. The sequence goes on from NW_027526422.1 coordinate 189,332,598, forward strand.
ACACGTGCAGAAAGGCAGGCTGGTACCTCACACTATCCCATTCGCCCAGCGATTATCTTTTCTGCTTGTTCTGCAGTTTTGCCTCTTTAAGATTTGCTTTTTTTCGAAGGTGCACTTGTACTGACTGCTCAACTCGCTACATTACTTCTGCTGCTACTCGTTCCGGAGGGGAGTACTGCTGTGGACGAATTAAAGAGCGTCTACACATAAAAGTCCCATCTCATGCTCTGCGCGTCAAATTTCCCTTTCATTTTGTAACAGCATAACCTGTTATATGATTCGGCAATGTAGCACACGGAACGATGGTCGGGGGTCAGGCGGTACGATGACATACTGATTGTAATGCACACATCCGGTATTGCTATCGCAAAAGGAATTGCAGTGGTAAGAGCAATAATGCAGTGACTGAACGTTAACTAAAATCTACTTAAGTAAGCTTTAGAAAAAGCAATTAACAAAAGTGTGGCTAAGACATTCGATAAGGAGACAGCAAACAAATTATTCAGGGTGACCAAATAGTCTAATTCATTGCTACACTATTTATGTGCCTGTTGTAGGCTGCATTTTACTAGCGAAAAAGAGATGCGGAAGAAGAAGTTCACAGGACACTCGCTAGACTACAACCTCGCGAGTGTGCTGTGTACTTCTTCTTCGTCCGCGTCTCTTTCTCGCTAGTAAAATCCAGTCAGATAACCAACTAGCCCAACTTTCTGCCTTGCCGGTTGTAGGATTTTAAGTGCGAATGCACTTCTTAAGTGAGCCTGAATCGTCCGCCGCCGTCGTCCGCATCGCAATAGCTGCGGGTGCGCGCACTCCTCGTCTTCCTCCTCGCCTTCTCTAGCAACGGGGGGAGATGGGCGCGCGCTACTCTCCTCCTCCTCTCTCCGCTCAGTGACTGCGGGTGTTGTGCGCCTCCTCTCCACTTCCGGCGGGAGAGCTCTCGCTCGCGTAGCGGGCGCTCCGCATTCCGACGCGTGAGGGCGCTCGTGTAGCCCTCGCCGTAACGGCGGGCGCTACTCTCCTCCTCCTCTCTCCGCTCAGTGACTGCAGGTGTTGGGCGCCTCATCTCCACTCCAAGATCACGATATCCACCGTAATCGCACGATATCCACCGTAATCGCGCAATCAACAACCGTGCATTCGCACTTACACACTCTCCCCCTCGGGGAAGTGCGAGGGAATTTTTTTTCTGTTTTGTTACAAATATAAAAAAATGTGCGCCGTTGGTATTAAACCCTGGTATTAGAACGCGCCAGTACGCAGGCCTTAATTCAAGGCTTCAAGGTTAGCGTGATGGGCGATTCCATAGCGACGATTGCGATTTGAACAAAAAAGGAAAGGGCAGAAAATATATCCAACCGTCATATCTCTTGGCGGTGGCTTTACGAATCGTCGCTAGGACAACATAAAGTCTGGACGAGAAAGTAGGTGGTAAATCGTCAATATATGTGTGTGCTTATGTACTATACAGAGCAAGTAGTTACTGAGTGCGCATGCGATCTTTCAGCCACTGCTGTCTCAATGTACTTAATCTAACCTTGCGGTACCTTAGGGCAAGTAATGTACCTTTTGTGTACTCCAATGACATGAGTATCCAGCTCCTGTTTGGGTTAGAGCTAAACTCTCCAATATATAATTATTTCTCTCTCTCGTCGCCACTTAATCTGTTTTTATGATATCTCGTAATTGTTTAAAGTTTGCTTTGCAATTGCGCCACTGCCCTTGGGGAACAGCAGTATTTTGAATTTTTATTTGTATTTTGATTTTACTGTCGTTTTAAACTACTAAATGTTTTTTTTTCTAATTTGAGTCATAATCCAACTCATCGAACCGGTTCACGAACCGGTTCAAGCTCCCGAACCGATTCGCGAATCGGTTCGGTACGTGATTTTGTCGAACCGGAACTGAACCGGAACGAAATTATTTCGCCTGAACCAGAACCGTAACCGAACCGGTATTTTTTTCGGTTCGACACACCGCTGTACATACATACATACATACATACATACATACACATACACATACACATACACATACACATACATACATACATACATACATACATACATACATACTTACTTACATACACACACACATACACACGCACATACACACGCACATACATACATACACACATACACACACACGCACGCACGCACGCGCGCACACACACACACACACACACGCACGCATACACACACACAGAAAGCTGAAATTGTGGCGGAAGTCCAAAAAGCGAGAGCGGAGCACGCTGGTGGGGGGACACATTTTAATTTGGTACGCCTTTTGAAATACGCTTTTCTTTCGGCCAGGCTCAAATGGGATTACTTCAGGTCACCTAATACGGGGCTCCGATGGGTGTCCTGGGGCCTTATAATGGGTCCAACATTTATTCGACGACCTCTCACGGAAGAACGCGTATTTAGACACGCGCTACTCTACTCCGTCCACGAACGAAATGACGTTGGCTAATGCTCGCAAATCTCATTCCGCGACGAGTCCGAAAAAGAGAAAGTAAGAGAAACTTCACGGAACATTAAAGGGGAAAAATGCTCCGATGACCGCTATCGCACGTAATTCCTTCGTGCCTCGTTAAAGGCCCACTCCTGCTATAGTTCCAACGAGCGAAAAGCTCTTCACGCGCAAAGCCAGCGTTTAAATTTCCCGCGGCTCAAAGCTCGCCCTCTGCATTCTTTCTGCGCTCTTTTTTGGGGGGTTTGTGGTGTAGAGGGAACGAACACTGAAGAGCTTCAGTCCGTGTCCATTTTACTTGTGCAGGCATGTACGAATGAGAAAGGCTAGGACGATAGGAGAATTAAGCTTATATATAAAAAAAACGATCATCCCAGTGCGCCCGTAGTTTTTTCACTTCCTAGAGTTTAAATACTACGCTGCATGGTAATAAAAGTACTCGAAAGTACTATTAACAGAGCTGCTCGGAAAGCTAGAGACGTTGTGGGCAGGGTTATAAACCAATTCTGACATCGACTTGGTGTCCCCACACTCGAGTGACAAATTCCATCTAGCGCGCCGTAATGTTCATGACGGTGGACCACCAGGGGAAAACTAGAGGAACACCAGGGTAACCAAATGGCCAGCCAGGGACATGAATAGGAAAAAGGACGATACAGATAACTTGATGCTGGGTAGGAGATATGAGAACTTGGTGCAAAGAATGGATACGGAGTGCGCAGGATTGGGGCAGTTGTAAGTATATGGGAGAGGGTTTCCTTCTGTACAGGACATGAATAAGCTGGCACCGACGACGAGATGCCGTGCCGATGATAATGATGATGAATGTTCGTTTCTTAGATTGAAAGCTTTAGTCGTTGGTTTCCTCCCGCATATTCGTTGCATTTTTGACCTTGTACGGAGTGCGAAACGTGCGGCACATCGGAGACGATACGCCACGTTTTATGCGAGTGCCCACGCTACTCGCCTGCAAGGAAGAAGCTGTCATCAGCACTGAGGAACTTAGACTCTCGGCGGCCATTTTCGGAGGAGAAGATTCTGTGCCACTGGCCTTCTCAGTCATCCGCTCAGAAGGCGACTAAGGAACTATTACGTTTTCTACGGGCGACGAACTTGAACACTAGGCTATAGACTGAGAGCCTCCAGTGTCAATCACTGTCAGTGCCTCAGTGCTGGACATACGTGTCTGGTCCAACTTTTACTCTTTTTTTTCCTCTCTCTTTTTTGCCCATTTCCCCTTTCCCACGTGCAGGATAGCAAACTAGGCTCCAGCCAGGTTAACTTTCCTGCCTTTCTTCTACATTCTCCCTTCCTTCCTTCCTTCCTTCCTTCCTTCCTTCCTTCCTTGACCTTGTAGAATGAACGCAATAAACCAGACGTGCAACCTTCGTCTACACAGGCTTCGTGAAGGTTATCTAAGGCAGCACGCTAGTCGAGCAAAATCAAAGTTTACTATAAAAGGTACTGGTAACTAGAGCCAACTAAAGAAAACTTGGCCACAATGCAATAATTCTGAAGAATGTAAGTCATTAACGATATATTTTGCATTTTATACAGTTTTATACGGATTTACCTTATGGTGAAGCCTTTAGGGTCAAGCACAAATGACGCGGTTTTTGAGAACGCCACAACAAAATCTTCGTTTTGCCTCTAGTGACGGTCTTCCATGGACACGCTAAAAAAGTGCGTGTTTTTTAATTGACGATGGGTTCTCGAAGAAGGAAACCCGAAGGCACTGCGGAAATGTGTGGCGTTTATTATTAGGAGTTACGTGTACCGTGAGAATACACCTGACGTGTTAGATGGGCTATATGTAATGTGTCAGCGTAATTTACACAAATAAAAAATCACCGACAACGATTTGCGTCAGAAGGTACACAGCTGCTACCTTTTCTACCGTGCACTCGCAAACGTAAGAACGTCTTCGACAGCCGATGGCTGAGAGACGAAGAAAGAGCCGAACTGTCTTAAGCTCTTGCAGCCGCTTTGTTTGTTGTAACATCATGTACGGCTGCTAGGCCCCGCTGAGTAACTTGTGAATCTTCCCTTGCTGAACGATAAAGAAAATCCAGCATTTAAAGTGCAGAACGACCTGTTCAACAATCGCAACTGGTTCTTGTGTTCGGCTTATTTGTTGCGAAAATAAAACAACCTTCGTTTCGTTCAAAGGAACTATTGTGAGCGCGAACTTAGCATACGCCCTCTTAACGAGAGAAGCTCAGCAACGTGAGCGGCTACTAGACAGTTTTAGTTTCACGTACGTAGAATCTTCACGTACGTAGAACTTATAAAGATGACCAGTGCACTTGCTCAGCACACAAAGGGTCTGTGTGAGTCTCACGGACGTACGTGAGATTCGGATTTTTACGTTCCGGTCTTCACGTTACTTCCGTCCGTAGAGTTGACCAAAATGACGGCGCCCTTGCCCGCCCGCTTCTCAGCGATAGCAGCTTTGTCGCTAATCCGCTTATACGATATGGGGTTATAAGCTGCTTATGTCGCCTTTAATTTGCCAATTCTTACCCTCACATAAAGTTTTAAGTGACGAATAACTTTTGTTTTTCACATACAGGGGCGATTTTTCAGCTGTTAAGCCTAACGAAGTGGCATTTGTCGTCGTCATAGCAACGGTCTCGCGCAATCACGAGTGGCTACAGCAGTGTCTCTGTCTGTTAGTAGATGGCGCTAGCAAAAACACACAGTTAGGGCACCCTACGCGCGGCGTGTGTCGCGTGCGTGTAACTATATGGGTTTCAAACTACATGCGCGTGGGCTGCGTATACTTCTCCCTTTCGCCGACGTGATCTCTGTACGCACGTGAAACTAAAACTATTTACTATTTCATTTATGCTTCGTCTTCGTTTCTGCATTGTGCGCGCCTATCATAATCTCATTTCATCTTCCTATTTTTCCACACGCGATCATAATCACCGCTTGCTGGAACGGTTGCATCTCATTTGCGGCCGTGCCCGGTGCTCGCGAATAAAGCGGACCTCAAGTGTTCTAGCCCGGCTCTCTGACAATTTTTACATTGCATCAGTATAAAACAAAGCAACTACGGGACAGCTGCTCCGTTTAATTGAAAATTCCTTTCAAGTAATTTCCATTTATCGAGATTCCACTGTACATCTAATCAGTAGGTATAGTTAATGAAAAAAAAAGAAGAAAATAAGGTGTGGTGTGGTAGCGCGCGAAGTCAGAGTAGTCCAATCAGAGGCAAACACAGCAAAACATCACCTAGTTATAATTAAGGTGACGTGAGGAAATGGGAAAAGGGCTACTGGAAAGCGGAGCCCCTGGTTGGTTTTTACTCAATCTGGCGCTTTAAGGCAAGAAGCAATGGTTAGCTCAACCGTGAGGAAAGAATTAAGCAGATGGCGGTCGTTGTGTCGACTGCTGGAACGTACGTGCAGTACGGCAGGTGTACTTACGGTTGATGGTAAAAAGGGGATGAAGAGGAGACACTACAAGAGGCATATAAAATGAGCGCGGCACCACTAGTGAGAATAAAACTGAAAGGTTTCTATATAAAGTCTGTCACGCACTATGTATATTTTCATAATTATAATCGAAATGGCTTTAAGGACTGCGAATGCATTTTATCAATGCTGGAAAACATGGGTACATAAACAAAAAGTGTAACTCGGGATGCCTAATGTGGGCGATACCTAAGTGCGTTAGTGAGTGAGTAAAACGGTTGATGGTGCCGAGTAAAAATAAATGAAAAAGAAAACAGAAATGTTCGTGGCGTTGTCTCAGTCCAAAAAGACACGAGCTGTCGCCGCTGTTTGGGCCTGTGATGTGAAGTGTTCTTGAACTTCGTGCCGCTAGCTGGTCACTTCTCACTCCCACTGCTCCGGGGACGGCAAAAGATGGGCGGTGGGGGCATTCCCACACACGGCGGTACGTGCTACAGGGAATCTGGAAAGAAGGACTGATGTAGGGGGTATCGCGTGGGAGAGATGCAGTGTAGAAGGGTGGGGGGTGGAGTGTTGAACTATAGGTAATAAAATATATGAACTCACCCGTTACCACTTAATTCACACGAAACGGACGAAAATGTCTTGTTTTTCTCTTTTAACCGAGACGTTGTTTACTTGATAGAATGCCGGAAACTTGGAGGCATTTTTTCGCGCTTTTTATCAGTTTCACTGCCATGATTGATACCTGTGCTGTCAGTTGTGTTTCTGGCGGGTTAAAAACGTTGTTGGTGAACTTTAAAAAAGAATATTCAAGATTAGAGGCGCCAACTTATTCGACACTGTTTCTTGTGTCATAAAAGGAGTATTCGTAGTTTTTAACGCCGGCGATCAAATGAAGCGCAAGACTATTCCGCAGTCTGCACGTCATTGAGGAAAAAAAAGAGAAATAAGCAAAAAGTCGAAACTAAAAGAAATATAGCGTTTTTATTTTTGTCGTATTAACGACGTCATTGATTAATAAAAAAAACGACATTAAAGATTGGATATCGTGATTTGTTCCCCAATATTATTTTTTTTGCAAGGGAGGTTAAAGAATGTTTATGTTCTCGCTCAAATAACGGTCTAGAATATCCTGGAGTTGCCGGTCGTATTTCATTACAAATATATTATTGAACGCAAAAAAAAGATTTTACAAATAAAAGAAAGGAAAGCGACAAGAGAAAATGGGTACGTTGGTATGCCGACGTTTGTCCAGAAAACAGCCGCTTATCATTTTTTTTGAGACACACAAAGAGCTTATAGCGGTTACGCTGATGTCTTGTTTACGTGGACGTCCCTATCCTACTATAGACTACAAATTTGCTCCATAGTGTAAACAGTAGACTGAAAAAAGAGTTTTTTATAGGTCTATCAGCCCTCACAAAGTAGAGTCGACATATCTATCAGCCATTGGTTACAAAGTATTCAAGTTTCTGGCCGTCTTCAGCTCCCGCCGGGATTAAATTTCGGGATCGACTTTTCCCAAGTATTCCGTGGTCATGACTCACGAGTTAAGCACTTTCTTTACACAAACATCATATCGCACACAAGGATCATTTAGGCGTGGTCTGGCCGCACTCACGTGGAGCCTTTGTTTATCTACATAACAGCGTAGCGTGCTGCTTCCTGCTTTAATAAAACGCCGAGGCAGCGGAGGCGCCAATTTCGAAAAAGCGATTTTTTAGGGGGCAGAGTGTTAGTTTACCGTGCTATAACTGCTCCAGGCACGTCAATTTAAGCCGTCCCTCCTTTTTCCCCTCCCCTCACCCCTCCCTATGTCCTCTATTCGTTTTTCTCCATCGCAGCGGGTTATATTTCGAGCATTAAAACTCGTATCGTGTCGGCGGATTGATCACCTCTGGCTCTTTCTCCCTCTCTCCCGATTTCTTTCAGTGGTCCTTAGTACAGGGGTCTGGTAACGAGAGTACATCTGAGTAATGTAGGCTCGTTTGGCTTTACGACGTACCATTGAGCTTTAAGGGCGTATCTCACGTGTCGTGCGGTATTACTGCAGCCTTCCAAGTTTTTTCTTTGTGTTTTTTTAAGAGTAACTGCTGTCAGGTTCGTAATCGACGGAAAAAGTTTAAAACCTTCCTCTGGAAACGAGAAAACAGTCTAAAAAAAAAGGGTCTTAATTCCTACTTTCCGGGGATAGACTTGAGGCTGCATAGATTTAGAACCAAAGAGAAAAATCCGACGCGGGATACAGGGAGCTGTTAAGCGTAGAACTCAGTAAGACTGATTAGGTTTTGAAGAAAAGGCGCCCATGCTTCGACAAAGGGACGCTTGACAGTCGGTTTACTTTGATACATGAGATACGTGTCCTCTTTCTTCGTTGTTTTTTGCCACCATATACACAATGCAAAGCCAAATGTTTGCAAAATCGTAGAAATGGCTTTCGGCTGAACCAGATTTTAGGCCAACTATAACGGTCCAAAATAGGTACCTCGGAGGTTATTAAGGTCCGGTTGCGGTTATAAAAGAAGGCACAATTGTTGTTCAAGGAAGTTTATTTGAGGCGATGAATCAATGAGTGAATGAAATTTAAAGCGAGCTCCACGCCTGTAAAATCTGATGAATCAGCGAAGCTGATTTCGGCACGCTGGCGGCCACCTCACGCAGAGGCATGGGGCGCTGACGACGCCACTCGCCGCGGCATGTGCGCACTCGAAGGTGACCCGCGGAGGTCTTTCAATCACTCTGTTAATAACTTAAATAAACAATTGGCTTCAGCTGTCTCCCAAACTTGCGACCCTCTATGTAATCGCGTTCATTTTTTTCCTGTGGCGTTTCATTCATACGACGCATAACAACGAAAGACTCTGACCCCAAAACAATTCTTTGTGGGTCAGTGTACCCCGGTAGCACAGCCAACTGAGTTAGTCAAGCTTGTCTGGAAGGCAGCTCGCTGAGCTACATCATCTAAAACTGCATTCACTAGAGGTTAACTGCATTCACTAGACATTCTTTTGTGACGCTTTGAGCACATCGCTGGGTATATACCGTATTTTCGCGATTCTAAGCACCCCCGATTCCAAGCACCCTCCCCTACTTTAGGGAAAGACATTGTAAAAAAAGATTGCATGCCAATCTAAGCACCCGCTTTTCTAAGCAAACATCGCAAGGCGGATTTAAGACCCGCGAGAAGAAGCCCGACTTGACGTTGTGGCCCAGTCGTTTATCAAGATTTCAATTACAAACCTCTTCAACGGAAAAGAAGAACATCTGCTGGGGGATGCTGAGAGCACCGGACCAAGCGGCCCAACGGGATCGAATGGTAGTGAGGGTAACTGAGTATCAGACGTAGTCAGTGGGTTGCCTGTCTGTACCAATATTTTAAATAATTGCCAAATATTCCTTTCGCCCGTCTCGTCGAGGTACGGCTGCAAAAAAACAGTGGCGGGAAGGTGGGGTAATTTAGGTTTTTCGAGTTAAGCCCCTCACTTTGGGCATCGCGATCGTGGAAAGAAGGGGAGGCTTAAAGTCGAGTGTACACGGCATATGGCAACTGCAAGCCCTAGCCTTGTCCTTTACCTCAAGCTTGTTTTCGGCCCGCTCACGTTTAACGGCCATTTGCGAGTTCAACTGGATGTCGTAGGAAATAGCGAAGAACACTGAAATCCTTTCAAAAGTATCTTCTCACAACGTAGCCAGAAAATGCGAAAGCAAAACGTCACGAACGGGAAGTAAACAGGACATCCGCAATCCTGTTCTCCTGATTACTGTCCTCTCTCTTTCCCACATGTGACGTTTTTTTCTAGCGCTTTTCTTTCCACGTTAAATTACGAACCGACTAGCTCAACAGAACGCACTTTTCAACTGGCAAGTTGTTCGCAAGTTGTTAAGCTTGGGAGGGACTCTTATACTAAGGGTGTTTTTACTGCACTGAGCTTTCTCTGCGTAAGGCGAACATACAGTAATTATATGAAATGAATGAATGGATGAATGAATGAATGAATGAATGAATTAATTAATTAATTAATTACCTTTATTTAGGGAAGGGGTCTGGGGCCCTGGCGCTTGGTTTAGGGTGAAAGAAGATGGGGAGGCAAGTATTACGAATAAAGGTTCGAGGTCATAGAGTTTATGTTCGTGTTGGTCGCAAGCACGGTTTGCCTCTTCACAGGACATTGATTGCCTATTATCTGAGCCACTGTCCGGAAGGTTCACATGGGCGCAGTCCCACCCACAACGCAATTGCAAAAAAAAAAAAAAAAAGAAAATTGAGGGGGGGGGGGGAAAGTGGCGTGTGAGTCGTACAGCCCCTATACAGCTTACAGCTTTGTACAGAGTTTTTTTGTAGAGAAAGCTCGTTTCTCTTTTGAGAATCCAGCAATCGCGTCTAGTTAGCTGTAGGCACTCCTCTGTAGGGCTGCCTGAGAGTTCAAAAGCTGTTCTCTGCCGGTTCAGACCGGTCAAAAAGACCAAATTAGATAGAAAAAGTGTTTTGTGTACCACCGACTGCTCGTTCCCATCAACAGGATGCCACATGACCCAGTCAGTGCGCGGTGTGATCGTAACAACAATGTGAACGCAATCCTGAAATCCTGACTCTTTTGCAACTGTTAAACGAAAAGATTTCCTCAGATACATGAAAGTGGGGTCAAAACCGTCAAATCCGTTTCCGGTGGTTATGCACAATGAACTAGTTTTCAGTTTTAATCAAAAAGCAGAGCCTCTTGTTTCTCACCCTTAAAAGACGGCTGGCGGGCAAATATATTTCCGTACGTTTTCTTTTTTTCTCAGAGTACGTTTTGAACAGCAGTGCCGGTTGGGCTCAGAAAACCTACAGAAACTGTTTCTGATTAGAAACTCCTACTGAATTCGTAGCTAGCTACGAGAAACGAAGAAACTCTTGACTAGCAAATTAAGGCAGTCGTTAATGATCGAAGAGGTACCCTTAGTAACGTTTCCAACTCTTCCTAACCATCAATAAGCACCACTTACGTTAACCTCCACACGCGGGACCTCCTCCTTCACGCCGTCATAACGCGGCAAGCCCAAGAGCAGACAGCTTCGGATATGAAGCAAGTGCGGTGCCAAACAAATGACCTGCAACGGAGGCCAAACAAACCGACCCGAGCACCGCACACAGCCAGTGCTCAGAGGAGGAGGGCGCCCTTCACCGCGATCCAAATCTGGCCGGCCATTTATCAAGGGCCCGACGTTCACCCTACCAGGTCCCATTTAGCCGTGCACAGTGGCACAGCGGGCTGTCCTTTGTTGTCGTCCGCATCGCATGCGTGACGATGCGTGTCAGTGCGGCCGCCTGCCGCAACAGAAGAAAACAGACTGCGAGAACGAACATGCGCTACCGAAGAAAACCAAGATGGGAAGCTTGTGAGCCAGAATAAATGGCTTGGCAGAGAGGATGTCACGGGCGACAGAGTGCATCCACCGGATGTCTTCCTCTCTTCCCGCTCAATGTCTTCCCGACTGCATTGTGGGGCATCAGCGGGGGAAGTTGGGGGAGACGCGTACTGCGGGTGCTTACGGGAATGTAGTCGCTCTCCCCCTGTTTGTGTGTTTTCTCTCCCTAATTTTGTCTTTTTTTTCCTCTTTTTTTTCCTCAGCCCCTTCCGTGCACGAGTACGATCTGCCAGGGTTCGCTGATGTGCGGCCCGCTTCGACGGAACGGCAAGGAACCCCGGCCCAAGGAGGAAGTTTTGCTGCACGCGAGGGAGTTCCTGGATCAGTTCTACACCAGCATCAAGAGGTACGCGGCGACCTTGGACTGCCACTTTGTTTGTACTCCCCTGGTATTCGCGCCCTCGTGCGGCGCGGAACGAAATGAAGGGAGGGCAGAGAAGGGTAGTTTTACTGGCGACGCTCGAAGAGCGTTAGGCTCTCGACTAGTCAAAGCGAAAAGAAGAAAAGGAAAAGGGGACACTTAAAAGGAAGTCGTATTTAGGATCTCGTAGTACGCGCTTACTAGGATTCTCGACAAGACAACAGTTCGCAGGTAGCAACCGTTTAGCACGCTACGCGTTTTATTGAACCTTATACGAATACAAGTAACCTGCTTGGCAACTTACTAATGATTCATTTAATGCCATTGTGCGTGCGTTGTTGTAGGTGTGTTTCGTCGGCAAGCGAAAATGTGGGAAAAATTGGTCTTTTTTGGGCATCATTACGCAGCATTTGGTTCCATCATTAGGGAGGCATCATTACGCAGAATCAATAAAAACAGCAGGTGTGGAATACCAGTACCAATATCAATATCAATAGCAATAGCAATAGCAGGCGTTCAATATCAATAAATTACCCCACGTCTTTAGTACGTCCCACCCTTGCAACAGCGGGCTCCCCTTGATGTTTTCTTTTGGGTATTCCTTTTATACACCTGCAGAAATATTTCTTTACTCGCGCAACCGCGAATGTTCAGATAAAACGAACATGGCGCTTATTTTGCTGCTCATTTTCTCAACTCGCATCTATGTAAGCAGTGGCGGGTCTCGCAGCAAAGAAATAACTGCCACCGCGTAAGAGCAGCTAACTCGCGAATTCAGGGTTTCATTTACGTTGTACTTGTGGTGGCAAGGTCAGACGTCCCCAGATATATTCCTTTCTATTGAAAGACATGTCAGAGTAGACCGAAATCTTCAGAGTAGCAAGTAGACTGCTCAAAAATCACCATAATTTGATTAGGACGGGTCTTCGTCTGCCATATTAACCGCATACAAAGGTGTTTCAGCAATAAATGTTCATGAAATACGTTTGTAGAGTCACGCCAAAACTCAAGACTACGGCAACAATCGGCCGATTCTCGGAAAACTGAGTTGCAGTGTGAGGAGACCGCGCCGCTCCAGCCCTTCCAAAGGTCATGGTAATCACAAAACCATAGTCGCTGTCATCAACAAATGACCGCAACAATAAATACCTGTACGTTGTCTAATTATGTGCGGGGTATCTATTTTATAGAGCTTTGCTGATCATCCACCTTCAGAGAGTGGAATGGCTTCCAATTTCTCGACAGACGCGTTCCCGCAGTGACACCGCAGGCACTCACTCTGTCGCCGCCCCTGTTCATCGTGCAGGTTCCACTCGAAAGCGCACGAGAAGCGCTGGTCCGAGGTGGAGCGGCAGGTGCAGGCTCGCGGCACCTACGACCTGACGGAGACGGAGCTCGTGTTCGGCGCCAAGCTCGCCTGGAGGAACTCGGCGAGATGCATCGGCAGGATACAATGGTCCAAGCTGCAGGTATGCCACCTGCGGGAAGTTTTTCCCGCACAGGAGCGGGGTAAACGCACTGAGCAATCCATGACTGTGTGCGCGTTGACGCTTCTTACCCGGTAATTGTTATATTAAACGTCATCATGGCAACGGAGTGTGATAAAGTTATTGTAGCTCTATCTGCACTCTGCGTGAGATATGGTACAACGCTTTCATAATAAAACGGACATTTCTTTGCTATCTTAAGAGGGTTTCTGAACCCTTTTATGCCTAGTAGTAAAAGAAATTTGTATATGCGTATTCTCAGTTTGGATACCTGTTCATAAAAAACGCAACAGCGTGTTTAAGAGGAACCGACACAAAAATAGATGAACTGTGGAGAGATTTAAAAACGGTATACTAAATGTACGTGTCACGCATGTGACAACAGGTCACCTCCTCCACTGAAGTGACTTTTTATTTGCGTTACTGCATGGGGGGCTGACTCACAAGAACGTCACGATTTTTCAGGGTGTGCTAACACAGATACTGCTTATCTAAATTACCCATCATAGCAATAAAAGAAAATGACAATTTCAGCAATGATTTAAACACTTCGTGGTTTTCTAACACCATTGCAGCTGGCAGTACCTGTCACTAAACAGTGCGGTATAGCTAAGAGCAAATCGCTTTTAGGTGCATTTAGAAGGGAATCCCCGTAGGGGCTCGTGCTGTCGGCGTCTCCTGTCGTAATCGTCGTTTCTTGTAGTAACGGTACTAAAACACCGGCAAAGTCGTTTTCCAACGCCTTGCGCTAGAACGTGTCATCTCCGTTGGCAAAAACGCGTACTAAAAGAACACACCGGTACATTCGTTTACGCCTCGTGCTAGAACGCTTCGTGCTTCAAAGACAAAAGAATTTTACAGAAAAGCTGTATACCTCTACCCCCCCAACGGTTTCATCTCCTGTGGAAAAAAAACGCCAAGGCGCCAAGAATACACTTATACGCTGCATGTTTCGCCCCTCTCCAGGTTCCACGTTAATGCATATAGCTCGCTTTTTAATTATTTTTTTAAGGCTTATCAACTCGCGGAAGAAGTCCTGATCTAGCGTCAGTTACTGCACGTATACATGGTTTGTAAAGAGTAGTACCAGGGGATGGTTCGCGTTCGCCGCAGCCGGATACCCCTTACTTCGTTCTCAAAAAGTGAGATAAACAAACAGAGTATACAGAGATATTTCTATTGATAACAAGTACCGCAAGCGTTTGAGCGTTTTCCAACTTTCAGAAAGAAAGTTGTGAAAGGCCGTAAAATCGTCGGGGAAATTCTGTTAAAAGTGCACTTATGCAAGTACTGACTTCCCGCCACTGGTCTATACAGGCGCGGGTGGAATGAAGTGATTATCGTAATCATTGCATTTATAAGACCCTCTTCAGTTATGTTTTCTTTCTCTTGGGACAGCTGGAGTTCTTAGGTTTTCTGCTAAGGGACAGCCCCAAATGTAGTACCTGTATTCAGTCCTCACAGCATCAAGACTCATAATGCCGTGGTGCACCGTGTAGAAGCCAACGCGTTTACCGGTAATTTTGTCTCCATTTTCACTGTTCACCGCAGCATGACCGTAGTGGCGGTAGTGTACGCTTTAAAGAAAAATTTCGGGTAACGTTTTACTAGCGATTTTGTCCCTGACTTCAGTCTTCACCACATCACGACTGCACTTGCAGTAGAACAGTGTTTAAAGGGACCCTTAAACACTTTTTTGAACTCTTTTTAAAGGCTAACTGCACTCAAAATTTCGACCTCTTGAAAGCCAATTTTCGCATAATCTGCTTAAAAACAAAGCAACATTCAAAATACAACAGCTGAAATATGCGCATGCACGCCGCAAGCGGTCAGCGAAAATCGCGGATTTTAAAACCAAAACCGAGCAGAGCGCGGCCGTTGCAGTGACGCTGCAGCCGTCCAGCGAGCGGCCTGGCGGTCTGCAGCTCGGGAGAAAATCTGCGCGCAAGCTCTACGCGCGCACGGGGCAGCACATGGGTGAAGCGTGCGCAACAGAGCTCGGCCGGCTGGAACGTCAGAGGCGCGTCATGGCTGTTTACGCGATCCGCCGGCAGGTGCAGCGTAGTCTGCGGCGCACCTTTATTAAACGCTTCTGAATGATTAAGGAGGCGTGTCACGGGGCTACCACTCGTGTCCCAGCTGATTTGGGGGTACTTATTACATAATAAAAATACATTTGGTCGAGGTAAAATTTGAGTGCAGTTGGCCTTCAAATGCTTGCAGAACACAGTCACCCAACACGCCCAGTACGTAGATTAGGAGGTGGCGAAGCACCTAAGCCAAAAATTACCGCTCTATGCCCATCGGATAACTTGCAAATTCGCTCAAAAGATTTTTCTCTCTTTCCCGTTATTGACGTTCTTCGACGTCTCGAATTACGTCACGAAGGCCATGTTCCGGCTGTTCCCCGGTTTTCTTCAGTTGCAGCAATGAAAGCTTTTCGATAGAAACTTTAAAAATAAAGCCATAAAAACAAAGCAGAAACGGAAGGCGTTTCGGGTGCTACGAGGAAACCACTCAGTGCCACTCCGTGCTGGCGATGACTATAGCTTTCCCAGTGATTCCATATGCGAAGGAAAGAGTGAAAGGGGTTTTCGAAAGTGTTGCAGGGTCCCTTTAAAGGCAAAGCTTGAGTAATAGATAGCCTGTTTGGAATAGACGGAGGCGGTGACACACAACATCAAAGCGCTAAGCCGTGGTGGCGAAGATAATCGGTTAGTGCTCACGTGTTTGTGAATATACTGATGTTGTACACCGGTAAAGGACGAACCCGTCTTTCTTGTTGGAGGAAACGTTCCCGAAGCTGCGTTGCACAGCCTCGTTGGCTGTCTATGCTGGCTGCTGTTTACCTAAATTTAACTTTAAATTTCGATTTAGAGCTATACATCTTAGTCTGATCGAAATAGCGCACAGTAGGAATGATGCCCTTGGGAAATTGTATTCCCATAACAACCTTTAAAATTAAGTATCATAACCATTCCAAATCAACAGTAACCAACGATCACCCAGGGGTGGAACCCCGCGACCCCGCTAATATCGCATTAACCTCGTCAGACGACACTAATTCTATATGATTCCGCGACTTTTAAAACTCTAGAAATATTTCTCGCAATAGATATCTATACTCTCGGGCTGAGTATACTCCTAACAGCAAAACCATATAAACATTTAGAAAATGGCAAATATGCTATTCCTATGCAGTTGCTTTTGCTTACCCGTCACCATTGGTACTCCTTTGAATAAGCGTGTATGAATGACTCTGAAACATCAGCTGATACGGATGTGCAAGTAAGCTATTTTTGTCTTTCACACCTGCTTTGCCCCCACAGCCGGGGAAAAGCAGGTGTGTGAAATCTACAACCCCAGTTAACCGTAAAAATGCGGTTTGCTGGTGTTAATGTGAATTCCGAAGGGAAAAGGTTTGGGCGTGTTGGTTCATAGTCGCACAGAAAACACACCGAAAACACTGTCTTGTATTTTCACCGCTCGGGCCTGACAGGAGAAACTGCGGAAGCAGCAGAGATAGCCAGGTCTCGTGATCAATGTGTCAGCAGGCCGTCTGTAGCCTTATTGAAACTTGAATTAAATTTCTTGTCGTAGGCAATACATCACTGTTTTTCTTTTTTCTTGTTTCGCCCATCGTTTTGATGTCCCTTTCCTTCCTCCTCTCTTCATGCTAGACAGACGTGTTTATAAGCTCTGGTTCTGCAATAAACTTTTTGTTTAAAGTTTAGCGCTTGTCTCGTCCACGCCTCGTCCTGTGTTTATTTACAAGGCTTGTTTTCTGGGTGACAATGTGATCCCGAGCGCGTCCACCACACGTTCGGCATTTTTACGCCTATACACACCGTACTCACTGCCAGCAGCGGTTATGTAGGAGCATTTGTACCTTCCCTACATTTTGGTACACAACGCAGTAATGCGATGAACCATCCGCAGAGCAATGAAGCGCCTCAGGAATCGTCAAAAACTGTGGTTGTCAATTTTGTTGGACACAAGAGCGACCTTTCATAATGCGAAGTTTTTAATCCTGCGTTAGTGGTGCGCGTGTACGTTTTTACGCGTTATTTTTCAAGGCAGTTGCATGTACTTCATATCTGTATTAGCCGACGTTTCGCCATGTGAGTGACTGGAAGGAGTTAATGCAGAAGTCAGCGAATAAACCGCGCATGCGTATTCATCCGTACGCCTACATTGTTCCTTTTTCTATAGACGGTTCGGGCGGAGAGTAGCGACGTGCCGCGTGTTTAATTTTTCTTCGAAAAGTACGATGGTCTTCCTCCACGAGAAAGTTTGCAGTTTTTCCGGCCGTGCTGTCAGCGATCCGTCGAGTAAACATCATTGCTGGTCTACGGCGTAGGACGTTGTAGCCGCAGCTACATGACGTCTGACGAAAGAGGGAGTTGACGAAGGATAGAGGGGCGGAAGACCGTTAATCAAATGAGCGAAATGATTCACGTTCTTTCGCGCGATCGGGATCAGCGCGCCCTCTCTGGACGACGCGATTCCGCTATTGACGTAGGCTGTACTGTTATTCCGATTGAAGCTATTTATAGCCACCGAAAATTGCACCTCCATTGGCGGAAGCAGTTGTCCGCCGAACTACTCTACGCCAACCGTGCGAATACATCTCGCGGTGTTATTTTCTTTTCAATACCCTAAAAGCTAGCACGCCAGGCTTTGACCTCGTTGTCCCCAAGTTGAGCCGTGTTTAAAACGTGTTTATTTGCACCTTCACTAAGCACCGTCCACTTTCTGCGAACAGCGCACGGTCGGGCTCAGAAGGTGCGGGATGCCGTCTTGTTGCAGGTCTTCGACGCGCGGCACTGCTACACGGCGAGGGACATGTACGAGGCCATCTGCGCTCACCTCAAGTACAGCACGAACAAAGGAAACATCAGGTAAGCAGGCGCCATCACCCGCCTCTGCTTGTTTATTGACCGGCTGAGTCTGTCGATTCTTAAAATGTAAAGCACGCCGCCCTGCGTATCTGCGGAACGAATACAAAAGCCCCGAGGTGTTATAAACTTCCAAGCTTTACCATATCTAATGCTGGACGGCTGCTTCGCGATGTAAAAGGAAACTGTGTCAAATCAATGCAATTCAAACCAAATCCAATCAAATCAGTTTATTTTATACAAGTGAATGGTTCCTCGGCTAAAAGCCATATTTGCAGTTTCACAGAGCCCAAGGAACCGGTACACTAGGCAACGGTATGCAATCGGTTTGCATGTTACACAAGAACAAGACAAAATACATGCCATAACAAAAAAAATCGCCACGTGTTCTATGTTTGCTAAAATAAAAATTACAAATAGTGCAATTCGCTCATCTTTGGGTGAGCATTGCATATGAAATTACATTTGACGGTTCTATTGTTCGCCCAGAATAAAATGTTTAAATCCTTGTTGTTGGACACGCACACTTGAACATAATTTAGCGGTCACGGGGATAATACTATATGCCGTGCATAGTCAACGTATATACGTCACAGCCGCTTGAAAACTACGCAGGAGAGGCTATCTGCCGACACCAAACTTATTTCCTTTTCCTAATGTAAGGCTCTGACCATCGTCAGGTACCACGCAAAGCGTCGAAAATATTTTTCTTTAACGTACCAGCGCCCCACCCTTGCTTAGGACATCATCATACTTATTACGGGTGTCACCCCCGCCAGTGAGTCTAATGGCTTCAAGACTGTCATTGTCTTTGCGTGTCTATCAATACCTATTCTGTCGTTATACAGCTTGTTTTTTTGCGCCGGAGGACCCACCGATGTTTTTGAGTGGTAGCTGGATTGGGAGATAGAATTCAACGATAAAAAAAACCTCATTAACCCCGAGGCTCAGAACCAAATTTCCAGTTTCGTAATCAATCACGTCTTACGTAACTGGGACAGCTTGCACTTTTGCCCATAGCGGAGGTAATTATTGATGTATTGGTAGGACTTCAACATAATTGCGTCTGTCCACGAGCATAGAAAGATACTAATCGATTTATTCGGTCTGAATTAGCGATCAGGTCGTCGTGCTCCCTGATCCCATAATGACAGTGGTTCGCCCACGTGGCTGTGGAAAGTGTTGTAATACACACTTTGCCTTTATGAAAATTAAGCCCATCCAGACAGTTGGGATGCTTCAGCATCCAGGTGAGTCAGGCGCATGCGCTGTATGTTAAAGCTGCGTTATTAACGAGTATGCGACAACGCGTGCGCGATTTCCTCCAACGTAGTGGCGGTAATATGGAGGAAAAAGTGACTCGAAAGAACTAGGTCTCTGACGACACCATCGCCTATTTGTTGCACTTTTCCAATTCCCCGAAAAGTTTCAGTCGGCGGCATGTTTTTTTTTAAAGCGACAGCTTTACTACGCCACGTCTCGCAAGGTAATTCATCGCATCGCAATGTTTTTCAGCAGCAAGAGAGCAACTGCAGGAGGTGTGACGTCACGTCACGTGATCTGCTACGGTACCACGTGACGTGCCGTGGGTATAACGGCTGATTTGCCGGCGCGTTGTCGCTCCGTCTCGCCATTGATGGCGCAGGGGCTGATCAGTCTGCGCGTGCACTTCAGAGTAAGTGACAGGCGGAATCCAGTCACCCAGTATACACCAGAATTACTTGGTACAGGAGCTCCGAAACTCCCCCATAGGCCCCATGCATCAAAAAGTGGCCCTACGATTGGTCCACTGTTTTGGGTTTTCCGTACAGTGGCGCCATCTGTTGGTGGAAAAATAAACTATACAACGTACTTCGCCGCTCGATGGCCTAGGCGAAAAATGGTATTTGGTTGCTTAAGTAAATATGTTGTGCCGAAGGAGCCCAGTGTATTTAACCATGCAAGTATTTTATATGCAGTCCATGCAAGAGAGTACAAAGTTGCGACCGCGTGGTCAGCGAGATGCGTCGTCGCGTGTGCATTGCGGTCTGCTGCGCGTCATCTGTGATCTTCTGGCGGCAAAAACCACAGTTAAAAATTCGCTTCGACGGCTGTACGCAAGCCCGAAAGGATTATTTAGAGCCACTTAATCAGCTACTGGATTAGTTTTGACATACAGTGTGCAGTATGCAGAACGACACCTCCAAATTTAGTACTTCAGGTCGAACCTATGGTGTGCCCACACAAGCGCCAATTGGTCGAGACGGTTGCGCAGACGCAGAAACAATCCAAACACAAATACTCGAGTTATAAAAGCAATGAATAACTTACGAGAGTACGGAAATAAATAATTATGCACCTTTAAAATAAAGTTAAACTCTAAAGCTTCAGTTTTAATAAGTGTGTTTTTTGGATAGTGCGCGGGGTGGCCACTGTGGCGCCACCATACACATGATCCAAATTTGGGGGGGGGTTCAGGTGCGGGCCGTTTTTGGAGGCGGAGTTTCGCAACTGCCTACATCAAAGACCTATGAGTATATTTAGCTATGCGGCAGGCTTTGAAATCTCAAAGGCACTTCAGGGTCCTTAAGACCGCTTCCAAACCCGGCGCGTTGGCTCAGTGTCTAAGGCGTTGCGCTGCCGAGCATAAGGTCGCAGGTTCGATTCCCGGCCACGGCGGCCGCTTTTCTGATGGAGGCGAAAAGCAAAAACGCCCGTGTTTACGAGATTTCGGCGCACGTTAAAGATCCCCAGGTGGTCAGAAGTAATCGTAGCCCTCCACTACGGCGCGCCTCATCGTCTGCGTTGCGTCGGCGCGTTAAACCCTACAATCAGAAGACCATTTCCCTGAGCATTCAAGAAACGCAAAGAGCATGTAATCAGATTTGCAGTACAGGCAAACATTTATGAAACATTGTGCGCATAGTAATTGCAAAACCAAGTTAAACAGACCTTTTGCGCATGATAACTATCTTCACAAGTGTTGAACCTGACACATTGTTAAACTTCGTGGTGGGTCGTGAAAACTATCTTCATGGTGCGCGTGTTAACTATCTTCACATGTGTTTAACCTAAAACCTCGCTAAACTTCGCTCGGCGGTCACTTTGCAGGTCTGCGATCACCATCTTCCCTCCGCGCACGGACGGCCACCACGACTACAAGGTGTGGAACACGCAGCTCATCCAGTTCGCGGGACACAAGCAGCCCGACGGAAGCATCATCGGGGACCCAAACTCCGTGGAGCTGACCGAGGTCGGTCGCTGTGCCTTGGCCAGTCATTTTTTCGGCTGAGTCTCGAGCGCCGTCCGACGGTAGTATAAGAACGCCACTATTCCGACGTCCACCGGCGTTTCGTAAAAAAAATTACACCATCTTCCCGTAGGGGAACCCTGAGTAGTATGCGAAGCAGCCATGGGGTCGAGTGAAGTTCCCATTAGTTGTCAGTTCGTCGTTTTCGGTGACGTTCAGCTTCGCATGCCTTCGTTGTATCAGTACCTTCTTGACTTGGGTGAATGAGTGAAGGACATAAGGCGCGTTCGTAGCAAATGCTCCCGTCTCGGTTTGTAGCGCAGTGGGAAGAGCGCCACGTACCTGCCGTTGCGGCCAGAGAGTCGCGGGATCGATACCGGGCGCCGCTTAACTGTTTCTTTTTATAGTTGACTGCGCTGACGTCAGCCCGAACGCTGACGGGGCTGAAGAGACGCGCATGCGCAGTAGAGTGCGGACGGCGGACGACAAGGAGAGGAGGGACACAGCCCTGAGCATGAGATGCTACGCATCTAAAATGCCACGTCTGGCACTACATCATTTTACCGAAAGTAAATTTAGGTAACGTGTCCGAAACTGACCTGAACTCACATAGCATGACCTAACAAACACAAACAATGATTTAAAACAACAAAAACTACTGGAAATAATAAAACGCGCACAAAACAGACGAAGACGAAGTAGACACAAAGAATACATACAGGCGCCAACTTCCAACTGTTTATTCTTGAAAACCACGCTTACTTGTACACAGGCCAAAGGTACAGATAATATCCAAAATTTGTGCCAGAAATTAATCTCTCTGTGGATGGCTCACCGATAAAATAGTAACACCAATATACCTGTCGGCACACACGCGCACTAGTGATACACCCGACACAGAACCATGACGAATACGCACGCTTTAAACTGTGAGATTAGAGACTGTCTTCAATGAAAGGCAACTCATTATCACTAAGCGCTAGTGATGGCGTGCTGACCCCCGTGTGCTGACCCCGTCATCCCCCGCTTTTTCAATGAAATGTGCGTCGATGATCTGCTTTGTTCGTTGTGTCTACTTCGACTCCGTCTGTTTTGCGCCCGTTTTAATATTTCCAGTAAGCATGAAATAATTTGTTCAACAAAATTTGTTAAAACAAAAATAACCCAAGCCACTAAAATTTAATTTTAATTAAGTGACCCTGCATACGGGAGGCAATCGTGTTTCGGTAAGGTATCTCTCGCTGTCTCTTTTTTTCCTTTACGTGGTTTCAGGGCACTCATATAAGTGGTAGAGGCGTTGCAAAAGCTTACGGGTGCACGAGTACAGCTGTTTTGAATGAACCAAAATAAAATATATATATGAAAAACAATTCTGAATGTGGAATTCAGTACGAAACATTCGTTTTCTAATCACTAGATTCGAGTAAATGAATACACGAATGAAAAGGCTTGCCCTCTGTCCCCGGTACTAATATATGTTTTATTTCCCAAGTCTATGCTGAAAACATCCATGCACGCCCACGCAGAAAAAAAAGGAAGATGCGTTAGTCAGTGCCAAATGTATAGGGTCGTCCGCTCTTGGTGCGAACACGACGCAGCGTGGCCGTGCTCCGCGCAACGCCAGCGCACAAGCCGCGGCCGCGCATCGAAGCTAAGCGGTGCAGGCGCACAGGTCTTAAAGGGCCATGAAGACAAAATACAAGTTTGGTTCATTAGAAAGACTGCTCTGTCGTGATAACAATGGGACCGATTTCATCACAAACTCCGGAAAAATAAAGGAGATATTAAAGAAAACGCGTTGAGGAGTGGCGACTCGCTAGTCCATTTCCGGCAACTTTTTCTATGACGTCACAGAATCTTGTTTGGGTGATTGACGGCGGCCGAACTGATCAATCGCCAGGACGCATGACTGGACGATTGTAGTGGGGCCGTTAGTTCCGTTTGATCGAATCACTTGAATGCTAACGTGCACCTAAACCCCTGAAAATTATGTTTTTAGTGCGGGCCCATATGATGTCACTCGTGCCGATAACACGTCACTGTGGCGCGAAGTTTGAAAGTTCGTAAGTATTTCTTGCGTTTTTGTCGGTTAAAAAACGTCTTTCGTGGTCGGAAGGGAGCTGAGTGAGGTACTGAAGTCTAACTCTTTAAAGTTAAACAAAGTTGTATTTTCTCTTCATGGACCCTTTAAAGGCGGTGCTTCGTGTCGTCCACTAAAGCGCGGTAGCGCGCAGTGCTTGCTTTGCTGTGAAGCATGCCTAACCCCTGGCATTCTTGTAGCGTCCTAGCGCGCCGCGACCGCGGTGCGGGAAAGCGTACTTCACTCACTGCGGCGCGTTGTGTAGTTTCTGCACACAACCGAGGGTTTCGTCTTTCCAGTGTCACTATTCCAGTAAAATGTATGCGTTGCTGCAAACATTTCAGTACTAGTCACGTTTGGTGTAATCAGAGACGCTGTAGAGGAGGGATCTGCGTGTTTCTACCACCAGGATTTACCGCCAGGCTTATTGCCTATGCCTTGCGCTACATTCCGCCTGGGACGGAAAAGATCTGAGGCTGAAAACCATCAGTGAAGACCTGGAGATTGGTCGACCCAGTATAAGGCGTTTCAGCACTATGATTATTATATCGTCGTTAAGCCTGCTTAACAATGCAAACATGCCTTACTCATAAACAAACACTTGCTTTGTGGACCGAGCCCACTCTGATTTTTTTTAAATGTACGGCATTTGTTGTCGATTTTCATGAGTTGGTTGGTCACATTCAAAGTCGCATCGAGCAAACAGCGACGGCCTTCGAGCTAGACAGATCACGTAAGCTCTCCTATCAGAAAAAAATAAAAGCGAGCAGACGCTATGTATGAGCACATGACAGTCTGTTTTAGAGAGCACACGTGTAAATAAAGCTTTGCTCAGTGACCATTTTTGATTCCAGAGAGCAGTCAATTCCGGAGAATGCTCAGCCGCGGTGGCTCACTGGTTAGGATGCTTGGCCATACTGAGCCGGGATACCCATGGTCGATCCTGGTAGCAGGTGTCGCGTTTCATTACCAGCGAAATGCAAGAATACATGTTTGCTGCGTGGTATCAGAGCACTTTAAAGAGCCTCGGGTGATTATCCGAAACACTCCTCTACAACGCCTTCATATTTGGAGTCGTTTTGCGGCGTTAAACCCCATAACCCGAACCAAACCAGTACTCAAATGTTTGCAGCAATACATGCATTTAATTGGATTCGTGGAACTGAAAGAGGAAGCGCTCGGATGTCGTACGCAGAAACTACACAACGCACCGCTGTGAGTGAAGTGTGCTTTCCCTCAACGCGGGCGGGGTGCGCTAGGAAGCTACAAGCATGCCAGGATTTAGGCGCGAAGTAAGATGGCAAGTTGGGCTAGTTGGTGCAAATTAGGATTCATTATGAGAAACAGCTCAAATAACACAGGGAAAAAAAAAAAGACGGGACGAGGCACCGCGCTGTGAAGCACAGTTAGGCGTGCTTCACAGCGAGGAAAGCACGGAGTACTTTCGTGCTTTAGCAGACGACACGAAGCCCCGCTTCCAAGCCCCTGTGCGCCTGCGCCGTTTAGCTTGGATGCGCGGCCACGGCTTGTGTGCTGGATCTGTGCGGACATTGGCTACGCTGGGCCGTGTTCGCACCAAAAGTGGCCGAACGTGGACCTTATTCCGTGAGCGGTAGTCTGAGTGAACTTGCGGTGGACATTAGAGCTACCCAGGTGGTTGAAATTAATGAATATCTCTCCACTACAGGGCGGCTCGTAGCACCAGGTTTAACTCTGGAACTTAGCCACTCAAGCACTCAGTTCGAAGATGCGTACAAAAGGAGATTGTGTAAGCACATGGAGACGCATTTCTCGCAAAATCAATATTCTGGTACCGTTTAAACTTCTTCAAGCACACACACACAAACAGACGGCACTGTTCTATTTTCTTGATTGTCCCCTAATTAGGCTCGGAGAACTCCTTTTCCTTCATCGGTTATGCTATACGCGACGCCAGTGTTCGCAAACATTCCCTACATTTCATTTATTCAGTAGCGGGTTGACGGTCGAGCGGAATTCTGTGCGACGCCCTGCCACTCAGACCAATTGCCTGCGATCTGCAAATACTCCGCCAAACGGCGCAGCAAGCCGTAGGCTCCCTGTACAGGTATTTGTTCAATCGCATTCGCTATCGTCCTCCGTCACGGTTGTCGTTTGCAATTATCCGAAGGCCCCCACCGAATGTCAGACGAACTCCTTTGTCGGTGCCTTATTTGTACAACTTGAAGAATGAACTCAGAGCTGTTTACGAGACTCTTAATTATGAATCGATGGCGGAACCTTGAGAACAGGTGGTCACGGGACTGCATGTACAAGTGAGGCGTCGCCTCAACTGTCCCTGAGTAATCGAAACAGCGTCCGGAAGTTCATTGCTGGAACGTTGATCGATGGTGGTTGGCGTAAGATCTAACTAGACATGACTTACGGTCCGGAAGACTATTCTGGTCATATCTCAATCTGACAGAGTGTGTTATCCTGAAATTCCTCGCAATCCTGTCGCGGAATATTTATCTAGCGGGAAATGCAGCACGACCGTCCCCACTGCTTGGCTGAAGGCCAGAGCAGAAGAGCGGGTTCTTTTTTTATGAGCGTGGTGCTCGTTATATTCTTTGCTTTGTTGTAGTTTATTGTTTTTAGAAGAAAATATAAACAAACCTTCCCTGGAGCCTTCACGAGGATCAGTGGATGTTGTTCTATTCCCGTACTTTTTGGACGGAACTGCTCGACTGCTAAAACCTGACTCTTACACCCACCATGTCCTCGAACCCTACTCTCTCCCCAAGCCGTTGCCAGCACATGGAGTGAGCCGACAATTACGTGGGAGTAAATTCTTCAAACAAACACATTAATTGTTAGTTTTCTTTTGCCATGCTGGTTGTCCACCCCGCTTTACGTCTAATGACGGTAAGGAAATAACCTGCCTTCTACGAAAAGTACTCCATATAACACTCAACTGCGTCGCATCCTGTGGAGCTTCTAGCTCTTGCAACCAGAATTGGAGCTTCTAACTCTTGCAAGACCGCTGAGCATATTCGAAACAAACTGCTTCATTTGAATTTTCAAATAAACATCTCGCAAATGATCAGGCAGCAGGTTCAGCTCGAAAGTATTTTTAATTGTTTACTTATTCTATCTATAAACGGAAAGTTTTGATGAATATGAATTGTTGAACACTGATCAGTCACCCAATAGCGGTTCGGCGATACGCTGAACAGAACTGACACTCGAGGTATGTAGGATGTTGCTGCTCTTTGATGGTAAATTTTTTAGCTACCAGTGGGCTATAACGTGAGCCGTAGTGGGAGGCTACGGATTAACTTTAACCACCTGGGGTTCTTAGACGTGCACCGAAATCTCGAAAAACTGACGTTTTCTATTTTAGCCTCCGTCTGAAAACGGCCACCGTGACTGAAGATCGAACCCGCGTCCATGGGCTCAACAGGACCACGATGGGAAGCTGAATCGGCGTTTTGCTTGTTCGCATCAGCTCCATGACAACGTGGACCACAACAAAGAGTGAAATGTCGTTTTTGTGTGTTTAAATGCTGTAGTGAGTAGAGTTACAAAAGGGTGAACTAAAGGGCTTGTTGGTACATCATATCGTTTGAAAACAGCGCGGAAGACGGGACTGAGCAAGTAGTAGACGACACAAGCGCTTGTGTCGTCTATTACTAGCTCAGTCCCGTCTTCCGCGCTGCTTTCAAACGAGTAGAGTTAACTCCACTCGCTACTGCATTTGACTGACCCTCGCACAACTGACCACAGGCAGATTAGCTGGTCTGGTATGGCTCACACGATGTAAAATTGGAGACAAACTTTCAAACTCCACAGAGTCAGGGAGGTCTGACGCATATTCAAGCAACCCAGAAAACATAAAAGTTTGCTCTGGTGATTCCCTTTACCAGTGCTGTTTCTGTAGACCTCAGCAAGATTCACTAGGATTAATTTAGTGAACATAAATAAGCTTCGGTCTTTGACTATGACGTACCTCTCTTGTAATCTAAGCCCAGCGAAGCCGAGGATGAGTTACATCTCAGCGAAGACAGCATCCTTCTCCGCCAAACAATCATAATCAGGAGTAGGTTTAGCAGAGTCGGCAATCCGTACTATACGTTCGCTTTGCAAAAGCAGACGACGACAACAGAAAAGGCGCATGACGCAATGTGCATATGCGCTTGATGCTCTATGTAAGGACCACCAAAGCTTTGAATTACACATGGTTGCAAGATAAAAACAGCAGACGGAGCTTCCCTTGGGCCTTCTCATCGCAGACGGCGGTTCCTACGCACGTCCAGTAGAGTCCGTTACTGCAAGAATTTTTGGAATTACCAAATATACCCATGTGCAAAAAAAAAAAGGTAGCGAACTTACGAATGTAACTTTTTGAGGTAAAATTCATGAGGAAGCGGATAATGTCGCACACTTAGCGCAATCTCTTTTGAAATATCACGTCGTTAACGTTGAGGATGCGCTCACTAACGCGGAGTGATACACAACGTGTGCTGTTACCGTTCTGAACCCTGTAATGCCCAATGTATCATATAAGATACACTATCTCTCGGATTTTTCTGCTCGCCTCTGGGCCTTTCGACCGCCAAGGAATGCCCACTAGTATCATTTCTGATACCTCCTAAGCATGTTTCAAAAATCTATAGCTCGATAACTCGCCGCGTTGAGTCCTAAATGCAGTTTGCAAGATGGATTCCTCCGCCGTAAGCGCTCCCGTTGGGTCTGCACCTACATTCAATGGTTGTATGATACACTTTTTTTACCGGGTGTATGATACATTATATACCCATTTTATATGTAGGTATACATATACCTACATGCAAATTGGTATATGCTACATTATATACCTACATTAGTTATGTGGGTATATATATGTTCACTCTTTACGCGTTTTTTGATACACTATGTAATTTTGATACCCTGGGAGGAAACAAATATTTCTTCGCGTTTTTTTTTGTTGTTTCAGTCACAAAGTACAACGTAACAAAGCATTAGATTTTTTATCTATTGTTTTCATTGGTTGGGCATGTACCCGGGTATAGGCGAGAATATAGGTTTTAGTCACGGCTCCTTCAAAGCTGCGGGGTCGCTCTCCCGCAGATATGCAAGAAACTTGGCTGGAAGCCCCAAGGCGGCCGCTTCGAGGCGCTACCCCTGGTCCTCTCGGCAAACGGCGAGGACCCGGAGCTCTTCGACATCCCCGAAGACCTCATCCTGCGCGTCAAGATCACGCATCCCGTGTGAGTGTCTGCAGCAAGAGCGAGCACACGTCAAGGCTGCTTCTTAACTTCTACATCACGGTGCTCACCTGAACAGTTCCTCGTGGCACTTACTAATTCATGGCTCACAGGCATAAAAACCATCGTGCACGAATGCGGAAAGATTCAAAGATCCAAGTAAACGTTCCTAACGGTATAGTTTGCTTATTTTAGAATAAATACTTCTTCTGGCCGAAATAAAAAAATAAACAAGAAATACAATTCCGTTTAGCTCGATTGCAATGGATAACGCTCGCTGTCTAGAGAGCGAGTATTTTATCTTTTTATTTCAGTACAGAAATCATACATTTTTAAAACAAGCCAACTGCGCCGGAACGAATGTTCCCTTGAGTCGTGAAACCTTTCCTGTCCGTGCACGATAGTTTTTAAACCCGGGGGTCTGAATTGGTACGTCCCATGTGATCAGGTGAGTCCCTCTTAACAGCGTATGTCTTGCTTGCAACAATATTGTAGGGTTCGTCACTAATTTATTATTGTTAGTATCAGCTATAGCGCTGATAGTTACAACTATCGTTTCTCAATAACTTATTGTTTAAAGAGGATCTCTAGGAAATGCAACGTAATCTGCTTGTGGTGACATCGGCTCCAAATGCCGCATGCTAACCGACAGCCCATCTTGTTTTTGACATGCTATGGTTCTCAGAATGCTTGTTCACTTGACACGAATCAACTCAAATGGGGCGCTGCTAACATGCAGTCAGTATTCAACTCTACGTCGGCGCCTGCGAACCGCTACCGGAAACCATTTTTGTCGTTCTAAAAATTCAGACTGCTTTCGGGGCGGGCAGAGTCCGTTTCTCAGAGTAATCCTTGTTTAATAGTTGCGCGTTCTCCTCCCGGGATTTCCGCTTTGGTCACCTCTTTTTATCCCCCTTTCCGTTTTCCGCTGCCGCGTCGGCTCAAGGCCACCGCGGCTGCCGTCGAAACCGTAGAAACAGTTCGAACAGACGACTACTAAATTTCCTTTTGCTGTCTTGCAGTAAAGCTCTGCACTAATAAAAGCGGGATGCCTAACCGGCGAACGCGCTTAGTGCGACTGCGTGTTGGGACTCCTGGCTAAACGAGCTCCGCTAGAAATGTCGAAAGGTACTTGAATCTCACGAACTATCCGGATATTTACGCCACGGGCTTGTGGTGCCCAAAAACGAGATGCTACTGTAACTCCCGGCCTCCTTTGGGGCTTCGATGCTCTTGCCGAACTGGCACACCGTCAGGAGAACGACGGTGACGTATGGGTTGCCCGCGAGCAAAAATAAATGACAGAAAAGGCGGTGGACATTTCCCTGAGTACGCCTTTGAGTGAATAAAATACTCAAGTTAACCATCCGACCAAGAAAGAGCGCGTGTGTGCAAAGGAGCGAACAAACAAGCATGCAAGCCGCATGGGTGGTTAGTGTTGCCTTTATTTGTTCTTGGGCGATCCCCGGTGGGGGTGTGGGCCATAAGTGGGTACTTGGGTAAAAGTCGGGGGCTAGTTCTGTTTTACTGTCCAGATGCGCGTACCAACCGATCTGGTAGACATTTTCGTCCAATACGATCATGGTTGTAGGACACATTCCGGCATGTGCATTGACGGCTCGTGGCCTTTCTGATGTATTTTGAATCATTCCGGGTTTTCGCGTAGGTGGTTTCCAGTTGGGAACAATTTCGCAATCCATTATTAAACATTATTGCGCCTTCCGAGCTTTATAATGACATAAATATTGAGCGTAAAACCGCAAAATATATATGCTCGATCATATTCACCCTTGAAGGAACGCTTGAATATGTAGAAATGTACGTCTCCCGTTGTCGCAGCAGCAGTTATATATTTTTGCTAACAAATGATAGAAATTGAACGGGCGCTGGATGCAGTTTAGGTGGGAATCAGCTGCTTAGCTTTCAGGTAAGTTGAATATATTAGAAGGAGAGAAAGAGAGAGAGAGAATAAACGTCTTTAATTTCGAGCTTTATGGTGCAGGATGGAGAGAGCACCGGTGGGGGGCATCCGCTAGTCCGGAATGCCCTGGTCCTTGCTGGCTACTCGTGCCCTCTCTATGATGTGCACAAACTATGGCCCTTGCAACTTCTAGGCTACTTTTGATAAGTGGAATCACAAGGCCGAATGTGCACTTCCTTCTCTCCGCGGCAATTCTTCATCTCCGCATGGAATACGGCGTAGTAGTACAACGTTGTACTGCTTTCGATGCATTCAAACAGAGACGCATTACTTTCGTGTTAAGCGGAAAACAGAGCTACATCAGGATCATTATCATCATAATTACAACCTGAATCGTCGTACTTATTAACTAGTTGGTGTTTGCTGTAGGAAGAAAGCCCCCACCATTTGAAGGCGTCTACCTTGCATCCGCTAAATGCATTCATTCTCCCGGAACTTTTTGCTCGGTAATTTTTCCCTCACTGATACTCTCGCGTCCAAGGTTCTGAGTCTCTGTTTCATGATCATCCCCGCTGCCTGTTCTTTGGGTCACCCATCCTCCCCTACTTCGCCTCCTCTTTCTTTCAGCTTGAATGTCGTCCACGTGTGCGCGTTCCCTGAATAAAATTTTAACCCATGCGACAAAAAGAGACCTGGAACTAAGTTCCTCGTCGTCGGGCTCACGTGTGCGGGGCGTTCGTTCCCTTCGCCCCCGTGCGCAGCTACAAGGCCATCGATGAGATGCAGCTGGAATGGTACTCCGTGCCCGCTGTGTCCGGCATGTTGCTGGACGTGGGCGGCGTCGAGTTCACCGCCTGTCCTTTCAACGGCTGGTACATGGTGACCGAGATCGCCGTGAGGGACTTCTGCGACGCGCACCGCTACAACCTCGCCGAGGTGAGGCCGTGCCGCTCACCTACACGTGCAGTCAGATCGCGTGTTGTAGGGATTGATGCTCCTTGAAGCTGCTGTATGGATGGTGGTGTATGATGTTGCGGTATGTTAATTCTTCATACTGGCGTTGCTTTTTTAGGGGCGAAGCCCCGTAGGGGCTGGGGCTCTTGGCGTCTCCTGTCGTCATCGTAAGCGTGGTCTCATGTTGTCACGGTACTGAAACACCGGGACACTCGTTTACGCCTCGCGCTAGAACGCTTCGTGCTTTCGAGACTCGAGACTTTTACAGCAAAGCTGTATACCTGTATCCCAACGGTTTTATCTCCGTGGGCAAAAACGCCAAGGCACCAAGAATACATTTATAGACTGCTTGCTTCGCCCCTCCCCAGGTTTCACGTTAGTGGAGATAGCCCGGGATTTTTTAAAAGTGGCTTGCTCAGTTTAAAGCCACGCAATCTCTGCCTCTTCTCCCGCTTTTATGGGGGCTGCTGCTGTTGCATTTGTTGCGGGAGTGCCGCTGGGTTTTATCTTACGCCAGGTAATGCAGGCCTTCTCGTATCGCGCCCGCAGGACCCGAAGAGCGAATAGAGTCGGGAAGGGGGGGGGGGGGGGGTGCTGGGGAAGTTACACCAGATAACGCTGTCATCCCTATAACGCGTCCGAGGGGCTCGCCGAGGAAGTAACTGGCGGCACAGCGCGTGGGAAAACCCCGGTTCCTGCGAGTATTATTTTTTATGCTCTTGGAGCTGGTGGCGTCTTCGCCAGGGCGATTGGGACATTAAACGTTTCTCGGTATGCTTGGTATTTCTGGACACTATCACCACTACTCACCGCTCTAAACAATCAGGAACTAAGCAAAGGGAACAACATTCTAAAAATTAAAGCTGTTCTACTCCCTATGAAAGTTGTCGGATGTGCAGAGCAGTGATTCGCCATAATGGCCTGTAGCGCCGTTATCTGCTCACTGCTGCCACCCAATGCAATTCAAATTTCCCGCCGTCGCAGTGCTCACGCGCCCCCTGCCTGAAACTGCGCCAGCCGGAGTTCTGTTCTTTTTGTGTTTGCTTTTCCTCCCACACCTGCCGGCATTGCACTGCCACCGTTTATCGCAGACTATCGTAAAAACCAACCCAATGAGTGTTCCTAGCTAAATGAACGCAGGAGCTGCAGGTTAATTACGTATATTTTGCCTCAAATGTACCTGCAGTTTTCTTTGCGCTGAACAACGGGGAGATGTATGACAAGCGCTAGCGGTTCATGAGTTTCGAACGCTAATGACTATGTAAACCGCTTGGCTTTCGAAGCCTCCGGGTTACGCCGGTACTTCAGCCGCCACGACGGAACGCCGTGTGGCTCTACTTGGGTCCAGCGAGCGAGCTACGACGAAAAGGCGAGCCCCTAAAGTGCTGTGCATTAAACAAATGCCCCCTGCAAGTTCATTTTAACTTACGATGAACGCTTTGCTTACGCCGATTCCCATTTATGTGGGGATCCCCAATTTCTTTCTCTAAAAGGACAGTTGCAGTGCGATCGTTGATGTGCGCCAGCCGTGCGGTACGTCTATGTAAGCGTCGCGCGAACAGCGCATTCTTCGCAGTCGTCCTAGCAACAGCGCAGGGGCACAAAACGGGAGGGAAAACTCCCGGGCCATCTTCACTAACCTGAAACCTGGGAGGGGCGAAACATGCAGTGTATAAGTGTATTCTTGGCGCCCTAATATTTTTGCCAACGGAGATGAAACCCTTGCGGTGTAGAGGCATGCAGCTTTCCTGTAAAAGTATCGTGTCATTGAAGCACAAAGCTTTCTAGCGCGAGCCATCGGAAAACGGGTGTCCCGGTGTGTTCTTTTAGCGTTTTTGCCCACGGAGGTGAAACGTTCTAGCGCGAGGCGTTGGAATACGTGTGGCCGTGTTTTAGCACCGTGACTACATGAAACGACGACGACGACGGCGAAAGGCCACTTCCCTAAGGGGCTTCGACCCTAGAAACTGTCGTGGCCAATCATGCCCCGTCGCGCGCCCGTGTTATGTACGCCACAAGTGTGGGATGGGCATCTTGGCAACTTAGCTAAGCTCACAGAAGTGGGGGTGTTCAAGCCTCCGTGGTGGAGGCACAGAAGCACGTTGCTGGTGTTGCGTGATGCGAGGGATACAGGACGTGCGTTGTCAGAGTCTGTCATGGTCTCGTTATATGCGGGCGTGTCATTACGCATGTTGGGTGTATATAAATAGTAGGAAGGGAACTGGATCGGTCAAGGCGTCTTGGCTAGATTGCGGGGCGTGCTCCACTTCTCATAAAATTTTTGACGCACTCCCGCCACTTACTTGAAATTTGAACTCGGAGCTACTAACTTAAACGCACAAAGTTTTGGCATGGTTAAAAAGTTCCCTTCTCCTCTGTAGTTCTAGATTTACAACTCTGTGGAAGTTTCAGGTGATATATGTTTCGCTACCTATTGGGAAGGGAATCAAACTGGTTTCGTAAGCGTTTATTCCTTTATGGTTTCCCTTTGTCGACTCGGGTTCCGTATACTACTCATTCGCTCCAACAGTTCACGTACGCATAAAGTGCGCGTTTTCAATACCTTTTCGAGCCAGAGTCGATTGTCAACCCTTTGCGTTTTGCAATTTTCCTGTTTTTAATCCCGCATGCAACGTTTTACTCAGTTTCTCAATGAAAGCGGTAGAGACTAAGCGTTGGTGCTCCTGTTTTCTCATGTACTAACTTCATTTTATTATGTATTGCTCTCTTTATATATCGTGAACCGCCTTGCCTAAACTGCCAGAAACACAGACTGAACTAATCTACCATGCTGTAGGCTTTCAACCTTAGTTTTGTTCCGCCAGTGTATGCCTTCAAACGGTTGCTCGCTGCGACGAGCTCTGTTCACTCTACGCGTGCACGTACGAATCTGGCGCCACCTGTTGTTTTGCCGTTCCCTGTTTTCCCTCCCAGGAAGTGGCGACTCGAATCGGCATCGACACGAAGAGCAACGCGACTCTCTGGCGCGACCGGGCCGCCGTCGAGCTCACGCTGGCTGTCATGCACAGTTTCCAGGCAAGTGGCCCCTCCAAGCGTTTCCCATTCCCCTATCGCTTCTCCGGTGTTTTGTGTTTTTACACCAGCGGGCCTCGTGGCTAGAACTGCGGCGTGTGCAAACATGGTTAGGCATGGGGCAGGGAAAGCGACGCCGAGTGACTTTCCGAACTTTCAAACCTATTCGAAATAGTTTCATACGCATTCGCCCACACGCGCGCACCTGGCACAAACTAGAAAATTTTCTTATTTTTATTAGCTTTATCATTCTTGCGCAGCTCTTCCTAAATATTGAAGTTTCATTGTACTACGAATTATTTGTTTGGTTTAAGAGCGGCATGAGAGGGACAAGGAAAGATTTTTTAATTCAGTAGTGAGGAGGCGAAGTTTAGAACTGTGTCGGAACCAGCGGCCACGGAAGTCCTTTTAGCGAGCTGGATGAGATGGGCAATGACATTTTACCATTCAAAGGCGAGGAGAAGTTGGGAACTGTGTTGGAATGAGTGGAGTTAACTTTCAAAGGTTGATCGGTCGCCGACGTCGATGATCGAAGCGATGTTTCGATGAAACGACCCGCCGCGGCGGCTCAGTGGCTAAGGCGTTGCGCTGCTGAGCACGAGGTCGCGGGTTCGATTCCCGGACGCCGCGGCCGCTTTTCTGATGGAGGCGAAAAGCAAAAAAGCACCATGTGTACGAGATTTCGCCGCACGTTAAAGATCCCCAGGTGGTTAAAATTAATCCGGAGTCCTCCACTACGGCGCGCCTCATCGCCTGCGTTGCGTCAGCGCGTTAAACCCTATAATCAATCGATTCGATGAAACGCCGCTGAAACGATGACTCGCTGGCTCGTTGCTGACGGCACATAGCCGACGGCGGTCTACTCCAAGTAAACTCAAAATGTAGAATATGTAAGGCGGTCACAGAATAAACCAGACCAAGCGAGCGGTGCGCGAATACTATCGCCGCGACACCTTCCGGCCCAGCGCCTGCTGTCGAGATAGCGGAGGGCGCATGCGTGTCCCTCCCTAGAGTTTGTGCATGTCAGTTTCCTTGATTTCGGCTGCAGCACTTTGATCCTCTCCAATGCGACGCGCGGCGGCGCCTTGCGCGGCGCGCCTACCGACCGGGCGTGATGAATGTCAGCAGCCGGCAGCGTGCGCCATGCGCTGATGCCGCGTAACTGTGCGTTCATCTGAGAATGTTCGTTCGGCTCCCTTTTTATCATTTTATTGATTGAAACGCAAACTGGCGTTGAAGAAAGGCTGCGATAAAGATTCACACATGACGGAACCAGTGCTGATCGTTATGCGACAAACACACAGTTGATATAACTAAAAACAGCGATGTTTTTTTTTTAATTTCGAGTTTTTCCCGTGCGGCATATGAGAGGCGGTTTAAAGATGGGAGGAGGGAAGAAAGTAGGAAGGAAAGAGTTTGTTCGCTTCGGAAAAATAGACCGAAATACACAGCTGTCGGTGTGAGTGAATTGCTATCGAAAAGCAATGAGGCGTTTCCTTCCATGTCACCCATTGGACAGTGATAGCTATGAAGCGTATAAAGCACGTAACTCGTCCTGCATGGTCATATTCGTGAAGAATGCCTTCCCGCGTCCCCATCGAGCAATGGAGGCACATCGTGCGACTTTTCATCGAAGGGACTACTCAGTGCGAAAGTTGCCACCTCACCGGGAGGTCTAGGACTTCTGTAAGCCGCATTATTCAAGCTTACCGCGATGATCAGGGCATACTCATTGACGCAGAGCGCAGCGGGCGGCCTAAAGTCACCAGTGAGGAGCAGGAACTACTGATTGTCGCTCGCAGCCGCTGTGGCAGATCCCCTCCTGTCTGCAAAAGAAATTCGACAGGAGCTGTCATTGAATGTCTCTTGCGAGACAATTCGAAGACGACTGAAGGAGGCGGGACTCGGGAGTTGCGTGGCAGCGCAGAAACCGCGCGTGACGGACCGCCAGAGGCTGGAAAGGCTGGAGTTCGCCCGGGCAGTGGAGCGGTGGACAACGGACGAGTGGAAGGAAGTTATATTCACAGACGAATCGACTTTCTCCACTCGCTGGGATCAACATTGGCGTGTTTGGCGTCCGATGAGCTGCAGGTACGAAACTAAACTGTGAAACGTAGCTGGTAATGTGCATTCTAGATGATATATAAACTACTACAGTGTAAGAGGTCAAATCGGGAGCACGGTTTAATGTGAGAATTGCTGAGCATTCCTTCGGGGGTCCCGAGTGCAACGCTAAGCGTAATTGTTATTAAGGCTAGCAATGCATAACTACCTTTTAATAACTATATTTCGGAGCAACCGATATACAATGTCCCTGTAAATTTTATTCAGCTGGGTTCATTTGAAACGTTTTAATCGTAGTTTTATAAACACCGTTGGTTAAGCATTTCTTGTCGCTGGTTTTTTACGAAACACTTCAGGTAACCCGCATCAGATAACGGGGCTTTTGTAATTCCCGATGTGGAAAGAGGATGACATTGATGCATAGTTTTATACAGGATACTGTTCGCCTAGGTGGCAGTGGGGGTGCAGCCTCCCGCTAAAAAAATGTGCCAGTAATTTCAATCGATGTAAACTATCAAACACGGTGAATGTCCTTTCATTGATTTAGCTAGTATACCCTCCGAACATCTTCGAAGATATCTTTCCTCGGAGATATCTTTCCTGAATGTATTTCTGTATTTAGCCCGATGGAATTTAGATACCAGCCTGGCTACATCCAAAGCGTCCTTTCCAGTGGGAGGTGCCCCGTCAGCGTATGGGGCGCAATGAGTGCGGACGGCCTGGGACCCCTCGTCAGAATTTCTGGGCCATTCAGTGCTTCCCAATACTGTAACATCATTTCGACAAGTCTGCTCCCCTACGTCCTGGACGGGTGCTTCATCCTGCAACAGGACCGAAGCCCTGTCTTCACAGCACGAGCCGTGAGCTCACTGCTCGAGGACCACGCGGGGCGACAGCTGCGGTGGCCTCCGTGCGGGGCAGACCTAAATCCGATAGAAAATGTGGGGGGGATTATGAAGATGAATCTCGGCAAACGAAATGACTGCGGTCGCACGGCGGACGAGTTGTGGCAGGCAGTGGAAGATGAATGGGGAGGCCTGCGCCCCCGTCCCGAAATCATAAAGTCGCTTTATGAGTCGCTCCCCCGACGCATTCGTGAAGTTATCAAAAACGACGGAAACTTCACACACAATTAATAAGGGGAACCACTCGGACAATCACCGATGTTTTTTTTTTTGTTCCCAACCGAATAAACCTTCGCTGTATTCAGTTCTTGCTATCAACTGTGTTCGTCGCATAACGACCAGCACTGTTTTAGTCATCTGTGAATCTTTATCGCAGCCTTTCTTCAACGCCAGTTTGCGTTCCAGTCAAAAATATGATAAAAAGAGCGCCGAACAAACATTCTCAGATGAACGCGCAGTTACGCGGCATCAGCGCATGGCGCACGCTGCCGGCTGCTGCCAAGCATCACGCCCGCCCGGTAGGCGAGCCGCGCAAGGCGCCGCCGCGCGTCGCATTCGACAGGAACGGAGTGCTGCAGCCGCAGTCAAGGAAACTGACATGCACAAACTATAGGGAGGGACACGCATGCGCCCTCCGCTATCTCGACAGCAGGCGCTGGGCCGGAAGGTGTCGCACCGATAGCTATCGCGCGCCGCTCGCTTGGTCCGGTTTATTCTGTGGACGCCTGTACATTTTATTTACACTACGTAATGACATACAAGAGGTCGGGAAGGACCGCGTCGAGTGGGGCTCGCCGCTCTCCCGCTCAACCTCCTTGTCTCTGTTCAATCCTCCTTTCCTCAGAAAGCATCGAACTTCTCGAGTTTACCACCAAAACCTCGCCCACAACAGGGGCCTCACAACTTGAGAGTGAGGATGGCTCTTTCATTAGCCCCCACGAGGCCACTAATTGGCCATCGCGGCAAACAAAGCTAGGTGGGTTCAAAATAGTCACGCGACCCACTTCTCCCACTCTCATACAGAAACCCAAAGGTATTCCACAAAACACAAATATAACAGAAATGAAAACCAACCAACTAAAAGCAGACCTAACGCCGGGAATCGACTCTCGGGCGGCATGTCTTAAAGTATTGTCATAACGTGCACGCCTATGTTTGTGCTCCGCGCCGCCAGAATTCCTTTTCTTTGTAGACACGTGGAGTACCTAAAAGCCTGATTTCCTACCTGTTGACGCATCCCAGCCTCCGAGTCGCCAGGTTCAGACGTGTGACGAACTCAAACTTTGCCCAGTAACTTTGAGCAGTGCAAATGTCACAGGCAGAGCGTCTGGTGACCTCTTCCTATGTTTAACCCAAGGTTTGACCCCTTGACCGACCTTCAGCTCCCGTCCGGTTCGGGGATTCTCGTGGCGGTAATCGCGGTCGTTAAAATGTCAACCGTACCCCTGCGCCGGCTTCTCAAACGAACGCAAGGAAATTCTCCGAAAGCTTACATTGCTTTCATTTATTATGGAGTGAACGACGCGTTTGTACGCGTCGTCTCCTGGCCCGCTAGTCCGGTGGACACAAAAGCGCGGCGAGTAACAAAGAAGCCTCCGCGGTTTCTCCTTACTTCCCTCACACTCAAGTCAGCTCTTTTGGGATCGGCCGGCGTGAAAACAAACACCATACAGGTAAACAAGCTACCCCAGCGAAAGATATCTAATTGCCGAGCGGTTTTAATGAATGAGTGAGGGGCCCGAACTTAACAAGTGGCCTTTCCAGTTATTTTAACGACAATTACTGCAGGCCTGCATTTTAACAGCGAAGCTGTTTAGCAAATCGTAATTTTTCGTGTCCGCAGTTAAAAATACCAGCAAATTGCCCAGCGCGTCCATGTGAGCGTGGACCCCGCGGCGATCGCCCGGCACTTAACAAAACCAAGAAAATGCTGAGCGCGCGTGTTTGCTTGCCTCGCGTCGACTGCCCAGCGTCCCCGGCGCACGTTTGTCGTGACAAGCATACCCACTTCGGGGCATTGGCCAAGATTGGCAAAAGAAACTCCAGCGTTCGCCGTAATCGTGTCAACACTTGCTTCTAACGAGAAAGACGCGTAATAGCGTACACCACTCCAATGATTATCGCACACAAAAAAAGAAGGAAGCTCACACCTACAGCAACAGTGATGCAGTAAAGGTCGTTGCGGCAGCGGAGAAGAAGCAAATCGGCTGCAATCGTGGACTTAAACCTTCGTTATGGTCGTGAATATTTCGTAAGGCGTCGCTACCTTCACGTCTTGCGCGTCAGTGTGAGCTTCGTTCATTTTTTTTTTATTACTGAACTCGTTTTGAGTATGTAGGACAGCAGCGACTGCCTTTTGAGCAGTTCTCCTGAGATTATCGAACATTTGCTTAGCGTTTGTCCAAGGTACTCTAGTGAGCGAAAGAACCATGTGGCAGCATTACTACAACAGAGATGCTATATCGGAACTTCTAGTGTATTTTCTCCGGGATGATGTATAGGCAACAAGTGAAGATTTGGAACATTAATCCTCGCTTTTGCCTCAGCACGTGGTCTCCGTTCGTGCAGTACTCGCACGGTTTTGTGTACACTCGGCTGCCGTGTCGTTTCCGCACTACCGAAGATGGGCAGGGAGGAGATGGGCAGGGAGAGGCGAAGAGTGAGAGGCGAGACAGTGGGGATGTATAATGCGTAAATAATTCACACACCTTACGATGTACGACCTTCGCATCGACGAGTGGGCTCCGAAACAGGGATCTTGGCCTCGCTACTGCGTGCCAGCTAGGGATGGGCTTATGGCGACTTACAAGCCGAAGTCTGGCCCTCACCACAGGATATAGAGAAGTGCGCCGTAAGCTGATGTTAGAGCCGTAGAACAAACCCTGCTTGGTGCACTGTCGGGTGTACAAAGAACTCCCTCGAAGAGGTATTTGGCTCGTCAAAGATGCAATTGTATAGGAACGAAGCGTGCTGTTTTGAAAGCTTACATTGAGCTACGCTAAACATGCCATGGAGTGTGTAGCACGTGTGCTGTTGGGGTGGAAGTAGTAATATTTAAATAGTGGAAAATAACCGCACGAAGAAAACTATCACTCAAGGTTGGATCCAAACCCACAACTATCGGAAAACAAGCTCAATGCTCCACAAATTGAACTACGGGAGTGAGTGTATTCCCCTCTATTTTCTTATGTACCTATGCGTATTTAAGTGTTCAGCATTCACGGGTTGTAGCCAGTGCTGCTGCAACAACTTCTGTGTCAAGGGAACTTTCTTTCAACCTCCCCACGGCTGTTACTCGCGCGTGTACGTCATCGTTATTGGCAGCACTGATCTAATGACCTCAGAAGGCAGTTTGGACTTGAGAAATGCCTGTCACGTGACACTCCTCCTCCGAGAGCTCCGTAAAACGTTCAGAGATTGCCTTTTTT
This sequence comes from Haemaphysalis longicornis, assembly GCF_048455015.1. Classification (NCBI taxonomy): domain Eukaryota; kingdom Metazoa; phylum Arthropoda; class Arachnida; order Ixodida; family Ixodidae; genus Haemaphysalis; species Haemaphysalis longicornis. The sequence goes on from NW_027526422.1 coordinate 189,373,486, forward strand.
AGCTTGGACATCAACGCCTCCTAGGCCTTGCAACTTACATCTAAAGCTTTCAAAAACTGACATTACCGCAACTTAAAAACCTCATGCGATTGTTCAACGATACCGCGCGTCCTGTAAGGCTAGAGCAACCGATACATCCGCCAGCGGAGTGAACGCTTGAAATTTGTGAAATGTCTTTGGGGCTCGATGGAGGAGAGCGACTGCGGATGACGATAGCACAGTTGACCTGTTTGTGGACCTGTTTGTGGCTTTCGCTTGTTTCTCGTTGACAGCATTTTTTCCGTTTTTGTTTCTGTGTCAAAGATATAGTGTACTTCCAGGCGAGAAAAAAGAAGGGGCGGGGGGCAGGACAAATAACAGGACAGGTGAGCAGCCACATAAGAGGGTTAACAAAAAAAAAACACTCGCAGTGGAGCACTTTTGTCATCTGTGACGCAAATAGGAGGCTCACAACAAAACAGAACCACGTAGCTGCCGATATTTACTATTAGTTATCAATAATATTATCATCGCCAATTCTACTTTTATTCCTGTGTGTTTTACCCGCTCGTTTCATTGTGCCTGTTTTTAATAGCAAAACTAAATTCAAATGTTAAATTTGAAGTGATCATTGTCAGGGTGAGGAAATGGTGGCACGAATATGGTGGCCAGCCGTCATCTTGCCCATAACAGCTACCGCTGTAAAAATCAGGCTAGCGCCAAAATGCCCAGAGAAGAAGACGGGTACGGTGGTGACACGCATGGGCCTGCCGACTCGCAGAAGGCGAACGTGACCATCGTGGACCACCACTCGGCGTCGGACCAGTTCATGAAGCACATGGAGAACGAGAACCGGCTCCGCGGGGGTTGCCCGGGCGACTGGGTCTGGATCGTGCCGCCCCTGAGCGGCAGCCTCACGCCCGTGTTCCACCAGGAGATGCTCTACTACCACCTCAAGCCCAACTACGAGTACCAGGTACCCATGCACAGCTTCGCCTGGCGAAGATGGCGCACGTGTCTTCTGTAACGCACAGTTGCTGTAGTTTTTCATGTAATGTTGTCGTTCTGTAACGTGGCGTTACTGTGATGTAGAGTTAGTGTAGGAAAACTATTCACAGGAACTCTACTTCTGTGCAGAGAGTTGCCGTAGTTTTGTAATGTACATTAGACTCCGGTTAGGACGAACCCGGTTATAACTCCATGGTTAAGACGAACAGCCCTCTTTATTTACTTACTTACCAGACAGGCCCAGTGAAGAGGTTTGAGTAAGGGGGGTTACATTTCTGTAAGTGAATAAAAATAGTCGGCAAAAGAAAAAGAAGGAACCAAGTACACAACATAAAGTTTGCGTAACCATCTTACAAAACACATCGTACACGCTTCTAATAAACAATTATTATAAGCACAGAGGGTTTATCAATTTTATTGCGAAAACCTCCTCTTAATACGAATGCCGTATAATAGGAACATAGTGCCACCGCCCCTTCGAGTTCGTCTGAACGGGAGCCTACTGCAAATTTAGTTCTCAACTCTGTTTTAATACAGACACTGCTGTAGATTATTACAGCTTCTTTGTCCTAGTGGAGCAATTTTACCATTGAGCTGTGCTAGCGCCGTTTCAGTTGGCGCAGTCGACAGGATCATCTAAATGCGCATGCGCAGCGTGGCACAGCACATGCTAAGACGTTATCAAAGTTTAATGAATGAAAGGGACTACACTACGAAGCGGTTTCACGTCGCCTTAACCTTCAAGAATTTATTTTACCCGTACTGTGTTTACTGGGGGCCTCTTTTTTTGTTAGCAAACCGCTAAATTTAGACATGAGAGACTCGTCAGGGTGTCGTCATAGCTGACGTCAGCGAATTGGCTGAGAGGATGGTTGCGAGGAAAGCAGCCCTTTGGAACGCACTTGTGCGCTTGGTTAAAACGCGTGAAAATGCATTGTCGATTTTAATCTGATAATGTATTGCTTAACTCACTTCAGTGGCCGTCTAAGCTACTAAACTGTAGGCTGGCGTAAGGACAGAGAAAATTTAGAAACTAGGTCACCATCATCTTCCCGAAAACCGGAGAAGCGCCAATTTTTTGGGGAGTTAGGCCTGTTTATTTTTCATTTCTGCATGCAGCAATATGCTGGTCTGAAGAGAAATTTTTTGGAGTAGTAAAAACCTCACCTGCACGGCTTTAACTCGAATGTAGCATTCAGGTTAAAATATGGCGCACCAAACGAGAGTAGCCACGTGCCTTTGATTGCTTCTATAAATACGCTCTCATTTGCAACGAAAAACCATCAACATGACTAAGGCGGCTCTCGCATGTTGTTTCTGCACGCAGTTTGTACTTACGGGCTGTTAGCACTGTAATGTTAAAACAAAAAGTTTGCGTACGGCCCTCCTTACATGCTTCTGACTTTGAGCGAACGGAATTTCTGCGAGCGGGTTATTTACGAAGGTGGCAATTAAAGCGCTGCGCTGTTCTTCCCGGCGTGATGGCTTCGCCATTGCCTCAGATGAGCCAGGTTTATAAACAAAAACTTGTTTATCCCTTTGTTCCGAGAGAAGGCGCCTTTCGAAAATCACGATTAATTGGGGGAAAGTCTGCCTCGAACTTTACCCGCTTAACAGAAGCACCTTTCTCGCGTGACTGGGAGCAATGAAAAGTTCCCAAAATGCCTTAAATGAGGCGTCGACCATCGCCTCGCAGCAGGCGCGTGCGAAAGTTAAGTAGAAGTGTTTTGGGAAAAGCGGCTGTGATCGATGAATTTGGTTCCCACAAATTACTCATTCAGTCTCCGACAAAGATTTAATAACGCCTGAAGCGTTGCTTTCTGTCCCCACTTCTTTCTCGATATAGAATACACGGGCACGCAAACACTTACCTGCATACATATCTGCGTATGTTTGTGCGTGGGCGTGTTGCTTTTCAGCGAAAACCATATGCCATTGGTAACAATATATCTTGCAAATGAGTGCGCGCCTTGAAGGAAATAAACGCTTATGTTTTAGTTCTTTGTAAACAGGCTGCGTTTCTTAAATATCCGACCATTTTTTTTTATCAGTTCATTGCCTTTGTACACAAGATAAAGCAATGTTTGGAAAACATACCACGGAGAGAAAAGGACAATGCGGGCAAACGTAATCCTCTGAAAGTCGAGAGAAAAAGCCGAAAGAGAGGAAAAGAGCTTCCGTTTTGGCACCGCTGCGGGACATTCGGTGGGGTTGACAGAGGTACTTCGACGTTTGGAAGGTACTTGACGTTAACGCAGAAAGGTTTTGGTTTTCAAAATGCATGATTGAGAAAGCATGTATCTCGCAAGGGGTGCCGTAACAACTGAGACGCCGTGGAATACAAGCGCAAATATCTGCCTCTGTTAGAAGATAATTCATTAAATGCACTGAAAAAGAAATGTGTAGTCTTGCGGCGCTTGAACGGCTCACATTATCTGCGAGCGTGCTGCCAGATACACTGTGGCTAGTGTTACGTCCCGATGTAACTGTATTTGAAGGGCTTGTTTACGGGCTAGTTGGTATAGTCTAGAATTCAAGATTAGCTCCGCTACCTACTGGTCCTAATATGCAGCGCACGTTAATATTGAATTGTTAACAATATTCTGTGCTAAAATTTCGCCTGGACGCTCGGTCCGAGTGTAATGCAGTCTCCACCATTCTCGATGAGAACAAACTGTCTTGATTTCTATTCAACCGGCCAAACGACTTCCACTCACTGACTAGCCGGTGTCACTGGTAATGATTAGTTGTTATAAATTATTAGAGATTACCTGCTATAATTTCGGCGATGGCTACTCTTGTACGTAACTGTAGCTATGGCTAGAGTTACGTCTGGGTGCAACGCTATAGCTGCTACCTTCCAGATAAACTTTGGCGCCGTTTATGGTGCGAGTTAGAAATTTTTATTAAAAACGAAGTTGGCTTCGTGTCCGAAGGCGGACTATTGGGGAGTCCTTGTAATGTGAAATAGAAATGATCGAAATGGTCATGTGATAACGAGCTGATAAATGTAGGAGTAAAAGTGTATTCTGTGTGGTGCCCGCAGAACGGCGACTTATTCACTTATCCTTGGATGTGTTTGTTTTATTTAGATATAGTTTAATAGCGACATCTACTGCTCCTAAGGAGTTGAAGAATGTCTACATATGTGCTAATCAATTCTATAATCGCAAATCCTCAGCAACGTCTTCCATATCTCACGGTTCTGAAGACGTCTCTCAAGTGCATGCGCCCCGAGCTTTCTTTTCTAGTTACATATCACCTTGCAAAGTGTTGCGTGTTTAGAGGAACGAGCAAGGGACACCCTGAAGCCCTTTCAGCACAATCAGGGGAAGGGTGAATTTTCTGGCAAAAATAAGCGACCCCATTACACATCTTTGGCTAAGCGCAACCAAATGCGTCGAAGAAATCGCGCTATAGTAAGGACGCATACATCATATGCGTCCTTACCATATATCACTGCCAAAAATTTTATTGCAGCACGTTAGGGCTAAAGTCAAGGGATCAAGTTCCCCGATGGGTGGAAGGGGTCAATGCGCGAACGAACCATCGTTGGCTCAATACTTGCAATTGCGTCAACAGCATGGAGCGAGATTTCGAAACTTCTCGACTCGTCGGTTCGATGTGTGATTGGCCGGGGTGTCGTTTTTCATCGACGTTGCTAGTGTCATGTTTTTCGGAATTCTTGAGTTAGGCAGGAAACATCTCTCTCTACAATCCACACATACCCATTCAGAGTGACTGACCAATGATGGTGAAAGGTGCCATTACAAGTGGAAATTAAGGGCTCCTTCCGTTCGCGGGGGATTAAAAATGGGAAATACACGTTCACACGCTGCTTCAATCAGTCAGGTCACTTTAAAGTGGCAGCAGTAAGCAGTCTAGGGAGCCGCCGGTTTAGTGAGCAGTTGATGTAAGCACACCAAACTGAGCTAAACGAAAATCAGAATTCTGTATACCAACGAAGGAGTGTACTCAAATCGGATCTTAACTACATTTTCGTCATGTATTATTGAATAAATAGTACGTCAACGCTCGTGTATTAATTATAGGCTGTATCTAGAGCGCCGTTAGACGGTATCATAAGCACTTCACTATATCGACGTACACCGGCGTTTTGTAAAAAAATACCGGGTCTGGCACTACGTGACTCTACATAAGGCAAAGCAAGGTAACATGCGAAAACGAACATAACATGACCTAAAGAACACAAAGCAAAAATTTTAAACTCGCAAAACTAACCTTAACTATGAAAATTATAATTAAATTTGAAGTTGAAAAAAAAATGCAACCGGGGAAAGAGCCGGTCTCGAACCACCGCCCTTGGCATCAAGGAGCAAAGATGAAACCCCTACACCATCACGATTTTTTGTTTATTTCTTGATTCGATATTTTTACAGTACATCACACATCATGTCATATTGTAGTATTGATCTGTTAACCCTACTTGGCTGACTAAGTGGCTTTAAAACTTTCTAAGACACACTAAATCGTCAAGCACAGGTGACCACTCAGGGGGTTCATCCTCTGCACGAAATACCTCTGTATATACTGTAGGGCTTCGATGCAGTTTTTCCTGACAGACCGGGCATTTATGTCCGCATTCCTCACCGCCATTCTCGTCCTCCATATACTATGAAAACTGAGGAGCATGACCAAATCGTACGGCACACCGCCCTCATTTTTCACTGGTAGGAACCGAATTCCGTGCGGTGTTATGGGTAAGTCTTTCTTTAACGCACGTTGGAGGACACCCGAGTGGAACACTGGGTCCCAATAGTCGATGATGACGTGATTGGCTTTTTGCACAGACTGCAGTCTGTTGTCCACGGCACAAAATTTCCTCTTTCTGCTAACCACGTATTTATGGGAAGGGTTTCGCTGTGTAGTTAAAAAAAAAAAAAGGACTTCATTCCAGGTTTCACCGGCATACTATTCACCCTCCTTAAAACGTCAATTCTAGTGCCTGCACCTTATAAGGACATATACAACAGCAACGCTAAACACCCTACACCACAATGACAGACGAGTGGGGCGATGCTAGCCTACTCCTAAATGTTCGAATGTTGTCGGACGACGCTTTAGTCATACCTGCAGCGCTGAGCTAGAGCGCTGTCGTATGGCACTCTAGACACTACGTTAATTATAGAAGCACGCTACTTGACGTTCACGCGGTGTTTGTGACGCGTAGTCACGCGTGTGTCAATACAAAGGGAAATAAAGTAGGTATATCGTTGGGCATTTAACAAGCGGCGTTCGGCAGTAAACACAGATGTCTGGTTCTGCCTACGGCATCGCCCAGCGACGGGTTCCCACGTCGCGAGCAATTAGAGTTTTCACCGCCAAATCTGGCCGACTAAATGTGGACCCACTGAATACGTTTTTATCTTTCTGCGGTGACCGTTTTTCTGATTACGGCAGAAAACAAAAAACGCCAGTATGTCAAGATTTCGGCGCGCAATAAAGATGCCCAGGTGGCGGAAAATAAACCGGAGAGAGAGAGAGAGAGAGAGAGAGAGAGAGAGAGAGAGAGAGAGAGAGAGAGAGAGAGAGAGAGAGAGAGAATGCTCTTTAATGTGAACTGGTGAGGTCAGCCCTGCTAGGGACAAGGCTTGCTACACCAGATGGGGGGTGACTACGTCGATGAGTGGTGCATATCAGACATCAGGATTACAGCAGGAAGAAGACAAACATGAAGCGTTAAAAAAAGAAAAAAAGGGCAAGAAAAACAAGAGAATGCTGCTAACAGAGCCCGGATGTAAAAATACAATTGAAAAGAAAATCGTTAATGAAAACGCTGAAACAAAATGAAAAGTAAATGACAGGAAAAAAATAGGTAACAACACCAACCCAAGAAAAATAAATAGATGAATGCGACTGTGCGAAAGAGTAGATATCGTGACACACTTGCTCTGTCTGTGTACTAGAGAGATTTGTCCAGTTCAGTCTCTCATAAGAACTGGAGCTGAACTTTTGTACCTAAGGTACCGTCAGCACTATTGGCCCAGGGGCCAAGAAAATGAAAACGTTCGAGACCGCATTCATGACGTACACGAGAGAGGGAGCTCGCTGCAGTTTTTCGCGCAGATGCGAATCGAGGGCAGACGCACAGCAAGTGATTTACAGTCTCGTGAACACCGCAAGTCCGGCACAGGGAGGAATCTTCCCAACCTATCTTAAACTTAAAACTCCCAGTAAACGCCACATTCAGGCGCAGTCGGTGCAGAACTCCTTCACACCGCTTGTTGAGGCCACGTGAAAAACGGAAGTCACAGTGCGGGTCAATAGCGTGCAGTGGTAGATACCTGCGGTGACGGTCCTGCCACTCCGACCATTGTGCAGCCCATCCACTTGCGAGGATAAGGCCGTTGCTGTCCTCTCGGGAGAAAGGAAGCTGGGTCGTGTTGTTCAGCAAGTGGCCTGCGCTGGCGGCTGCGTCGGATCTAATATTGCCTTGTATGTCCGAGTGACCAGGCAGCCACTGAAGAATGATTTCATGGCCTTCGCGCACTGCCATTGTGTGAATTTCACCCCCACTATTGGGCGCCGTACAACGTAGTGTAATCTGGGCCCGTAAAACCCCACAAATGTAAATTTTCTGTTTAACTATTTAACTGTGAAACGTGTTTTAGAGACGCGTAATGAGGCGAACGTCAGTAATTTGAGGATCCTTGTGACGGAATTAGCAATTGGGAGAGAAGCAAATTACGTTCCTAATAAATGTCCTCTTTGATTAGCGATGTCAACGGGGGTAGAACCGACCCAGAGTAACAGAGGAAAGAAAAAAAAATCTTGCACCCCTGCGTCTAACGACAACGATGGTTGAACGCGAAGCTTTCTCGTGACGGATTCTTTGGTTGTCGTCGGAGTTTTCCAAACCGCTCGGACCATGTCGAAATGGAGCAATTGGAAAAAAAGAAAAAAAAGAAATGGCGCAATCGAATAGACGCCGGCTTCACAACGCGTTTTCTACTTCCATTTCACCCACGATCACTCATCATCATCGTCAAAGAAAGTAGGCTTTTCTGCAGGACACATTGCCTTACAACGGCATTAGTGAGTGAGAGAGAGAGAGAGAGAGAGAGAGAGAGAGAGAGAGAGAGAGAGAGAGAGAGAGAGAGAGAGAGAGAGAACGCAGTTTAATGGTGCTGACGAGGTCTGACCAGCAGATAGCCTAACATGCTACGTCAGGTGAATAATGACACAAATGAAAAAAAAAAAAAAAAAAAACGACAAGAGGTCTGTAGACAGAGCTCAGTAGGTCGAGGTAAAAATAAAAGAAGTGTTGAAACACACTAGAGAAATGTTCTAACGCACTGGGGAAATGTTCGCTTTCAATTTTAGCAAAGTTCAGGCAACCGCGGAGCGACTACACGTGGTCATGAGATCACTAGGTCAGGCATCAGTGAGGGCAATAAAACTTCGCTTTAAAAAGACAGCGGGAGAAATGCTAAAGGCGACCACAGGAATGCGTTGTTGCTTTACACTTAGAAATGCGTATTAGAGACATGTACTGAGGCTTGCATGAGTAGTTTGAGCATGTTAATTACAGAAGTAACAATAAATTGATTAGCAAAGTGCGTCCCCGCTAAATGTATTCTTGGCAAGGAGATGCGAAGCGGATACATACCGAGTCGTAGTGACGGAGAGAGGAAGGAAAAGACGGAAAAGGTAATGATGATAGTTTATGACAAGAGACGTGCTTTCGAAATCACTACACGCGTCATAGGATTGCTTAGGTGTTCTCGCAGTTTTTCGATGCATATTACGCTGAGTAAGGTTTTTTTTTTTTCGTTTAAAAGCGACACACGTGTCATGAGGCTGTCGTGATTTCCCTTTCAAGTGTATCCACCTAAGAGTAAGAATCTCTTAAGCACCACTAACTATGGCTGAACGGCGTTAACTGAGTGAAGGAGGAGCGCAGGATAGAAGGAAGAAGGTCGAGTGCGGAGCTCAGCGAAGCATGAACGACGGTGGTAGCGAAAGAGCGCAAGGGGGAAAGCGAAGGAGGGCATAGCGGAAGCGTCCATGAGGACCTTAAACCGGAGGAGAGTAGCGAAAGATGAAACAGAACGTTTAACTGTATGAGGCCCGTCTGCAGCAACTAAAAGATGGCTCCAGGATAGCGTGCCGCCACACGTTCGCCGAGAGGAGCTCTGTCTGAGGCGACTGCTGTGAAACGCGCGTACGATCATCCCACGCGCAGGTTCGGCGATGTCCCGATGATCGAGACGCACGCGCTACACTGCAGAATGCATTGTGCAACACAACACATTGTCAATGCCAGCCAAGCTACACGCTGCGTGCTTGTATTTGTACCAAATAGAGTAGTCTGTAGCTATACATACATGCACGTCTCTACCAAATTTCTGACCTCAGTATATCTTAAAATGAAAACAGCTAAACTGCCGCCCTCTAATTTCGCAATTAGGAGTACCGTTATTACCAGTGATTTCTGTACATTCAAAGCCAGAGCTAACGCGTTTGTTATACAGAAGTAATGTTGTCAAATGGCCGTTCGTACGCAGTAAACTGGTTTAGGTAGTCGTTTATGCTTAGAGACACTTCACTAACTGCACCGGCAGGTGGCTTGACATTTGTATCAACACTTATAGCGCCGGAATACCACGGAGCAAGAATATATAGGAGGCGAAACTGCCCATTGCGACAAGCGCGGGCGAGCGACCAGATAATGTCACAATGAACAGCAAGGCGAACTGCACAGCTTCGTAGCTGCGATGGCGAAGGAAAGGGTAGCGGCACCTGATGAACGAAGTGATAGCGGCCGCGCTTATTCCGCGGCTGAGCAGTGAAATGCCGATTGCGGAGGCCGCGCAGTTTCTTTACCCGCGGGAGGTGCCGCTAGCTTAATGTATGACGAGCGCATGTGACATTATCTGGCCGCGCTAGGAAGCCTAGTTTCGCCTCCTATCTTAATCTTGCTCCGTGCGGTAGACGCACCCAAATTTTCCCTGACTAAGTCAGGAAGTGAAAAAACAACAATGCAAGCCAATGTAGCGCATGCGCAAAATCTCCAAACGTTAATTTAGAATCCCCGGTTCGAAACAATGGAAGCAATTATCACATGAGAACGCACTTGACATGCAAACCTCCCTATGCGCTAGAGCGTCATTTGCATTCACGGCTGCTTCGCGGACTACCGACGGGCATCCGCTAAATTTGGCCCGCCAACTTATTCGATTATCTTTATCCATTCTTCCCCCTCGCATGCCCGGCCGAACGCAATCGGACTTCGAAAGTACAAATGAGGTGATTAGTTAGGCGCTGACTTGTAGGGTGCACCACGCGTAATCGGCCGTGGGGTGAGTAAGTGCGTCTCGGCATTCGCGCATCCCGAATGCGAAATCCAGGGTGGACTCAATAGGGAACGCAGGAACCCCACAATGGCGGCGCGTTGCGATTAAGGGCTTGGCGCGCGAACGGTACGCGAAGATATGCAGTCCCCTTGCTTTATCGACGAACCCGGGCCACAGCCGCGTCGTAAGCTCTGACCTTAAAGCATCGCCTTTATCCAGACCAAACACGCTTTCGTGTTCCATTGCATACGTAGGATCCGGCGCCGTGGTGGGGAAAATTACATTACTAAATGCAGATGCGTCGGGAGCGAAACTCCGTCATTATCGTCTGGGTCCAGCACAAAACAAGGAGGTGAGGCTCCGATTCGATAATGCACCGTTTTCACTCGAGGTCTAATCGCTTGGAAAGCTCCACGGATTGGTCAGTTCTAGCTCTGAGCCACGCAACCACGGACAGCAATGAAAAAACATCTGAAGGGTGAGTTTAGATAGAGCCATTGCGCTTCTGACGAGCCGTAACGCAGTGGCCGAATGATTCAGCGGAGACCGCACACTCTCGAACAATAGGCCGTAAGCAACCCTAAGCGTCTATAGTCTGCAAGGAGCTAAATATCGTAGAAGTGATTTATTGCACACGGTGTTGTGGTAATGCTTAGGGCGGCAATCAGAAATTTTCTACATAACTCTTAAAAAAGGATTGTGGCACTCAGTAACCGAACACTAACGAGTTACTTGTACCAGTATACACTAGGTACTTGCTAACTGGTGGTAGTATACATGCAGCACTAGTCAGGGTAACTAATTGAAGCAGGCAGTGAGCACGACTACCTTCACTAGTTAAGTCCTAGCGATAACACAATTTTCAGCTACATGCATATACTAACTGGCCTTACTTAACATAGATATAAGCCAGACCTTAATGTAGTGTATACTACTTCCTACACCCACTTCATTTCCTAACCATGCAGTTGCTAGTGGCAGAGCTTACGTACCGCCCCGCGGAGTAGTAAGGATCGTAAGCAGTTTGTAAATACGGCCGTTGCTACCCTTTTACGACCTTTTTTATTAGGAGGGATAATCGTGCGAACATAATACACGGCAATGGACCATGTACACATTTAATGTACATACTCTGTGGAGAGGCGAGTGAAAACCACCGAGCGAAAGCAGAGGAACTTGCAAAGAGATAAGCGCTGGGTGGCAAACATTTCGGATATCTCTTCTCGCTTTCGGAGAAGTGCTGAAATCCACTCGAATGTCGTAACGCTATTAACACCACTCGACTCCACCAGTCCGCTTAGGGATTGTTTGCAGAGTAGGCGGTTTCTCATTGACGAACTGAAGTGGTGCCGTTAGGCAGAACGCATTCCAGGGCGCTGCTATATCGACATATTAAGCGAAGCTGATATATCTTATATGTATTCTTCATGCCTGCCAACAAAATGTCACGTGTCTACGAAGCGCGAAGCGTTGGACAGCGAACACCAGGGTGTGTGCGCTATTTGCACGTGGTCGCCATCAAAATCGCACGCCGTTCAGAACATTCATGTAGATTTCACGGTTACGTGTCATCATCAGAATTCACCATTTTCAAAATCACTGAATGGTTTATCGCTGATTGATCTGCGTCCGCGTTCGCACGGCCCTCTCTTTGTCGAAATTCCCAGCGCTTTCGTGTGCAAGTTCCTAAGGTTGCTCTAGGCAGCGGCCTCCTCGCCAAGACAAGTTGTCGTTCCCCATTTTGAATTTCGTGCCTCTCTGGACGTCATAATGGGGACGACGCGAATGGCCCGAATTCCAGCCTGAATTATCAGTTGATGATTCACGCTCACAGAGTTGAATGACTAATGAATATTAAAGACGATAGCCTTTCTTGGGCTACTTCAACAAAAAAATTTGGTCTGTCTGTATGCCTGTTTGTCTCTCTGTCTGTCTGTAACGCGATTCAGCCACCCGGCCAACATAAATATAAGCTGCACAGTAGGTTTATATACCCACAGCCAAATCTAAACGTCTAAGTTCGGTGTCTAAGTTCATACTTGTCAACACTGTTAAACAAGAACGCAAATGTCAGACAGAAAATCAATGCATAAATGATAGTTGCAGGATTCCTTACACAATTTCATGGATGCTTGATTCAAATGAAATACTACATCTACTGCATAAAAAAATTACTTCGTCGCCTGCTGTCACCCGCGCCCCTACAGCATCTAGAGGCATCTTACGAAATCAAAGGGGAACAGGTACGAAAAGTTCCACTAGATAGGTTTCACGTTCCGCTTGAACGCACATGGAGGAGGGCAACGTGATTTTATAAACGTTGGAGTAGGGCGCCTCGATTCACGCGTGTCTCCGCCGTACGGCAGCGCTGGCATCGAGGCTCCCGGCCTGGAGCAGTGGAACGCGGTAAATTTAAATGGACTTGAGCAAACCTCTAGCGCGTTTACCTTGGGAGGGGCGCGCCGGGAGACGAATCGCATGAGAGGTAAGCGTGAAGGCGAAGGGAGGCATTTACTTTGCAAATGTTGACGAAAGGCTATCGTCCTTTGTCGATATTTGCGACGAAAGGAGCAGATACGCGGCTAATGTTTTGTCTATTCGGATAGAATTGTATCCAGCAGTGTTCGCCCTCCTCAAGAGACGGCCGAAAGAACGGGCGCCACACCATTCACCTTGGTAGCTCTGAGCTGCTCAGATATAGTAAAGCACAAACATTCTCGGAAGCAAACTTTTTAGGGCGCCGCATTTTGGTGGCCGCTACTGTTGTTTGACATCGGCATCACTGTCGTAAAGGAGCGAGCGAAGGCAGAAAGAAAACAGCGGAGGAAAGTTTGGCAACAAAAGTGTGAAGCGGAGGCAGTGAGACATGCTGGGTGGTGGAGACGCACTGCCAGATGACGTCATAGCAGAGCGTTTCGTCGTGCACTCGACGATGAAGTGCGTTCACTTCCTGAAACGCAGTTCGCGGCCCCTTCCTTAGACGCAGTTCGAGCCGCCGACGCAGGGGCTTACCATCGCTGCCGTCGAGGGAACTCACGAGGTAGTGCTGCCTCTGCGCACTGCACCACTCAGGAGTGTGTGCTGAACGACGAGTGAGGCAACCGGTGGATGCGGTTCGCGTCCTCCTGGTTGCGTGACTCGTCCTAACCACGTGACATTTGCGCAAGAGGTTTAAACACGATTTACAACAACATGCTCTGCGGCAGCAACGCGTTGCGAGATAGCGGCGGAGTAGCGCGCGCCGCCGTGCGCTCGCTGATCACGCGATCACTTCCGGAGACGCAGCTATGCGCCGTGACCGAGAAGACTGTAGATGGCGCTGCGCACAAATTTCGCATGAGAAAGTTTAGTAATCCTCAGCCATTTTTTTTTGTTCAAACAACATGTATGTTTTGTTACATGAGACGTAAAACCCACCTAGTCAAAGGAAAAAAAATTGCGCCGTACGCAGTCTGCGCGCTGTGGCGACCTTGTAGAAACTGGCAGCGGCGGTGAAGAAGTAAAGGCGGCACGTTTCGGAACTGTTCGTTCGTACTTGTAAGAGAGACTATAAGTTTAAAAATAGAGCTTGTGCGAACGCTTTGATATCTGGCGAGATCGTTTTGCTATCGCACCCAGACATAGCTCGACGGTTGGGAGGACATTCTAGTGGCATGGGCTGGAGGATTTGGGCATGATCGAGATAAATCACCTGTGTGCATATCTGGATGTGCATAACATTTGAACGGGACATTTGCGATGCATTCATGGGGTTGGGAAGCCAGAACGAATGCACGGGGAAATCAGTCTTTTCTATCTACTCTGCTTTTTTTTGCCACAAAAAATACAACGAGGGGTTCCATTTTGCCTGGACGAAATGGTACCGAAGCGCTACACCATACGGCACACGTGTAAAATATCTCTAGAAACACGCAAACTTTCCGTTGCTTTTCGTAGAAATATTTCGCAACTTAATGTCCTTTTTGTGACCATGAATGGCGACGGTCTCATTTTTCTCAATTTAAACGCGTGCGAAGAAACACCATCTCCGTCCAAGCGGCGTTTTGTTCCCGAGAGCGATTTGCGAAGCTTGGTCACGTTTTCAATGCGCTGTCAACGTAAGGCTGCGAACGCACGAGGTAACGCAAGTGGGCCGTGGGTGAATTGCCTGATGGCTGTATCATTTCTCTGTTTTACGTTCAAGCAGCATATTACATGGATTCTCGGATTTCTTCGTGTACATCTATCTACAGAAGAGTATTTGGGATACTGCCCCAAAGGATACGGTTTGGGGCAGTCTACGTCCTCGAGAATGTTCTGGGGATTTCAGTTTAAGTAGATATTTTGGGGGGTAAATCAGATTGGCCACTAAGGCCATTCTTTTATTACGCCGAGTTTAATTTGCTTGTCATAATTAGTCGCTTCACCATAAGCGTTATAAAAACAAGTCCCTAAATCCCGTCTGCTTCTGTGGTACGGGTATCGGTACAGGCAACAGCTCTAACTCGTGTTTTAAGGTAAAAGTCTTAAGTGCCCAGTCTCCGAAAAAGCACCGTTGTTTGTTTAGTTGTCCTGTGCATGAAAACTGCTGCCGCACCAAACAGTAAGTAAATAAAAACAGCATGTGTTATCCGATAGGGTTTGAACTTTGGTCTGCGCAGTGGAAGCCTTGGGCTCTACCAACCGATCTATCTCCGCACTTTTTTTCTATTGCAGCGGAAAACAAAAGCTGTTGTTGTTGTTGTTTCCCTCATGGCACATGCACACCTGGGCATAGGACAGAAATTGAGGGTTTTGAGAGGCAAAGTGCCGGTTTAACAAAACTCGCAAGAATAATTATTTTAAACGCGAAATTTGTAGAATTTGTGCGTGCCGCGAGACACCTGAACGCGATGTCACGTGTACAGAACAGGTGCCCGCCAACCGCGCAGAGCCCTCATTTTGGGGTAGCTGTAGCATGTGCCAGTCTCCTTGCTGAGATAATCCGGGCCGTAAGACGAAAGAAATGAAAGCGAGTAATGAAGAACACACGGTGTAACAGAAAAGTAGTAGTAGTAGTAGTAGTAGTAACTTTATTTGAGCTCGAGGCGTTTTCAGACGCCAGACGGAGCGGTTCCCAGGTCGCGGGAACCGTATTGGGCCAGCAGCTCCTGGCCCCTGGCCGTCAGCGCGAGCTGGGTCGGCAGGGCGGGGCTGGACCGCAAGGTCTCCCATCGCTCGTGGAGTGGGGTAGGGGGGGTGGAGGGAGGGTGGGGGGTATAGGGCCCTTGAGTTTAGTGCACTCCGCCAGTATGTGTGCGAGCGTGCCGCTGTTTGTTTTACAGAATGGGCAGCGGTCCCCCTCGCGTTCAGGGTAAATGGTATGCAACAGGACGGGGTGGACTAGTGACCCCGCCTGGATGCGCCTGAGTATTGTCTGTTGCTCCCTGGTCAGGAGAAGTAATTTGCACCTAAAGACATAGAAACGAAAGCGAAGAAAGCGATGCAAATTGAATGTTCAAGCAAAGAAGTGGTTAAAATTTTTTGCCAGGCTTTTGCATTCAGAGAACTTAAGGATATTTACGTGCCCCGAGGAACTTTTAATGAAACTATGCCATATCAAATTATATTACATTGGTTTGCTGAAAAGACTGCATTGTTGGGAGTTTTATCTCAGCCATCATCATGAATAATGCTCGGCAAAATCTTAGATGCAATTAACAGGAAGCTAGTGCTCCTAAGCCATTCCAGCAGAATCCCAAAGCCACCGCCAAAGCGACATCGCCTTCTTCGTATGCTGGGATAAAACTGCATTCCTTTCAAGTTTCAATAAAAAAATATCCGAGAATTATGGTAAATGTACAATTACAAACAATCGTGCTTTACTTGTTGCATTCGTTTGGACAGTGTCCCTGTTAACCGCCTTTAGTGCCGTGCTGTCGTTTGACTATGGGGTTTAAGCAATGAACATAGCGTATGCGATTCCTTTGAACAGATAGGGGCAGCTTGAAAGCGAAGAGCTCCACGTTTTCACAATTTTATTCACTTTGCCGGTTATCGCAAGCTGCTGCTTCGACCATCGCAGGAGCCCTGGCGCTCCCAAGTGGTCGGTGTTCGAAATGTGCCAGATGACTACTAGACATGCAATGCTGGTTCAATGGTTTAACGATTGTTACAGGCGGAGTTTGAAGTTGTGGGCTTGTTGGGGAATCGTTCTTGTAGGCGTAGCCCAGAGAGGTGGACACATTACAAGAAGGGACGAAAACGGCGTTACGTCTTCGTCTTTTTTTAGTCTGGTGCCCATTTTTTGGTGCTACATGTACAATAATGTTACAGACGGCTCATGGGGGCTCTAGAGCCTCGTAAAGCCGACGCTCACGCTTTCGTCTCATTAGGTAACGCAAGAGTACGCTGGTGGTTTTCACGGCCAGCAGTTGATGTAATGTGTGGAGCCATTTGCCTGAAGATACATGCTATTTGTCAAGAGGAGGCCTACTGGATCATTCATATAAATTAAAAAGGGGAGCGCAAGTACAGCGCTTTCAATGATTCCGGAAAGTACGGGAGCGTTCAGTTTCTGCAGGTGCCACTTACAGTGACAAACTATGCCCGCTCGGTGAAACGTTGTTGTTCCACCTCTACTACATGGGTGGTACTCCATTGAGTCCTGCAAGATTTGTCATTTGTCAACTGCGGTGGACTCTAAAAGCCCGTTTTGTAAATTAAGAAGAATCGCGGCCGCCTGCTCGTTACTGTCACCGTGAAAGTGTACGGCGTCAATAAGTACCACGAGTTCAGTTTCGCAAGTACGTGAAGTGTCGGTCATGAATAACGTGAGAACGCGTTATGTTTGCGGGAAATAATCGAAGTTATGATTAGGAGTTTCAAATGTTTTATAAGTGCATAGAAAACGCTTAGAACAGGTATGTGACTAACAGCGGTGTAGTAGTTTCCGGACTTCTTCAATTTAAGCAATGATCCATGTTGACTTGTTCACCCATACTTACATTCTAAACGACGTAATGAGAAATCGTTGTTGTAGGGACAGAGCTGGTTATATACCGATGAACATATATACAGAGCCAGGCATGCGCCTTGGAATATAGATATGAAGGTCATTATTCATGCTTGCGACACTCAACGTTTTGCTCGGTTTGTCAGCTTAAATTAGGTCGTTGGATGGTTCTCAGCTGGTCCGCATAGGGTTAGTGACGTTGTGGTTCAGCGGGTTATAGCTTTCCTAAACCGTAAAGGTTTAAAAATGACCACTTTCCAAATTCGATTGGCTGTCCGTCTGTCGGCTACGCCGTCGCTCCGAATGGCTTCGACCGGGGACAGTTGCTTCGGCAGAAGCACCGTGACGTAACACATCACGTGACCAGCATGGTCGCTTGTATGTGTGCCATAGCTAGCTGACTGATTGATTGATTGATTGATTGATTGATTGATTGATTGATTGATTGATTGTAGGGTTTAACGCGCCGACGCAACGCAGGCGATGAGGCGCGCCGTAGTGGAGGGCTCCGGATTAATTTTGACCACCTGGGGATCTTTAACGTCCGCCGAAATCTCGTACAAACGGGCGTTTTTGCTTTTCGCCTCCATCAGAAAAGCGGCCGCCGCGGCCGGAAATCGAACCTGCGACCTCGTGCAGCTAGCTGACTGACTGAATAAACTTTATTGAAGGAAATCTGATGGAAAGCGGAGGAGGAGCGAGAATCACAAGTGAGAGAATCCGCACAAGTGAGAATCCGCACTCGTCACCGCTGCGAACGTTGTCCGTCGCAGAGTATCAAGATAATCCTTGCATGGCGTCATGAGCCATGTGACCACCCAAGTTTGATGGTGCTTTAAATGAACACCGTCGAGTGTTTTGCGCGGTATTCTCCGCTGTTGTTGAAGGAGGAGATTACATGTGTTCGCGATAGAGCAAACCGGAGCAGTGAAGCCAACGGCGCTGCGGCGGGGCGTATGAAGACGAATGATTCCACCGCCACTCCCTCACCCTAAAATCAGGGTTCTAAATGAAAGTAGTCTCTCTCTCTCTCTCTCTCTCTCTCTCTCTCTCTCTCTCTCTCTCTCTCTCTCTCTCTCTCTCTCTCTCTCTCTCTCAAGTGTACTTTCATTTGTCCTTTCAAGTGTCCTTTCACCGCATTTGGCATCCGTGCATTGTTAAAGGCGAGACCCTTTTTTCCACATCAAGCACTATTATCACTGTATTTTGCTTTCGTTCACAGTCACATTAATTATGGCATTGCCTCTTGGTCAGTTCAACACATTCAAAATCAATGTATTCGCATTATCACTCGCAGTTCACATCGTTCCTAAGCTTCAGCTCTGCTTCATGAGAGTAAAATTCTATCTGTAAACAATTTATTTCACTACAATTTAGGCCTCTTTTTTTACAAGTTACTTCACAGTTATATTTCATACGACTCCATTGATCTCAAGAGTTTAAGGACTAAAAATTTCACCAGGTTTGCCGCAAATAACAACTTCTTATTACCGACTGTACATACTAATTACGGCAAGAAAACTTCTTGCTTCGCTGCAATATCATTTTGGAATAGCCTCCCTTTTGCCGTAAAATCATTATCGTCTGTAACAAGCTTTAAAACTTCCTTGAAAATTTTTTTGTTGTAATTAACTTCAAGTATCGAATTCCACTGTATTTTTTTTTGTTATTATTGCCATTCACTTGTCTATACGTCTACATTTACGGCGTTGCACTACATTGTGTTTTGTTGCTTCAAATATTGTGCATTTATATGTAACTTAGTTTAAACCAATGTTTGCTAATCATAATACTATGCAGTTATGTGTACTTCTCTTCTCTCTTCTGTAGGTTTGCTCATGTTTATTTCTTAATCACTGCTCCGACAAACTCACTTTGTGCGTTTTTATAGAGGGTCCCGTTACAGTCTGCGGACTCTGGGACCCTCTTCTGTATATTAATATGCTTGTATACCTGTACTCAAAAATAAGTTTGATTTTGACTTGACTTGAATGTGTCTGTGGAACGAAATTTTAACGCCCGATTCGATCGTACCGTTGTTGTTTTTCTTTCTTAACCTTTCTGGTAGGTTTCCCCTATAGGATAAAGTTTTACAGGGTTTCCTTGAATTCCTCGGCAAAGCGTCCTCTTTTTTTACAGACTCCGCCCTGGAAGACGCACGTGTGGCAAAAGAAGGCGGACGACCAGCGACGGCATTCCAGGAAGTTCCGCTTCAAGGACATCGCCAGGCAAGCAGCGCTCATTTCCCCTGGTTCTTCCAAGTTCACCAGTGTACCTCTACCGCACCGGCCCGCAATATTTTACAAGTCAGGCTTTGCTACACCTCCGTTAAAGCCTGCGTGTGGATTTACGTGATGTGGGCACCTTAAGTAAGCAAGGTAGCATTAGTCATTATTGTCTTCCGTAGGAGGGACTTTTGGAAAAAATGGGAATTTTTGCTGACGCTGGAACGTTAAAGGGACCTGAAACATTTGTGCAAGAGGCTGTTTCTCCTCCCCTGCGTCAGCTTGAGTCTTCTGGTGCAACCTCCTAGGGGCTTGAGGGATATTCAGTTTTGGTTGCAACGTCTAGAGACAGAGCACGCTGCAGCTGTAGAAAAAGACAAATCGCGTTCAGAAAGAGTGAGTTCTCTTCTTCCTTGCACTTGCGTTGCAGCGCCGTGAAGTTCACCTCAGCCATGTACGGCAAAGCACTGGCCAAACGTGTGAAGGCCAAGATTCTCTACGCCACCGAGACGGGCAAGTCAGAGACGTACGCTAAGGTGCTCTGCGATATCTTCCTGCACGCGTTCAACGCGTCGGTGAGTTCGGCACTCCTTTCTGCCTGCTTTACATATGCCAACTTTGCGCATCCGCGTATGGATGGGCATTAGATGCGTTACCACTTGTTACTTATGCATGTCTCCGGGAATCCTAACTCTACGAGTACCCGAACTACCGCCACCGTTTCTACGCGTTGCCGAATCAAGTCTGTAGCCAGTGCAGGCGGCAAAAGAGGAAGTAATCGGTATGACTTCGTCCAGTGTCCGATACTGGAGGACAAAGAAAACGAGTCGCAAGCAGCCGATGCTGTTGCTAAAGGAAGCGAACATGACCGCTGAAACGACTAGATCGCTAAGCACGGTTCGCGCGCACTACAGAGAACGTGCGAGGAACGTAGCGTTGCAGAGCATCGGATTCAGCCTCACGTTCACGGTGTTAAAGGTCCGCCAACGAATTTCCAATGAATTTCTTTTTTTTGGTTGGGGGCGGACTTCATTTATTGTGAGCAGACTGCATGACTGATAGACATGCAGAGGCACATGATAAAAACTGGTGTCATTATTATCATCATCATCCTGTCCGCGCCTAACACGCGAGACAGACAGACAGGCAGACAATTAACTTTGTTGAATGTACTGAGGACCACCGCCACCGTGAGCTAAAAAAAAAATTAAAAATAGATTGACTGATGCTCATGGCCTTTTGGGCTGAACACAAGACAGACAGATTGGTTAACCAGAGCAAACATTGTTGGGTATTCAAATACACGAATCGCTAAAAGGGACGCAAAGTGAAAGTAAAATTAATTCTGCCAGGAATCTGGAGGCTTACTTCGTTCTATTATATCCATATCTGTCTAGCACCTAGGCATGGTTGTAGCAGGCTATAAAAGGCTGGTTGGCAATGGGGACGCTGCTGCAATCTACCATGTATAAGTTAGCCTCTAGTATTCGTATCATGGCTGATAATGTGCCTCTAAGGTGGCTGTTTGACGACATCGATTTAATTGCATCGCACAGAATGGGGCGAGAATGTTCAATTTTTTTTCTTTTCCCGCTCTCTCCATGGCAAGGTCGAGTGCATGGAAGACTACGACTTCGTCAACCTTGAGTTCGAACCGCTGCTGCTCGTCATTTCCAGCACATTCGGTAATGGCGAGCCACCCGAAAACGGAGAGGTCAGTTTTCGTTCTTCTCCTGTTTCAGTACCTTGGTTGCACTCACAGCGCTGTGTTGAATTCCATTTAATTGGACCCGGCAACACTTTTTTCAGCTCTTTTGGAAATCTTAAATGCTTGCAGAGCATATTCAACCAACGCATCCAGTACTTAGATTCGGGGGTCGCAAAGTACCTCGGCCGAAAATTACTACGAAGGAAAACAGCGCAAAAGACAGGACAAAGTAAAGAACCACAGACCACAGACGCTGATGAACAACTGAGTGCTTTATTGCGGAAGAAACGTATGTATGCAGAAGGAACATGTATGTTCCTTCTGCAATAAAGTACCCTGGGAACGTTGTTACGGTAGTTTCTACAAAAGCCTGCCATGATGTCGTGGAAACGTAACCTAACCTAACGTAATCTAAACTAAACTGCCTAACCCAACTTAACTGCCTAACCCTAACCTAACCTAACCTAATCCAACCCAGCCCAACTACACAAAAACAACCTGTCTTAAATGCAACCCAACCCACTAGAAGTCCTGTGCATCGATCGCGCTAATTGTAGGAGCAATGCCATCGCAAAAAATTCGCCAACAAAAGGCCCATGAACAAAAACTTGTCAAATTCTGAAAACCGCAATCATGTTACTTCCTTCCGAATTTGAATTGGTGCGTTGTCATGTCAAAGCGGGTGCTATACCACCGCGCCAGGGAAGCATATGACGGAGTGGGTTTTCACGGAATATTTAATCCGACGATGCTTCACCATCTGATTGGCTTGCTTAGCCAATCACAGGCGACTGCGGTGAGAATTTCGAGAATGTAATTGTCACGCCTTCCGTGACAATAGGCGCTGGATTTTATTTGTATCGGGTAATTTGTCAAAAAGCACCTGTGTGAACGCAGTGAGAAAAAAACCATTTAAAGCTTCGAGGCAAACTTGGAGCAGTGGGCGAGGATAAACGGCAGACCACTCGAAGGCAATCAGAAAAGCACCGGTGTTGGAGATGAAGGGCTTCCCGAATGAACGGGGCCATTGCCGTCGTAGGTGCCTTTACGGATAAATAAAGGAAGGAGCGGCCGGTTGCGTCTGTTCCATACCGCAGACAACAACACACGGGGGAAGGGGGAAGGACACATGGCAACGGTAAGGCGATACACACGCCCCCACTCCCCTCCTCCCACAATCGGTGACCAGGCTCTTCCAGAAAGCAGCCTGGGAACGCCGAGAAAGAGCCCGTGAAGAAAGAAATGCCGAGACACGACCCGCGACAAAGAGTATACGTTCAAGAACACCGAAGGCTCGAGGACTGCGGCCCCCAGGGGGAACCACAAAAAGAGAGACGGCTGGAAGGTGGAGGCGTCGCTTTGTCATGCGAAGAAATCGCAACGACATAAAAGAAACGCCCAAAGAAGACGACAACAACGAAGACGCAAGGCACGCGGCGCGAAGGTCATCGACACCGGCTACGGCGCCGAAGGCTCGCGACCACGGCACGAGCTCGCGCCGGCCACCAGCCAATCGGGAGCGGCCAGCGACAGCGTCCGGCGGGCAGAGGCGATCCCGAGAGAAGAACTCCGAAGTGTGGAGAGTGACTGGGGGCTTGGCGGTCGGGCGACCGGACCCGTGCTGTGCCCCGAAAGGTCCTCCACAACCGCATTCCCAAGACACCCCCGCGCACAAGTCGTCACGCCGGCCTCAGTGAAAGAACGCGACGCCCCAAGGCAGCTGCGTCGGCCACTACGCCACGGGAGCTGGGAGCGCGCTCGACTACCGCCGCCACGACATCACCTGGACGTTTCAAAACCGCAACACCACTACTGGGACGTGAGGTAGGAGTAGCCCGTCCCCGCAGAGAACACATATTTTGGGACATTTCATTCCCGTACTTAGTCCTCGCCCTTGACTTCCGGACTTTGACTATTCCCCGTGTGCTTGAACTCCTTACCGTGTTCCATAACGCTTTTTCACGTTTATTCTGTATTTATTAGTTCCCACTGTTCTTTAGTTTATCTCTGTTTGCTGTGTGTATTTGTTTGGGTTTCGGGTTACATAAACAGAAAGTCTCGTTTCCACAGTTTCTTATATTTTTATTATTGTCCCGAACCTGACAATAATTGGCGTCCGCGACAGGACGAGGCTAGTTTATTTGGCATTCCCTTAAAAAAAACCGAACCCGGAATGGACACACGGGAGCTCATTGCCATGGGCGAACGCTTGGGCTTGAGTGGCGACGAACTGAGGCAGTGGATCCAGGCAGAGCAGAAGCGTTTACGAGACGAAAGAGCGTTAGAACGGGAGCACGAGCGGGTGAAAGTCGAGCACGAGCGCGCTCGTGCAGAAGTCGAAGAGCGCAATTTGCAGCTGCGGATTCGCTTGGCGGAACTCAATGCAGCGCGAGGAGAGGGGGCCCAAACAGATGGCGAGGGAGAGACCACTGGTCAGGCTCAGGCTGCCACCCCGAAAAGCTTCAGCGCACGCAAATTCCTACCGCCTTTTGAGGATGCCCGAGATGATCTCGACGCATACCTTAAACGGTTTGAATGCGTAGCCCAAAGTCAAAGCTGGCCTAAGTCGAAATGGGCCATCGCCATCAGCACGTGCCTTACCGGAGAAGCACTGAAAGTCTACGGCCGCCTTTCCCCAGAAGAGTCGCTAGACTACGACCAGGTCAAGCTTGCACTACTGCAGCGGTTTCGATTCACCGCAGAAGGCTATAGAGAGCGCTTCCGTCAGTCGAAGCCGGAGAGGGACGAAACCGCTAAACAATACGCCGCTCGACTGAAAGGTTATTTTGAGCGGTGGGTAGAACTCTCTAGCATTGACAAAACCTTCGACAAACTCGCCGATTTGTTAATCACGGAGCAACTTCTCTCGAACTGCCATAGAAAACTCGCGATGTTCGTGCGGGAGAGAGAGTGCAAAACACTCTCTGAGACCGCGACTGCTGTTGACCATTTTATGGATGCCCAAAAGCAGAACCACTTGTTAATTTTTGATGATAACAACGGAGAACAACAAGGAAACCCGGTGACAAGTGAACGTGACTTGGAACAGCAGGACAGTCCCGGCCCGGGTGGTGTAAGGAAAGGAAAATGGAGGGTAACTAATGCCGTCTTAGACGTCCGTGCAGGAATGGATAATATGCCTGTTGTGAAGGGCAGAGTCGATGGCAAGCCGGCTATTATTTTAAGAGACACGGGAACTAACACAGTAATCGTTCGCCAGTCTCTCGTGCCAGGAGCGGCACTTACCGGCACCTCTTGCATGTTACAATTAGCCAATGGAAAATGTATCACTGCCCCAGAAGCGAAAGTGTTCATCGAGTCTCCGTTTTTCACTGGAATGGCGTTGGTAAGCTGTTTGAAATCTCCACTGTACGATGTGGTCATTGGCAATGTTCGAGGGGCCCAAAACTTTGAGGATCTAGCCCGGAGTCCAAACCGACTGAGCCCAGAAACATCGCCCGGTACCTGTAACACGCTGAAACTTCGGAGAATAAACGTAGCCAGAGAGCAGGTGAATACCGGTTACGATGGCGATGCAGCCGGCTGTCAGTCAAGCCAATGGTCCCCTGTGTATCCGAGCAGAATATTTTACTCGAAACGCCGAAAGCCCACCAATCCACTGTAATACGCTCAACAGCACTGCTATGTTTGTTTCTTGGCTTGGCGTTCATATGGTGTACGTTGAGTTTGAGGACGTTTGACTAGAGTTGGTCAGCATGTTGATTAAGTTGTGCTTGTGTGCTGTTGTTTAGTACGATGATGCTGTTAAAGACTAGGAATGAAGTTGGCGTGCTATAATATGAGTGTTCCGTAGACAGTTTCGTGAAGTTTTGGTGAACTGTGCGTGTTAGGACTGCAAAAAGACATTTTTCGTGGAAAAATGCTTGAGTGGGGGGACGTGTCATGCGAAGAAATCGCAACGACATAAAAGAAACGCCCAAAGAAGACGACAACAACGAAGACGCAAGGCACGCGGCGCGAAGGTCATCGACACCGGCTACGGCGCCGAAGGCTCGCGACCACGGCACGAGCTCGCGCCGGCCACCAGCCAATCGGGAGCGGCCAGCGACAGCGTCCGGCGGGCAGAGGCGATCCCGAGAGAAGAACTCCGAAGTGTGGAGAGTGACTGGGGGCTTGGCGGTCGGGCGACCGGACCCGTGCTGTGCCCCGAAAGGTCCTCCACAACCGCATTCCCAAGACACCCCCGCGCACAAGTCGTCACGCCGGCCTCAGTGAAAGAACGCGACGCCCCAAGGCAGCTGCGTCGGCCACTACGCCACGGGAGCTGGGAGCGCGCTCGACTACCGCCGCCACGACATCACCTGGACGTTTCAAAACCGCAACACCACTACTGGGACGTGAGGTAGGAGTAGCCCGTCCCCGCAGAGAACACATATTTTGGGACATTTCATTCCCGTACTTAGTCCTCGCCCTTGACTTCCGGACTTTGACTATTCCCCGTGTGCTTGAACTCCTTACCGTGTTCCATAACGCTTTTTCACGTTTATTCTGTATTTATTAGTTCCCACTGTTCTTTAGTTTATCTCTGTTTGCTGTGTGTATTTGTTTGGGTTTCGGGTTACATAAACAGAAAGTCTCGTTTCCACAGTTTCTTATATTTTTATTATTGTCCCGAACCTGACACGCTTACATCTGTCCGCTATTTCTTCTTCCTCGACGCACCGTGCACGTTTATCGACGATAGACCGTCCGTTCAGTATGGGCGTGTTGCACAGCGACGATTGCGCTTTTCTTTCTCCTTCCTCGTGATAAACGCCGTCGGACCCACCTTCCCGGCCGGAGCGAAGGGCGGCAATAAAAGTCGCTAACGATCACCCACGTGATCGAGAAGCACCGTGGCCCCAGAAGGACCCGACTCCGGACACGAAGAAAGGCGAAGTCCGAGCAGTTCTCGACGGCCGCCGTTTCCCAGGATCCCAGGAATCTACTCTCACCTTTCTTTTCAGTTCCGTTGACCCTTTCTTCTGGAACTTTCCTCCGGCGGCAGCGTTATTATTCTCCTAGTTTACTTTTACCCAGTCGTCTCTACTCCTCCTCGTCGACATTTGAGGAGTGGCACCTTCCTCCTTTGTATGCGCTTGCTTGTTTCCTTCTATGAATATATTATTTTTCTACATACATATCACTCGCGACACTGTCTCCTCTCTGATGTGACCAACCGTCGCTTATCTCTTTCGTGTCCTGTGCCCGCTACCCTCAGGTCTTTGCGCGGAACCTACAAGTCATGAAGAGTTCAAGCCCCTTCGGACCCGAGGGTACCACTCCGAGGTTTGTACCCGCCAACGTGTCTCTACCTTACTTCCTTTCTCGCTCATATTATCTCACTCTATTTTCCTCTTCAACTCTCTTTCTTCTCGTTTTTCTCTCTTTCTCGCTCCGTTCCGTCCGGGTTCTCGAGAACCTCAGCTTGCTTCTGTTTCCGTACTGCGCTTGCTTATTCGCGGTGAAATTTTACGAAGATCACAAAATTATCATAAAATTCCTGACCCGTATCCACGCCTTCCGTTCCCTCCTCAACATTTATTAACTCAGAGTAAATGAAAAGATGTACACGAAAGAAATCGGAAAGTATAGGCTTAGGCAAAGAATAACATTTCCTCGATACGTATCATTACGAATTCACAGAAGCACGATTTATTACTCTCGTGTCCTGCATATATTCCTTTTTTTGTATTCCTCGTGCTTGCCGTGATTAATGACTTCTTGTAACCTTGTCGGCTGTGTTTTTTTCTCTCTCCTGGGAGTTTATTAGCATTTTTCGTCGATCTGCATGAAGCCATTCGACTCGCGCCGTGCAGAGCTCCCGGCGGCCTGATTAGCCCAGGGATTTATTCCGGGCGTCACTCGGTATATGCGACCCGTAGCGATAAACACCATGAAAAATGTTTGCCGTCATGCATCGTCACTATGTCGGACTACTCTCGGCGCGCTTTTTTTAAAATACTCTATCCTATGCCGAGGCTTCCGCACCGACGCTCAAGAAAAGTAGCATCGAGTAGCGGGGAAAATGTGTTTTTTCGGTAGGGTAATTTGCGTTTTCGTGCTTATTACAAGTTAACTCGCGCACGGGATAGCATTACGTTACGGAACAAACTTTTGTGAAATCTGGGAGAATATTTCTTCCGACGTACGAACTTTTGAAACAGTGACAAGTGTAGAAAAAAAAAAACAACGTCAACCACTACAGCGCATGAAAACATTAAAACGTATATAGTTTGTTTATGATCTTATATTTTTTTTCTACGTGTCGCAAGAAAATAGTTTCACTTTCAGACGCGAATATTTTCCCGAGCAAATTGTCACGCAGGCTCAAGAAATTTCACTAGAAAGAGAGTCATTTCACTCGCCGCGCTAACAAAACTACGCCTGCGTAAATTAACTCGCCGTGAGAAGGTATGTAGGCCGTACCTGATATACGCCTAATGCGTACATGAACGTTTCTACAGAACGCGTAAATGTGATTTTTCTTCTCGGTATTCAAACGACCCCGGCTTAATCTTGCGCTGTCGCTCTCCGCTTAACGCTTTCAAGGTATTTGACGTGGTGAAAACCCACAAAAAAATTGTTTGTCTGCTCTAGGTTTAAATTAACTTGCCTCAAATATATCATTTACCGTCTAATAAATGTCTTTGCTTGCTATAATACCCAAGCTACTAACAACTAACAGATTCGCTCAGCGAGGGCATTATTTTAGCTTTTTAACATTACTAAACCACGTTATAAGGCTGTTGGGAAGTTGCACTGGCGTCGGCTGCTGAAAACGTGCAAATTTTTAGGAACTATTTAACGCAACATGCACGGCACCTTTTCGGGCAACATGACGCCAGCTTGTGGGATTTAAGGGCCGAAGAAAATTCGGCGGTCATATTTTCATGTTACGTTCTGAAACTTCTCTCAAAGAAGCTACAAGTGTAAGTTAAAAGTTAAAAGGCACTGTTTATGCTCTCTTGAATAACAAAACGTGTGCTATATGTAGGTGTAGGATGACCAGAAAAAAATTGCCCTCACCTTCCTCAATCTCAGTATCTCTCTTCTTCGGAAGAAGTATCTTTCAAGCAGGCTAAATAATAATAATGCCTAGCATTATTTGCCGAGTACCGCCATTCCAAAACCGTGTACGCCCTGAATTCAAACAAAAAATGCAGAATTGGCGGAAGTAGCACATTTAATTATTACATAAATAGCAAATTTGTTTAGCAAATCACAATTTTTTGTGTACGCAGTTAAAAATATCAAACAAATGCCGAGCGCACGCATTTTAGTGCGGGATTCGCGGTGACGGCCCGGCAGTTAACAAAATCAAGAAAACGTCTAGCGCTCACGTGTGCGTGCATCGCGGCTGTCGCCCAGCGTCTCCGGCGCACGTTAGTTAAGCCAAGCATACCAACTTAGGAAGACAGGCCAAGATTGGCAAAAAATAGTAACTTCAGCGTTCGCTTTAATAACGGCAACACTTCCTCGAAATGAGAAAAGACTCCAGCGTTCGCCAGAAGTTTACACTTATAGCAGCAATGATGGAGTAAAGGTCGCTGCGGCAGCGAACAAGAAGCAAATTGGCTGCAATCGTGCGCTTAAACCTTCGTGATGGTCGTGGAGGTTGAGTACAGGTTAGCTACCTGCAAGTCTCACGTGTTAGTGTGAGCTTGCTCCATTTTTTCGCGTGGAGTGAATTGGGAGGGCAGATTCTTGAAAAACCAAAATAACAAAATAGAAACATCAAATTTTTGCAGAAATGTTCCGAAAAAATAAAAAAAATATGCATTTTGTACATGACCCCCCAAAAAGCGAACACTAATTTATAAATGCAGGAAAAAGAACGTCGGAAATAGGAAAAACAATAGCTGATACAGAGCAACCCTGCTCTGCGCCTTGCATTTGCGGCAAAATGCTTAATGGGGGGAATAACGACTCTAATCGTATAAATTTACATTTTAGGACCAAAGAAGCAATGCAAAAGTTCCAGACAATAAACTAACCCAACGCCTTTGGCTACTCACAGCCACATCTGTGTGTACAAAAAACTCACACAGGACGAGCGACAAAAGAGTGCTACGCATTAGCAGACAATTTTCAAAATTTCTGCGGATTTTTTTCAGGGACGAGTAGAGAAACTCCAGCTACTTTCGGTTTGCGGATGTCACAACGAATTCTCTGGATATATTTTCTGCCTTTACACTGTTCGTTTAGACCCGTACTTATTTTACAAGTTCAGTAGTGTATAGCTGGCACCTAGCGGAGCCATGTAAAATTATACAAATTAAATGAAGCTCATACGTATAAGTATTACATCTGCTCGAATACTCTGCAAACAGAGTTCTCCACTAGGCAACTTATAGGCAATGTACAGCGAGTGCCAGCGTATCCGAAAGGATTCAAAGCCAGAACTTCCGCTGCTGTCTCTCGGCACCGACATTTTGCAAAAGGTGGCTGATTTGTCGCGGGAACCAGTGTAACCAGAAAATTCATGAGGGCGAAATCTCCGACCATTTCTTGTAGGCGCAATTTGTCTTGCAAGTCAAACTTTTTAAAAAAGCTGGTGAAATCCGAATTGCTCCCCAAGTATATCACTTTTCTCTTACCGGTGACGCAGGACAAACACAGGAGATTTTAGCAAAATTCAGACTACGCTTCCAGGATTGGCCGCTAGCTTAGCTGGATGTATATTTTTTCATCTTTGTGCACTCGAGTGTGCGAAATACTATAGGTGCTTCCATGGTGTAAAGTCCTGTTTTCGACGCAAAAAGAAATCGCAAATATATACATTCATATACACATATAATTTGTCGCAATACGTTGCCCATAGTGTGGATTCTGTCCTCCTAAAAAATGTTCCTTGATGTAAAGTCCCGCTGGTGGCATAGAAATAAATCGAATATATATATTTATATATACATGTAATCGGCCCAATTCGTTGCTCTTAGTGCGAAGTTTCTCCTCCTAAAGCTGTGCCGCTGTTGTACGCACTTTTGAGAGCCTGTCGTCAGCATGGTGGCATGCGCATGGATTGCTATAACCCTCCAATTAACTGTCATGCGGATTTGTATGTATGCCTGCTACTGCTACGTCGCACGTCTTTAAACTCTGACAGCATGCCTGTTTTTCTTTGCCCGCCTGCAGGCCTGCACCGCACGCTTATCCCAGTTTATTTTTTCACTTCTTAGCCGGGTGTCACTTTTTATTTTCGTAGTTGACCTTGATGGTGTCTGTTTTGTTTCAGATCTTACGTTAGGTAAGGACCGACGTCTTTGATTTCCTGTACGTCACCCCCTCCACCATACCCCTTCCTCTTTTGCTCTCTCTCTTTCTCTCTCTCTCTCTCTCGGTATTTCTCCTCTGTGTGTGACTCTTGTTGTGTCAGTGATGCACTTTTCTCAACCTTCACTCACCGTCTCCGCGACCCCAATGTGTCCGTGTCTCCTAGAGTAGTGTCACCTCGTCCGTAGATGTGTGCGGCACAAATGAACCAAAATGGCGTAGGATAGCCTGCAGTATGCATCACGGCACCGCATCCTACCGGACAAGTGGCGTACCTTTGTCTGACCGTATCTCGACATTCCTTCCCCGCGCGTATGAAATTGTAAGTCCGAGCCGTCCCACGTCATACCGTCCAGTATTCAAGTGATGCAGTGGCGGTAAGGTTACATCGCCTCTAGGAGCAGGATGCACAATTCTACGGGCGGTGGCGCTATGGAGAGGCCCTTCAAAAACGGCCGAGAATCTCAACTCCAGAGCTCTTGGCAGACTACCTGCCAGTATGACCAGAAGCATCTAGTGGTCCTATAACTTAAACGCCAATCATCTCAACTCCAGAGCTCTTGGCAGGCTACCTGCAAGAATGTCCGGCAGCATCTAGTGGCACTATAACGTAAGCGCCTACCATTTCGAATGTTCTAGAGATGTCTATATTAACTGGTCTCCAGAAATGGTAAATAATGCTACCTCTTGGCTATCTCAGACCACAGGGCGCTTGCCTTTGTTGCACGTTACGTTTATTCTTCGGTGTATTCGCTTGGGCTAACCTGTCGCGGTTTTAATCACTGCGCTGTAGTGAGCTACCGCCGTGCTGTTTCTCAGTTCCGGTTTTTTTTTTCGGACAATCAGTTCTGACTGCCGGATCGAGGGACCGCGTCTGCCTCAGACAGAGGCGATGCTAGCAGGCACCTACCTGTCCGCCCTTTATCGTTAATTTTGCCAGGTAGCACCGTTGCGTGTGTTTAGATAGGAACGCGGAGCTTGTGACTGGAGAGACACCCAATCACGCCTCCAAGTTTTCTTTTTTGAATTCGGTTTATGAGGAATAGTGCGACTTTTTATAGAAACGGTGCGCACAGACCACTCGATGGGTATTTAATCAAGCGTAAGACGCAGTTATACCGAACGACGAAAAGTTACAAAGTTCTTACTAAGCTCTCGTTAGTGGCGTGCAGATATGCCATCAGCAGCCGAAGTCGGAAAACTTGTGGTAGTACATTTAAAACTCGAAACCTCTCCCTGCGATCGCCACGTCGTCCGCTTCATACATGCCTTTTCACATCTCAAATGATCAAGAACATTTACGCTCTCCTGTTCTAACGGAGGCGGAGCACGAGGCTTCAGCTGTAACTGGCTTTCCGCAAACCCAGC
Organism: Haemaphysalis longicornis; assembly: GCF_048455015.1. NCBI lineage: Eukaryota > Metazoa > Arthropoda > Arachnida > Ixodida > Ixodidae > Haemaphysalis > Haemaphysalis longicornis. The sequence continues at coordinate 189,405,340 of NW_027526422.1, forward strand.
ATCTGCAATTCAACAAAAAGTAGTCGGAAGCCACTGGGCTTCCAACTTTTGAGACGTGGACAGTGCGCATATTGTTAGTTGCAGTGGTTCCGATAGAGATAACTGTGCCTTGAAAATGATTTTGCTGTTCTTGTGGCACCCACAATGTACTTCGTGGAGGAAAGGACACTCGCTCGAGGAAAGTGTCTGTCCTTCTTGTGGTGAACTCGACGACGCGAGTTGCTTACACGTCATAGTTACATGTAAAGCTATAAAAAGACCTTCGTAAGAAAGAATGTTTTTAGTGCGGGATATTTGTGCGTGGGCGCTAAAATTGGGGGCGCTTCACATTGACAAGCTCGGCTAACGTAGAGTAGTATAAAAAGAAACTGTGGTTGATTTCTCTGTCATAGGAATCGGTAAAACACGAAAATGAAATGTGCAGCAAAATCTGCAGCTGAGCATGATTTGCGGGTCGGTGGCTGTCTTGTGGGTGTGCATGGCGAGCGACGTCCTGCTGGCGGGTCGCTTCGGCAAAGGTGTACTGGCGTCATTTTTGTGACGGATATGACGTCAGTAAAATCTTGGTGTGTCCTAAAAAATTATTCACTCTTTATAAGCCGTGTTGCAAACCCCAACCACTTTTCTGTCACAACTCTCTCGCCGTGGAGAACGACCAGATTAAATTTGCACGCTTTTCTAGAAAACTGCCTAAGGAAAAATATTTCAGGAACAATCGGGAGAAAGAAAACCACAAGCTGGAACTTTCTTCAGCGGTGAACACTTGCTTTTAGGCGTGTGTAGAATAAAGAATTGTATAATTGCACAGAATAAAGCTGTCACTCGAGGTTAGGCTTATACACCCCAGAGATTTAATAGTGCTTTACACATCCGGATTTCAAGCATCATGTACCAATTATCGGAACCGTTTCCCATGAGTAGTTGGTCAAGCTTCGGGGGCCACCGGATTAGTGATAGAAAGAGTTTCATGTGTATTTATTCATGGGTGTTTGTATGCAGTATGGTTTAATTCCTGGAATTATGATGAACACGTGGTCTCAAAGCACACTTATTTATTATCGATCTGCCAGTACAGGGTCGATAAAATACAAAAGGTTTATTCTATGTTGCACGCTACCTGAGTTTATTTTTAGGGATGGCAACAGCCATAGAATACTATTTATTACTTATTGGATTAGACTTTATTGCCTTATTTTTTACTCCATCTTGCCAAAACGATGCGGCCAACGGTGTTTGTTTTCTATATGGCATACATGCTTATTGGAAAACTTTGGTTGGATGTTCAGTTTGTTGAAAGTGTCAATTTAACAGCAAATTTCAATATTTGGACTCGAGCAGCGCACAGAGCGGCAGCATTAAATGACTAGCATCTCCCTATGCATTACGAGCCTTATTATCTGGTCAGCGGACAAAAAGTTTTGCTGCGTGACGTTCCCACAGAGCCAACAGCGTACAGAACAAGCACAAAACGACTGCGTGGGCGGCTGTATTATTCAGGTTGCACACTTGACGTCCAGCCCTGAAGCACAGAAGAGGGTAGTTTGCATACGGCGAGCTGATGATGAAGTCACTTAGAAAAGGGTGTGGAAATACTTGCTTCTTAAAGAAGCAAGTCGTCGAAGAGATGCGGGGGCGCTGGTGTTCTAAGCGACTGCCGTCACAATAGCGGAGACTACACAAGTGTGGGTTCGCCTGCGGTGATTGGCTGAAGTTTGTTCCCCGCGTTGTTTAGAAGCAGGACGCAGTGGGTCGACACGATGTTCTATCCCCAAACGGCATTCGGGGAGAAAAACAGCGCAACCGAAGTGCTCGGGCAAAAGTGTCGTGGGCCGGAGGCAGTGGTAGCAGCGGGGTAATGGCCTTCTGAAGGGGGCCAGCGTGTTTTTGACTTTGCCAATCCACAGGACGACGTCAATGTCCTTCGTGCGGAAAAACAGCGTCAATGCCTCCGAGAATGACGTCGGTTCTCCGCCGCCGCCACACGAGGCGTCGGACCTTGGACCCCTCAGCAACGTCAGGTAAGAAAAGGCACGACTCTTCCTGTTTTTATTGTGTGCCTTTTTATTTTACACCCTAGGATTCAAAACATCATAAATGGAACGTGCAGGCGAGGTATCACAAGTCCGGTTAAAACAGTGCTGTGATGTGTACATTGACTGTGTGTAGTGACAGGTACCATGATTATTACTGCCGCGTATGAGTTGTGGATACGAAGTGTGGCCACATCGATATGATAGCTGAAGTTATTTTGCTGCACTGCAACTGCACGAACACGTACAAGCCCGCACACACAGGCACACACACACACACACGCATACAGATGCACACGCACATGCAAAGACACATGTGCACACACATAGGCACGCACCCAAGTTGTCTCGTTAAGCTGAGATCGCACAGAGTAATACAAATTGTTGGGGAAAAACTATTCTGGCCGCGGCAGCGGTCGGGGGACTCCATAGCGTTACGAAGTTGTTTGCTACAGGCCACGATTAATGGTGGCTATCAGTGATAGCGGTTTACCGAGATCGTATCCCCATTTTCTTTTGAACCCTTACCCTAAAAAGTACCCATTGCATTCTAATAAATTTAGCGCATGTGAAAACACAAAATCAAGAGCACGGCATGCCATAGCTACAAACAAGCAGGAGGATGGCGCAAAAGATGGTTCGAAAACTTCCCGCAATTGAGGAAATTTCCGAGACAGAAATCTCATTCTGGCGTAAGCAAGGCATTTTTCAACAACTTTAATCCGTGGCCACTCTATGGAAACACAGGGAAAACGAAAAGTAATGATCTTGCTCTAAAGTGGAACAAATATTTCACTGGCCTTGATGAAGTACGGACTAAAACGACCCTTGAGCGGTCGGGCCCCGATATCGAAAGCAGGGCGAGGAGAAAAAAACAGGCAAATATAAAATAATGATGCGACATTATGGGTACCCGGAAAATGTTTGTTATAAAACACAACCGTGAAATGTAAATCACACGATCCGTAACCTTCCGGTGCTGTAACGTCTGCATTGAAATTTTAAATTATCAATTAAAGAAGACAATCGCATGGGGAAATTTTAAAGTATATATGATGTTTCCACCTTCAGTTCCAACTGAAAAAATAACAACAACAAAAAACACGAACACACCTGTTTGTCAAGGTGTACCAATGGGTAAAAACTGAAAGAAAAAAAAAAAGATACTTACAAGCGATCGAGGCACTGCCCAATAATGTCCCGTTTGTTATACGTAAAATATCAGTGAATTTAAATAGTAGTGAACCTAACCACCCCAAAATTTTGCACTTTGGTAAAATATCTTTGCCTCAACTATCCAGTGATTCTGCCTTCGATCTCTATCGTGAGAAAAACTTGATATTCGGATGATGTTTCGAGCGCAGCAATCACGGCTACCACAACTTATGGGATCGATCTTGTGGTTCCTTGGTTAGGACTCCTCTATCTCGGTTGAAACATTCGATTGTGCGCATTTATTTAATACCCTTGCATCCCGGCTACGTAATGCTTTCAAGTTTTTCTCATTAAGAAGATAACCAAACGGAGTAAGGTATAATAGGTTCGTTGTGTTGGAGCGAGTTGGCACCGTTCATGAGTATTTTCTCGACAGTGTCATGTTAAACGACTCAGGTCATTTCTAATACAAGGACACCAATTATAGCATGAAATATCGCTTTCACTCGCAGAGTCGTGGCGGTCTCGTTATGACATTCTTAAAACGCGAAGATGTCATATCTTAATGTCGTTTCCGGTCACAGCAATGACATTCTACGCACGCACATCCGCCGCACAAAACAAACGCAGAATGTAGCTAATGTAATAAGGTAAATCGTCCGACAAAGGGGGGGGGGGGATGGGATAGTCGATCCGCAATTTCAAATATGTTTGAACAACTGCTCACCTACTTGCGGTATTAAAGGGCTATGAATACAAAATACAACTTTGTGTTATTTAAAAACAAAAATGTTGGCCCTTGGTATCTCCGTTGGCTCCCACCCAGCCACGAAAGTCAGTTCTTAACCCCTAAAACGAAGACTTTTTAAAGAAATTTCAAATTCCTTGTTTCAGTGTCCTAATATGTGCAGGGGTGACGTAATGAGGGCCCTCAGTAGTAACGTAGATGCCAATGTGTTGACCGCACGCTAGCATTCAAGTGATATGAATAAACAGAACTTAAGGCCTCACTACACTACACCCACACACACGAGTCTCTTGGCGGTGGCTTTGGTCGACGGCCGCCAGTCGCACCAGCAAGACTCTGTGACGTCATAGAGAAACCGTCGGAAAGTGGCTGGACCACTCGTTTATATGTTTTGTTCAATGCATTTATATATTGTATAATTATATCTTTATATATTATAAATTATATATACTATAAGTTTTAAATTCTGATATATATATATATATATATATATATATTGTGTATAATTTACATATTTTATATATTATACATTTACATATATATATATGTAAATTTAGGTATATAATATCAGTGGTATATTTATAAATATTTATATCTGTATATTTTTTTCTGGTCTTTGTTTGAAGGTTGCGATACAATCAGTATCATTGTTGTCGCAACAAAGCAGTCATTTTAATAAACCAAACTTGTATTTTGCCTTCACGGCTCCTTTAACCAATCCATCCGGCGTATTCAGAAGACGAAAGTTTCTCGCCCCCAGACTTGTTTCTAGATGCCAGAAAGAAGCGACGTAGTTTGTATGCACAAATGCGCGCACCACGAAGCATGGGCGCCTGAGTGAACCCACCCATTAGCCGGTCACATCCCGATGACATGCGGGATGTGTACACTTAACTGCCATCCCGGGAACTATAGCGTGCGGTCGCTAATCTCCTCAGAAAGCTAATCATTTTGCCGTGCGTTGGGAAGAGATTCTGGCCTACGTTAGAAGACCATTCGTACGCAGATTATTCAGTAGCTTTACCGCTACGGCACTCATCATAGCTGATAATTAGGTTCGTCGCACTGAGTGCTAATTAGATAGTTGGGTAAACCTGTTTTGTAAACTGAAAGACCCAGACTACGCAGAGCTGTGTTGTGATCTGCCCTAATATTTTTAAACGCAGTATGTAAACAGTGCTTATGAATATAAAACATGATCATTGATTGCGCTCTTTTTCTGAAACATCCGAGCTTTTACAAGCCTTTATGTAAAGAGATATGTGCACAACAAACGGTGCGCTAGAAGTGTTAGAAGTATTTAGCTCCAACGTAAGCTACAACCCCTCAGAAGGGCGCTTTGGCCGCACCGTAATGTAATCTAGATTTATTTTTTTCACCTAATTCTAACGCATGCATTCATACCGACCTGGGTCAGGGCGGGTTACAAGGCAGACAATTTCAAAATATGGCTCAAAGAAATTAGAAATTAACCTTGCCAGGAACATTTATTTTCATGGTTTTCCAAGCTATAACAGAGCCCCCTCTTAATTTCCGACGGCTGTAAGCATAGCGCACGGAAACACCGTCAGGAGTAAAAACAGATAGACACCTGCGCCTCCGTCTGTTTCTATCCCACCACCTGATTTATTAGACGCAAAGTCCGGAAGGCGAACACCATTAAAAATTTGTAATCTCACGCATAAAACTCTCCAAAGGCTTTTTTTAGAGAAATGTAGCCGTGAAAAATGTTTTCCCGATTCAACTTAGGACGAAGGCCAGCAGTGTGAGCATTGGTGCTGCAGAATTCTCTGTAACCAGGACCATCTTTGTTTACTGATTATCGTAGCCTGTTTGAATGAATTTCTATAAAGAACGGGGTTGGTAAGCCTAGAATATGCTGCCTTCCGTGCAACATCGACCATTTTCATCGCGGATAGATGTTTCAGGCTTTCATGAATGGCATTTGGCTGTCCGTCGCTGTTCTTGTTGTAAATAAAATGACGACGCGTAGCATTCAAGCGTGACTAGTGCGTTGAGTTTACATTTAGCCAGCAAACCCTAATAGAGTAGTAGAAGTACCGATGTCACTTTAGCTAACTATTCGCGTGAGAAGCCTGTTGAACATATCGCTGGTATTTCAAGGCCAGCGTTTCTTTTTATTTAGTTCTGCCAGTTCCCTCGGCAGACAATATCACGGTTGAGCTTCAACATAATACACTCCACTGACCAATCCATGCATCCAACAATGAAATTTCGGTGGACGAAGATGTCCAGTGCAAGACTCGGCCCAAACGCTCGGTCTGCGTGGTGGATTCAACAATGCCAGCATAACGTTCTGCATTGTACACTGCCACCACGCGGTGTACAATGCAGATATACAATACAATCACATTTTGGAGTCAAATTCTGCGCGTTGCTGTCATTCGACGAATTTTCTTTGTTGGCTACATGAATTGGTCACTCGATCCACTTGGGCTGAAGCTAAAACACAGGGCTGCCGTACTGTGTAGCCCCTGATGCTTTTGCCAACGAATTACAGCACCGGTGCCACCACTTTGCGGAATTGGTGACTGCTGTCAAAGCATCGGCTCTAAGCCGCTAAGACAACAGCAGACAGTGCGTCGCTCGCAGTTTAGGGAAAACAGCTGCAAAACTGGCGCCGGTACATCGACTACAGCAGTAGAGCAGACGATCATTCCCCGCTTCGCCCAGTCGGGAAAAGAAAGCACACGCCTTGCTTCTCAGTGTGGGGCCGGGGAACTCGAGTCGTTTCGCCTCGGGTCTTTGCCCCGCCTAAAAGATTGATCTCTGGGCAGAGTAAACGCTAGAGGCAAGCGGAAGGGGAAGGCCGTCCACTTGGCCGAAAGCGAAGCAAAAGCAGTGGCGCGGCTTCGGTTGAGAGGGAATTACGGATTCGGCTCCTCCATACCGAGCTTGCGCTTTAAGAGCAAAACGCTGTCCCCGCAATTGATCTCTGTCCCAGGCGAGCTAGCGAGGCAGTGGACGGACACTCCGAGAACGGCGGAGACGGCGTTCGCACTGGCGGAACGTTGCAGTTGGCGCTTCCGCAGCCCGCATCTGATGAATTATTTAACGTAGCGAGAACGTCGTTATGAGCTACTTAAGTGCTACGACACACGAACACAAAATATGAGGAAAGAAGGTCACAGTGACTTTGGGTTTTCTCAGCGTTGCCTGCAGCGCCCTCACTCTCTCCCTGCAGTTCTTGTGACATCGGCAATCACGCGCACCTTTTGTCCCAAGTAACATGGGAATTGTCTTACCACGAGGCGTTTTTACTGTTATAATTATTGCCGTTCTATCGACCACCTTCAACCACATTTTTCTTGCTCTCAGATTTTTTTGGAGGAAGAAATAACGCCCCCTATTGGCATGCTCCGAAACTGCAATACGATAGGCGGGCACGATTTGTTTCAGCAGCGCAGCTGTTTATTAAAGCCTAGTTTTTCGTGTGCGCAGTTAAAAATACCAAGCAAATGACGAGCGCGCGCACGTGAGCGCGGGCCTCGCGGCGGTCGCCCGGCAGTTAACAAAACCAAGAAAATGCCCAGCGCTCGTGTGTGCCGGCCTCGCGACGACCTCCCAGCGTCCCCGGCGCACGATTGTCAAGCCAAGCATACCCACTTAGCGAGATTGGCCAAGATTGACAAAAAACGAAAACAAAAAAAACTTCAGCGGTCGCCGTAATCGTGTCAACACTTGTTCGGAACGTGAAAGACTCCAGCGTTCGCCGTAATGGCAACATTTGCTCAGAACGAGAAAGACACGTCATGGCGTACGCCCCTCCGAAGGGATGTTCAATTATTAGCACTTAAAAAAAATGAAAGAAGAACACATTACAGCAACAGTTATGGTGTGAAGGTCGTAACGGCAGCGAAGAAGACGCCAATCGGCTGCAATAGTGGACTTAAACCTGGGGGATCGTCGTCAAGGTTGCGTACAGCTTCGCGACCTTCAACTCTTATGCGTTAGTGTTAG